>NC_056726.1:429090345-429415345 GCF_019279795.1 Protopterus annectens | reverse complement strand
GAAATATCTAGTGGAATTGATACCATATCCATATGTCCTGTTATTTTAAACTACATACTCAGCAATCAAAAATATTCATGCTTTTTATACCAACATTGTTTTGCCAAAACATATTAAAAATAGTGACCATTCTTGCTATTAGAAACATTTATGCATTTTGCATATCTTTATTCTGTCTTGTATAGCTTTATCAATTTTAAGCCATCTCTTGTTTTTTAAACTATCTCTTGTATAGCTTTACAGTTTAAGAGGTTGTAAATACAATTTAATACTAAACAATACAATAATAACCATTATGATAGCTGTTAACAACTTGTAAAATATCTTATCCTGCCAGGTTTAATCCAGTTTACCAGTATTTCTAATACACTAATACCTGTTTTTCCCTCTCCCTATAAAAGAGTATTGTCAAGAAGGAATGAGATATTTTTTCTGTAGCTTTATTTTAGACCCTTGTTGTTTATTTTTTCTGTAGCTTTATTTCAGACCCTTGTTGTTTATTTTTTCTGTAGCTTTATTTCAGACCCTTGTTGTTTATTTTTCCTGTAGCTTTATTTCAGACCCTTGTTTATTTTTTTCTGTAGCTTTATTTTAGACCCTTGTGCAGTACTGCTTATACAGTCAGTGTAAAATGGAGAAAGTGCTCCTCCCCCTTATACAGTCAGTGTAAAACTGAGAAAGTACCCCTCCCCCTGTAGTACTTCAGCACTGTTTACCTGCTTTATGCTGTGAGAATAGAATGTATGTCAGCCTAACACTATGGTTATACATTTATTTTAGTAGGTTACTAAATAAAGCTTTCACTGTATATTACCTCTAGTAGGTATTTACACCCTCCTGCACAATTGATTTGAACTGTATATATACTATAGCCCATTTGCTGGCTGTACTTGATGCAACTGAGGTTTTTTTTCTCTTTTAACATTTACTTGCAAACAGATTATCAGTGACATCTATGCGCAATTGTGACATTTTATTACAATTACTAAATAGTGTTGCCTGTAAACATTTTAACAATTATGTTTTAATAACAATGATGCTTTAGAAAAACTCAAGCTACTTATCTGGCAATCAGTCTTGTTGTTTATCTTATCTTTCCAGCATTTCCTGTAACTATTCATTCAGTCTAGGAAGGTCAGAGCTCACATTTCATACTCTGTAAACTATAGTTAATTCTTTTAGCATTTTTCCTTTAATGTGATTGTGATTTGCATAACTATGCATTTATACAACATAAATAGACATCATTTTACAATTACCTTACATGGATTTCAGTATTTTTTATTTATTTATCTATTTAACTGTCCTGCCATTAATTTTACAAAAACTGTTTGACTAATATCATCTGTGATTTTTTTTTTTTTTTTAATTCAGAACTTTAACTGTTTGGTGTTACTATATAATTATAAACAAATTGTAAAAAACAAAATAGATATTAGTTTAACCAACACATTTATATTTATATTATTTATATTTGCTGTTGTCTGCCTGTTATTCTTGTGCATTGTAACAGATGTACTCTAGATGAAAAGAACACACATGCATGTTTGTCTTGTATATGTATATCTTTATACAAGCATGTCAGTCTTGTGACTTTAAATTTTTACTCATCTATTTTTATTTAATTTTATACACTAGAACAATTTTGTTTACCTTTTGACTATGCTAATGAATGGCATTCATATGCTTTACTTTACTGTAGTACTGATAGATGTCTTGCTTTAACTGAATGAAAGTAAAACATTTAAGAATGATTTGTCCAGACATCAGATCCTACCATCCTACCATGTATGTTTAACCATTTTCAAAACATAAACATATTATAAAATATATTTCTTTTGCACAGATTAACTGTGTATTCAGGAAGTTCCCAGTCTTTGTCAGTTCAGCTAATTTATTTCCTTTATCCTGCAACTGCTGTTGAATTTCCAGTAATGTTGCATGGTCTTTCTGACATTCTTTAGTAAGCTGTTCTGCTGAATTTGAAACTCCTATGCACTTTTGAAAAGATGTATGTATAACTTGTCTAAGCTTCCTGAAGTCATTATGTCTGTCTTTTAGAAGTTTACTACATGTCTTTGTAACAAAATGTACTAGGGTTTCTATCAGTAACTGATTTGACTCAAATGTGGTGACAGGACATAACTGTTCAACATCAGAATGTAATGGAAACACTTTGCCCTTAGTTAATTCTTCAGATTTGTCTTTACAGTCTATTTTTTTAGCAATATGATGCAATATTATTTTATGGCATAATACACAAAATGCAGTTTTTGTTGAAGCACATAATAAACGTTTGTCATTTTTCACATGGTTTTCTTTGAGATACCAGTCAAATATTGTAATACATTTGCATAATGCCTTACTATCAACCTGCCCTAATAAGGTTTTACATTTACTAATGTGGTGTGTATACCAACATAGCAATTTACTAAAGTTTGGTTTACTCCTGCATGAATTATAAATAATATCCATATTAATAATATACAAACTGTCTTAAGAATATACAAACATCATCCACACTAAATATGTGACGCAGAAAAAAAGTCTTACCAGTTAGCAAGAAAACAGGTGATCAAGCTGTTATTGCAGATGGCTAGAAATTTTTCAGAGTCACTTGAGAAGCTGGGAAAGCACAACAGGCAGTGGACTGATGGGCTAGTGGATATCCCCCTTTTCTTTAGTGAATTTATGGCACTGCGAATTTCTTGAACTAGTCTCACTCTGGATTGTAGACGTCTAAAAAACTTTACTACTGCAAGCTGCATAAACTGGAATACTTCTGTTTAGGATTTACACATACGTACAAATGTTAGTTACTGCAATTTGACTGAAGTGACCCTCTGCAGGGCTTACCATCACTCCTCCTGTGTTTGAATGCAGATTGTAGGTTCAAATGCAGGCTAGCTTGCCATTGAAAAAATTACATGGAGCTAGTCACTCAGCTGCCTCGCCATTGAAAAAATATTTTGAGCTCTCTCTGCTTACTGCTTGGTGTGATGGATTTGAAGTGTTCTTAAGACACTCAGTCTTGCTGGCTAGATTCTGCTAAAATTCAAAGTCTGGTTATATTTGCATTCACAGTCTGTTGCATACAGAAACTTGCAGAATATACACTGATGAGAGAATATACTTTGCAGCACTTGTCTTTAAGAGCAGTAACCAATAACTTTTTATAATAAACCAAACAGAAACACGTTACAGCTTAAAAGTACTGTTCCAACTTTACTTCTCATATAGTACAGATGATGTGAGAGATATAACATTTACCTTAGGACTTGTGTCCCTACCATACCTCTAACATAGCTGGATTTATACAGCTCTTTATATAAACATATTTTTGAGGAAACACATTGTTCTGTATTCTATTTTGGAGAATTGCTTATCCTGTAGAAACAATACTAAGCTTCCTTGTTTAACAATGTCTTGTAAGAGACCAGCTTTTCTGACAGTGTGAATATCCTGTAACAGTGTCCTGATGTCCATGTAGAAAAACATATTTTTGAGAAAACACATTGTCAGAGATCAGCTTTTCTGACAGTGTGAACATCCTGTATTTTATTTGGATCTTTGTATAAAAAAATCTGTTCTTGTGCCATATCCTGTTTTTCATGCAGAAAACATATTTTTGAGAAAACACATTGTCACAGTGTCATTGTCCATTCTTTAAAAGCAGATTTTGTATTTTTGCTCTTGCATACATCCTGTTTCTGAGTCTGTAAGGGAAATATGTCCATTCAGCAGATTCCTTTTCCAAGCCATGGTCATTTAGTATGACTGCTGATCACATATTACTAAACTCATTTTCTGCATTTAAGCAAGCCTTTTCTTTCAGCATATTTACAACATAATTAATTTCAGACTAATATTAATAAAATCTAACAGAGATCTTCTCTTAATAGTGTGTGCGCATGTGTGGAGACAGATCTGTAAATGGAAAGGTTTTTATGTGTGTGTGTGTGTGTGTGTGTGTGTGTGTGTGTGTGTGTGTGTGTGTGTGTGTGTGTGTGTGTGTGAGCATGTTTATGTGTGTCTGTCTGTGTTTGAATGCAAGAACAGTGAGTAAGTGAATATGAGTACACACACACACACACACACACACACACACACACACACACACACACACACGAGGATTCAATAAACTCCATGTAAGCTTAGCGAGAAGCCTACATGGAGTTTATGTGTTAGCATGATGAGCAGCAGTGCTAATTGCATATGCATGACACGCATTGCGTTTTCACAGATATAAGTGAGGGTTTGTGGCTAGCATCAGTGTTAGTGACCAGGAAACCATGTAAAGCAGCACAAACACATTTAGACATCCAGACAAGTCTACCTACAGGCAAACTGGTTCTGTGAGATTGTGCAGATGCCACAATGACTACCAGGGTTTTATTTAAGGCTATGAATGCAGTACTAACACATAACAGAAAAGTGCACTTAGTGCAAAGTACAGTACAAATATGTTTTTGGCATACTGAAATAAAGGTTTGGTAGTGATCATCAAGTGTACATAATCTGCACTTTAAATACTCCAGTTCAAGGAAGTGTGTGCATTGAAAATGGCTACAGACATGAATGGTAGGAGCAAAGAAAGGAGAAGAGGACAAGTGAAACATGGTAATGTACACCAGATAAGGGCATGTCAATGTACATATACCCAAAGACAAGCCAGTTGTAGCATGAACAGTAATCACATATGTACATAATACACTACGTACTGCTGATTGCACCTCCTGTATAGGTATATTCATATCATTACACAGTTATTTTATATTATGTGACTCTCAGACAAGGTCACATATCAGTGGAGATGATTTGTTGTGATATAAGCAACCTGACATGATCACTGGAGAGGCATACCTCCCAACTGTACAGATTTTCACAGAATGTCCAGATTTTTGCCTCATATCTTTGGTCTGTTCCTCCTAAAAAAATGTGTTTTTGACAAATTACTGAGATGATCTAAGGATTAAATTCACTAAAATAATGACTTGCATTTGAGTTTCAGAATTCATATCCTTCAGAAAATGCATGCTAACATAAATCATGTTATTCTAGCAACTTTCTAAGTTTATAAGAACAATCTTTAAAATGTGTCCCTATTTTGGGCCTCTGTCCCCTCATTATGTCAGGCTTTGTCCAGAGTTCTTGCACTAAGAGGTTGAGAGGTATGTGGAGAGGACATTTATCAAGGATGATGTACACAATTGGGGGTAGGTGCATATTGTGAAGATGGGCAAAAAGAGTTGCTTGAATATGAATGTAATCTCAGTATAGGTCTCAACCAATCAGGGCACATAGCAACAGGCTCATGGACAACAGTAGACAGCAGCATGCACAGTCATGGACAATATCAGAATAATACCACGATTAATCTGTGTCATTGACATAACGTATGTGATTATGAGTTCTTATACATGTTCTACATGAACACACTTGTACCACTGAAATGATTTGTCAGTAATCTATAAAGGGAATCAAGCACACCTTCCTCAAAAATTACCACTTTTAGGAGGTGTTAAGAGTGACACTGTTACACTTGTAGTTTAAATTCTGAGCAATGCTGGTTAATTGAGAGTTTTGCATGGCACATATATGCCACAATCCACACTTGGAAGAATATAACTCATGCCATCAATGTTGTCAGTGAGCTGTGTATTTACTGTGTGCATCACAGGAACACATATCACACATGCATCTTGTATAACACCTTGAAGGAAAGTCTGCACTGTCAACGCCTAATGGTTATGCATCACAAATAATACTTATGTATGAACAAAAAGATGTGTGGAAGCTCAATGTGGCAAATGATACACTTGAGTAAATCATCCCTGGAATATGTGTGTTGAGGTACATGCAAAAGGATGCATTGTACTCAATTATTGGCTTGATGAAGGCTGAGAACAGTGAGACTATAATGTCCTTCGACATCGATGGCCTGCTCATTCTCAGGAGTCATGCTACATACAAGGGATTTGTCACCACACGCTGTTAGAACTTCCGCATACTATCTTCCTGAGTACCCAGGTCACGTACCACTTGGTCTGATCATAGTGGAGTGCTGTCTGTATTGTAATTAGCTTGCATATTTGCTTTCAAAAAGGAAATAGTCATAATTTTAGTTTATCTAGTGTGTCTCCATGGCTGTGGCAACAATCATTTATGTGTGTTAATACTTTCTGCATTATATCAATAGTTTACTTGGATTTAATGATTGTCCACAATTTGCAGTCATCCACAAAGCTGGTTAGACAAATGATGTGTAAGTTTGTCTTGACTTATGTGACTGAAATACTGAACAGGAAAGGGCCTAGTACAGAACCATGAGGTACGGACCTGGTCACAGGTCTCTAGCTAGAGATGACTTCAGTCATTTCAACATTATGTATCCTGTCTGTGATCCATTTGTCTAACCACTTGGTGATGTAGGTGTTTGTGGCCACTTGAGGCATTTTTTTCTGTAACACCTGAGTGTGGATTTGTGTCAAATGCCCTGGGCAGGTCATGTTATGTGGGATGACAGTCTTTTCCCCATGCATGCTTTGGTGACCTTCCTGAAGACATCAACCAGATGTAACAGACATGATGTAGCCTTAACAAATCAAAAATAGCTTGAGTACACAGTCAGGAAATTACCTGTGTCCTTTTTGATAAGGTCCATGATGAGTCTTTGGTCTGCTTCACAAATGAGGAGTGTCAGGATTATGGGTTTATAATTCCTTGCATCAGGTGATGGTCCCCCCTTCTTCAGATGGATGACTGTTGCTGTACACCCATCTGCCAGAACATAGGCCATCTGGAGGCTATGTTTAAGTAGGGATCCAAGTGTGTCTGCTACATCAGATTTTAAGTCATGGCATAGGCAACCTGGGATGTTGTCAGGGCCCATTGATCCCGTATTTTAGCCTTAAAAAGTGCACAGATGAGCTGCTCTCCTGAGAAAATAAACTGATTAATGTTTGAATGCATACTTTGGCTGATAGCAAGTGGGGACGGGGGGTGAAGCGTGAGACATAATATCAGCTAGCAGATTGTCTATTTTCTCTGGGTGAGTATGGCTGGTGGGATCCACAAACAGCTCTGCACTTAGTTGTGTATTCCCCTTAACACTTCACACTTATTTATATAAATAATTTGGGACAACACCTCCAAATACAACCTTGGTTATGCATCACATGCAACACAGTGGAACTGTTCATACAGTCATACAGTTCTACCAATGCCACAAAATTACATCAATTGCACAACATATACCTATGTGTTTTTCATTGGAAAGCTGTGTTTGAGTGGCCTAATACCATATATGGACATATTACAAATGAGTTGGAAGGGACTCATGCAGAACAGTTGCTGACATAAATGCTGACAGTCACACAATGCTGCTGGGGACCACCTCAATAATCCTTGGGAATAGCAACACAATTGAGTATACAATAAATCCCATAAGGTTGCATTTGAATCAAAACATGTGATATTTTTGTGTATATCACAGCATTACAATGTGTGGATGAAACAAGACATATGTGCCCAAGTAATCAGTATGAATTTATATAGATGTATGTCGCAATGCATTTAATGATACTAGGTATACACATGCAGGTGTCACTGTGATGGTTGAATGAGAACTGCGTAGAATGTTGATCTGTTCCACTACATAAACACATGCTTTACTAAGCCAACAAGATACATAGTATCATCCCATGCCAACAGTTCTCAGAAGGCATATTATTACAGCTGTTATGGAAGAAGCATATAATTAAATGGCATCAATACATTACATCACATCACAGATTGTAATACTCTCTTGTAGGCCTACAATACATCCACATCTCAACATAGCACAAGTCGATGACAGCAACATTGACATGTGAAATGTTCATAGAGTCATAGGACATTACTAAGTTAACAGCCAACATCACATAAAATCAGATCCATTATTATTATTTTTTTTTTATTTTTATTTTATTATACCATTTACACCCAACTCCCCATATCTATATGATGGAAAACAGTAAGGCTATTTGTGTGTATGTGTGTATTTATTTGATTGCATTACATACTGTCTCTGTCCATATGTGGCATGCACCTTCCCATGACAGACTTAGCAAGCACACATCCAGTGGTCTTAGGATGGCTTGAAGAGGGTAATGGAAGAACTCTGCTTCATGATGTGTGTATACATCTTTGAGATGAGGACATCCTCCACTTATCCACATGAAATATGTCATCTGGCCAGAGTGAAAAAGGGAATGTTGGATCCATGCAGCTATGTTAAAGGTTCTCCTAAGTGGTAATGAAATGAAAAGCAATTCAAAAGATCATGCAGTAACTGTAATGTACCACCAACTACACATACACACACACACACACACACACACACACACACACACACACACACACACACACACACACACACACACACACACACACACACACATCAGTAGACTGGGTCTGATTTAAACATTACACCTGTGTAGGTATAGAAGCTGAATTCCATACAATGTAATACTAGCATCATCATGTATGTCTGACTTTAACACTGTCACGTTGCATTTTATAAAGTATGATAGCATCATTGTACAATGAGAAGAAGATGTTGGGAGGAGTGTCCGACTTAGATGTGAAGTCATATCTCAATGAAAAATTGTCTCAAAAATATTATTTAAATGTATACACACTCAAGTTGTCTGCTGTCAGATGAGAACCCCTAAATATCTATTTACAAAAGCTGTAGAAAACAGAACTTAATGTTACTGCTACAGTACTGTCAGAGTGCACTTTATACAGGCTGACATCATCAGTGCATGTTAAAAGAAGATGTCCAGAAGAGTGTCTGACATAGCTGTGGACTCACCCCCCCCCCATTGTAAGATTGTCACCATACTAATTGTTGAATGAGCACACAAACACCAGCTAACTGCAGTGAGGCAAGAATCCCTACCTATCTACAGAACACAGTACTTAACACAGGTGCCACAGCACAAGTATGGCTTTCATTGTGTCAGACAATACTTTATAGTTGATGACATCAGCAGTATATCGTGAGAAGAAGATGGTAGTAAGAGTGTCTCACATGCTGTTCTAAAATGGTCTCTAGAACATGAACAAACTGAACACACACACACACACACACACACACACACACACACACACACACACACACACACACACACACACACACCATTTAACTGCATTGAGATTAGAACCCCTACCTAACAAGTTACACAAGCTAGAGATGTCACTACGTAAGGCAAGTGCCACAGCACAAATCTGACTTTTACACTGCTGCTGGACAATTTATAGTGGATGACATCATCACTGTATGTTTGGAAGAAGATGTTGGGAGGCAAGTATGAAATGGCTGTGTAGGCATGTACAACTGTCAAAATATTTGTTCTGCATGGGACTGGATTGTTGAGAGTAGGATACAGACTCATATTTTTCTGACTATATACACACACTTACACATACATAGAGACACACCTATAATGTGGCTGTTGTGGTTAATTAACCCACATGTAAATATTTAGTTCCCATCCACAGAACACAGTAGTTAGTAACTGCACCATCCCTGAAGTATACTTTTGTCTTGTCCTACTGGTCTTCATAAATTATGCCATTATAATTATATGATTTTGTGTCTTTCGTCTTTTTCCCGGTTAGGGGTCGCCACAGCGGAACTCCAGTCCGCTAATGATTGACAGTAGATTTTTACGTACTGGCTTGCCAGGCCTAACGCACAACCTTCAATGAAGGAACACCCATTCACGCATGTTGCCACACAGAAGACGCTCTAACTGAGAATCAAACGGGCAACGTCTAACTGTGAGGCGACAACGCTACCGCAGCACCACCACCGCGGTATTACAATTATATGATATGGGTAACATATCCTGTTATGACAGAGGTGTGCAAAGTGTGGAATTTGTATTTTCTGTTGTGTTTCCAATGTGCAAGCATACTTTAAAAGACAGCTTCACAAACTAGATGCAAAAAGCTCTCAGGAATACATGTTGCAGAAGTGAGACAGATGCACCTGTTTCACAATATGTTGTGTACATTACACATTTACAGTCACATGCAGACAAACACATGTTTTGTGATCAGCATGGTTGCAATTGTGTATATATGTATGTGCATTCATATTTATGATGAGTTGATCCCACAGTAATACATGTTATGAAGACTGGTAGAGAAGGGTGAAGGCTGCCAGCCTAGTCAAATAGAATTTGATACATAATTCTGGCATTTGTAAATATAAATGTAAAATACAGGCTTGTGTCTTAAATGTAAAGAAATGCTGTTTCAACAATGTGGCAACATTGCCATCTGCTGTAAGGAAAACTAAGTGAAGCATTTCTTACTGGTCCTTTGAAATTAAAATTACTTTATGTCTATTCTTTTGAAGTTAGAATTTCGAGTCGATTAGTATGGAGTAAGCATCCTGCCTATTGTTTTAAGGCTAACGTTAATGACCAGAATTTACATGTGGAATGTCCTTTATTGCTCTAAGTGTAAAATAATGTAAATGCAGTTCTGTGTGGCCTGGGAACCAGGAAAGTGTAAACAAATGATGTAATGTTTTATCAGAACTGCAGTTTCAGTTTAAACAGTGAAAAACAGAAATTATTAAGCATTTTTATCTTGATATCCAAACTCAGCACTGCCTGTTATCTTAAGTAAGTTATCTTAGAAGTGTGTGTTTTCTTGTAGAAATAGCTAGGACTATAAAGTTTACAACTGAGTGTTTTTCTGTTATGTCAGAACTGTATTACTGATTTATTTTTTGTGTGATCCCTGAACTCTTGAATAACACTGTGGTGTATTAGTATTTTCTTGTGTTTTTAGTATTTATTATTAAATATTTTAAACACTTTTCAACTGTGGCTGGTTTGTGTAGAGATAAGTTAAGCTCTAGAGTACATTGCATATTTATAGAGTTTACTGTCTAAGCCACTCCTATAGTTTTAGCCCTGGGCTACACTACTATTGGATAATAATATTGCACAGTAATAATTGGACACCCTTTTAAGGGCCTTTGGGTAGCTGATAATTATTAGCTTGTGGTGGCAGTAATTACTACCATATAGTCTGGGTAAAGGGGCACAGCTGGAGAATCTGTGTCAGCCTTTCCCAGGAGTGTCTGTGAAGTTGTATAAATATTTATCTCAAAGTGTGTGTGTGTCAGCTACTTGGGCAGGGACATGAAACACTGGTTGGACAGAGAGGGTACTGGAGGTTGGCTTGCCAGCTAGGCTGAGATCTAGACCCTATAGCTGTGCCAGTGGGGAGTCTTATTGGGGACCTGGGGAGCAAGGGAGCAACCAGCCCCAGACTGACTGTGATTTCTGTGTGCACCTGGGAAATTGTACTTTACTGTGTGTATTTGTTATCCTTTCCTCTCATATGAGACGCCCTCTCTGGTGTTAGTGGTGAGGATTGAGGCTTCTTGATTGCTGGGCCAGGGCACTGGCATCACACATGTGTAAGACAATCTGAATGTGTATTGTCAGTATAAAGCTTTAGATGATGTCACAATGCAGTTGGGCTATTTATATCTGTAGTTTAGTTAACATCCACAAAAAAAAACAGAACCAAAAGGTGACTTCCACAAACTCGATCAAATTTTATTTAGCGCTTTCGTCAGCATATATCAGTTGACTTCTTCAGAATAATTCAAACTCAAAACACAAATAAATACCATTCAGAGGACATCACCTGACTTAGTTCAACTAATGAAAAATATCTTACAATAAAAAAAGTAAAATTAATTAAAGCTATATTCTACAGAAAATGCTTTCATGTTCCCAGGTCTCAATGACAGTCTTAGTCTGAGCAGCCTTTTAAAATTGCAGTCTTATGTAGTTTAGTTAAATTTAATTAAATCAAAATTTAGTATTTTTTAAGCTTCAGCATGTTTAAATCAATTGTTTTATAGTTTATTTTCATGTTTATTTAAAATTGTAAGGTGTTTATATGTTTTGTGTACTTTTTACAGGACATGCATTTTCTGTAGAATATAGCTTTAATTAATTTACATTTTTATTGTAAGATACTTTTCATTAGTTGAAATAAGTCAGGTAACATTCTCTAAATGGTATTTATATGTGTTTTAACTTGAGTTTTAATTATTCTGAAGAAGTCAACTGATTTATGCTGACGAATGCGCTAAATAAAATTTGATCGAGTTTGTGGAAGTCACTTTTTGGTTCCGTTTTTTTTTTTTGTGGATTTTATCCTGTACTGGTTCTTGGTTATATTTGTAGTGTAGTTAACATTTAGGAACTACTACTGACATATCCATTTTCAAGTGCATGGGTGCAAGGCACACACGAGTCTGAGTAAATTTGTGTTCAATTACTAACAAGTGACTTTCCTTTGCTCTTGTGTTTACATGGATAATAATGGGGTGAAGACTGATTAAGCATTAAACATACTAATACATGCCAATCAGCTTTTTCCATAGTGCACCGCCAAGCAACAGGTTTGAGAGATGTATGGTAAAGTGTTTGCACATCCAAAATTTACATTTATTGATTGTACAACTTGAACTTAAGAAGTAATTATGCATACAGACTAGTTAGAAATAGCTGACAGATACTATGGTGTTCTGAATACAGATTATATTGGAAATATTGGGTCATAACTTTTATTACATTAAGGTCTGCTGCTACTGCCTTCCCTGCTTGTGCAAAGTTAAGCAATTAACATACACGGGTCTCTGCTTTATTGGAAGAAATGTAATACTTCCAATGTTTTGCTTTCCTCCACGTAAACACACTAAGTGGAGAGGCATGGCAGTCAACACTTTGGATAGTACTGAGTGTAATAAAAACACCTGCTGGCTAGCTTTCTATTCGGCAACAGGTATAACAGCTCATATTGTGAGCACAAATGACACAGAGTTTGAATAAACCTCAATCTAATTGTTAACATGTTTTAAGGATGTCATTACTTACTTAAATGTGATAATTTTTTGCAAACATAAAAGGCAATGACTACAGTGAAGTAGTGTATAAAAACAAAAATCAGTCAATTGATTTATGTCAACAACACACATATGGATTTGCAGTGTTATACATTCAGCAGCATAAATAAATGTTACAGTACATATGTAATTTGAGTGCCTTTACTCTGCTTTAACCATGTGTTCCTATAGCTATATAGTGTTCCGCTTAGCTTGTTTGTGCAATGGAAGACCACACGTTACAATATATCTTTTACAAACTGAGAAGTCTGCAGGTGTTGTGGAAGCGTGATGACCACTGCCCAGTGCCACTTAGCATGCTTGCATGATGGAAAACAAAAGATGTAATGATGTATCTTTTTGAAATTGACAATGCCTGCTTATTGTCTGCAAGTGTTGTGGAACTGCAGGTGCTGTTGAAGCAAGTTGACTACCACACACTGCTGCTTAGTGTGCTTGTGCAATGGAAGGAAAAAGATGTGACAATGTATCTTTTCTGAAACTGACAATGTTTGCTTGTTGTCTGAGGCATTGGGTTGTGCTTGCACAAAGATGATCAATGCAAATGAGACAGGCAAAGCTCAACATGTATTATTCTTGTAAAAATTGTTTATTGTGTTTCATCATTAAAAGATAAATGTGGCACTTGAACCATGATCTACATACCCTATAAGCAGAGTGCTACATAAACACTTGATTCACAGCTGTAATTTATGCTGTCTGCAAATTTATTTATCTGTTAAACCGTATTTGCGCTAAGCCGTGCACCGTGCAAATATTAATATTTATTTATTTACTTGTCATTTATTTGTCATTTATCTGTCATTTGTTAACTGGGTTAAGCCAACTGAGACTGTGGCCCATTTTCAGTGGAGACCCAAGGAGAAAAGCTCCAGACAGTTATTACAAAGTTACATAAAGAAAAACATCTGACAATGAAGTTGTATACAAACATTACAATAATGTGCTTTACATGAGAGCATAAGAAATTTACAAAAGGCCTAAGAATTAAGTTTACATAAACATTACAATAATGTGCATAATATATAGTACGAAAGTTATTTTTTTATCAAAAAAAAAGAGAAAGAGATTCCAATGAGATAAGACACTTATAATAGGTAGGTGTTAAAAGTGTGAGAGGTAGTAAGGTGGTAAGGTGGGATTTAAGTGGGATCAGTGCTGTGACAGCTGTTGATACTTAGGATACATTTAATATCAATATTAAAAAAAACATAAACATTACAAAATACATTTTAACACAACTTACAGATTTTCGCACAACTCTGGATTTGAACTGTCATACTAATGAACCTACAAAGCATACTAGGGGTGTTTTATCTCTGCCACTGAAACAACACATATCATTGGTGCATATAAGCAAATCCCACTTCCTACACAGTATTAACAAGACATACATACTTGTACATTCTCAGTTGTTTGTACGTGTTGTTTACATATTTATTGCAATGAGTGATCACACAACCATTTATGAGTATTGTTTTGACCAATGCAGCTCTGTTTTCTCTTTGTATCATGATCATTCTTCTCTCACCTGTGCTGTACTCTCAGACATGCATTCTATAGGGCATTTTGTATCATTTAAAATGCATTACATGATAGTGAAACACAGTTTTCAGTAAAGGCAGAGTTTGGCTATTAGCGAACAAAACTGAGAAATGTGTGCTGTTCATTTCCATTTAAAAGCTTGCTGCAGTTATTGTTAGATATTATGAATATAAATATGCTGAAAGATAAAGCATAGAATAAAAAGTTTGCTTGAATATATGTATAGAGTTTAGCAATGTAAAATGTGCATTCATACTATATGTATAACAGACAGGCTTCTCTTCACAGCATCAAAAAGAAAAGCCTAACAAAGCAATATTGGAAAGCAAGGATTATATGATTTTCTCATGTTTGCAGAACAAATATCTATTAACAGACATCCTTTTTTATAAATTCAGCAATACGTGATGTTTTTCCAGTAGGAACAGCTTATACAGATGTTTCCTTTCAGAATGGCATCCTCACATCAGCAAAAGTGCTTAAATCACAAAAGGACAATAGAAAAGTCTAAAAACAGACATTATGTGACTTCCCATAGAAGACCAGAAAAATATACTGAGGAAATAACAACCTCTTGTGTGTGTGACTAGCTCTGTATATAGCTATTGTAGTAATTCAGTTATGTGAGAGAAGGACAGAGAGAGGTATTTTGTAGAAGTCATCATTCATATCTGTAATGAAGGAAAACTTTGTAAATATATGCTACAAATCTGACAGACTATGTGTGGTTTGTTATAAAATAAGTTATCTGTAACTGTGCTTATAGCTGCAAAATATATTTCTTTATCAGTGTGCAATTTGAAAGGCTTGGTGCTTTAAACAGACTACAGATGGAGTCATGATGTGTCTCTGATTCAGCAGTAAACAGCACAGCAAGACTGTGTGTCTTAAGAAGACTTCAAATCCCACACCAAGCAGTAAGCAGAGCAGCTCAATAATAATTTTTCAATGGTGACCCTGACGTGCCACACCAAGCAGAGCCATATAAATTTTTCAATGGTGATCCTTTAACAACTTTCCTAGCCTGTATCCAAAAACAGGGGGAGTGAATGGGTAATGTCACTCCTGTAAAAGCACAGTAACATTTATGTGAAGTACTTCAGATTTCTACAGTTTTCAACAGTTTGTAGCAATACAGTTTAATAGACATCTAAATCCAGTGAGACTGCATTGCAGGAAGGTGGAGCAGTTCCATAAATTCTCCAGAAAAGGTACAAGACGAAGTTGTAAGACTGAATCTGCCAGTTTTGCTGTACCAACTTCACAAGTGACTACAGAAACTTTTCAACCATCTACAGTAAAGCAGCTTGGCCATCTGCCTGTCTGTTGACTGGTAAGAAAATTATTCTGTGTTACATACAGTATGAATGCCATAGAGGTAATAATAATAACAGAATAAATGTATATACAGCATATTAGCAAATGTAAAACCTTATTAGGGCAAGTTAATAGTAAGGCATTATGCAAATGGATTGCAATTTGATAGTAAGGCATTATGCAAATGGATTATAATATTTGACTGGTATCTGAAATAAAATCATGTGTGGTATAAAATTGTTTATTGTGTGTACAATGTCATAAAAATACAGTGCATGACATTATCCAAAGGTTAGACTGTACAGACAAAAATTGTAAAGGTAAAGAACCAAGAAAAGTTAATATGTTGACATTATATTCAAATGTTAGACAGTTATGTTCTGTCACCAGATGCAAAAGGTTTATTTCAGAGTTGCAACAACAGTCAAATCAGTTACTGATAGAAACTCTAGTACATTTTGTTACAAAGAAATGTAATAAACTTCTAAAAGACAGACACAATGAGTTCAGGAAGCTTAGACAAGTTATACACACATCTTTTCAAAAGTGCATAGGAGTTTCAAATTCAGCAGAACAGCTTACTAAAAAATGTCAGAAAGACCATGCAACATCACAGGAAATTCAACTGCAGTTGCAGGATAAAGGAAATAAATTAGCTCAACTGACAAAGACTGGGAATTTCCTGCATACACAGTTAATCTGTGCAAAAGAAATATATTTTATAATATGTTTATGTTTTGAAAATGGTTAAACATGCATGCTAGGATGGTAGGGACATGACATGCTTGTATAAAGATATACATATACAAGACAGACATGCATGTGTGTTCTTTTCATCTAGAGTACATTTGTTTACAATGCACAAAAGCAAAGGGCAGACAACAGCAAATATAAATAAACATATGTTATAATTGTATAGCAACACCAAACAGTTAAAGTTCTGAATTTTAAAAATAAGTAAAATCACAGATGGTATTAGTCAAACAGTTTTTGTAAAATTAATGGCAGGACAGTTCAATAGATAAATAAATAAAAAATACTGAAATCCATGTAAGGTAATTGTAAAATGATGTCTATTTATGTAGTATAAATGCATAGTTATGCAAATCACAATCACATTAAAGGAAAAATGCCAAAAGAATTAACTATAGTTTACAGAATATAAAATGAGAGCTCAGACCTTCCTAGACTGAATGAATAGTTACAGGAAATGCTGGAAAGGCAAGATAAACAACAAGACTGATTGCCAGGCAAGTAGCTTGAGTTTTTCTAAAGCATCATTGTTATTAAAAAAGACTTGTTAAAATGTTTACAGGCAACACTATTTGGTAATTGTAATAAAATGCCACAATTGTGCATAGATGTCACTGATAATCTGTTTGCAAGTAAATGTTAAAAGAGAAGAAAAAAACTCAGTTGCATCAAGTACAGCCAGAAAATGGGCTATAGTATACATACAGTTCAAATCATTTGTGCAGGAGGGTGTAAATACCTACTAGAGGTAATATACAGTGAAAGCTTTATTTAGTAACCTAATAAAATAAATGAATAACCAAAGTGTTGGGCTGACATACATTCTATTCTCACAGCATAGGGCAGGTTAATAGTGCTGAAGTACTACAGGGGAGGGGTACTTTCTCAGTTTTCCACTGACTGTATAAGGGGGAGGGGCACTTTCTCAGTTTTACACTGACTGTATAAGCAGTACTGCACAAGGGTCTGAAATAAAGCTACAGAAAAAATAAACAACAAGGGTCTAAAATAAAGTTACAGGAAGAAATATCTCATTCCTTTTTGACAATACTCTTTTATGGGGGGAAAACAGGTATTAGTGTATTAGAAATACTGGTAAACTGGATTAAACCTGACAGGATAAGATATTTTACAAGTTGTTAATAGCTATCATAATGGTTATTATTGTATTGTTTAGAATTAAATTGTATTTACAACCTGTTAAACTGTAAAGATATACAAGAGATAGTTTAAAAAACAAGAGATGGCTTCAAATTGATTACAGCTCTACAAGAGAGAGTAAAGACATGTAAAAAACTGAACAAGATTGGTCACTATTTTAATATGTTTTTGGCAAAACAATGTTGGTATAAAAAAGCATGAATATTTTTAATTGCTGAGTATGTAGTTTAAAATAACAGGACATAGTGCCAGTTCCACTAGATATTTCTAAAGAGACATAAACATTTTCCAAGATTTTGCTCAATATTAATGTTATTAAATTTGTAAGATTAGACTAAATGTACTTTACAGTCTTTGTATGTACAAATGCAGAAGAATTCAGTACAAATGAAATTAATGTCTAGTAATAAATATGTGTGAAAAACCATATTTAAAGAAAACAATGGGTCCAGGATACCTACTAGATTGAAATGCATAAATAGCAAACAGTCTGTGTAAATACATCCTGTACAGGATACATTGTAATAAGTTTGAAAGTAATTTGTCAAGTTGTAATATCACTGGTTTTACCCCAGTAAAATAATTGCTTTCAAATATTTATTATCTAAGCCCAGTTCAGTATTCAACCAAGATGTTAATGAGCAGTTCGAAGACATGATCACAATGTTATGGTTAAAATGACATTGAAACTGTATATTTTCAGTAGTGTATAAATGCTTGCAGTAGCACATAGTTATTGTCTCTTATAGTTAATTCAACAGTTGCAAAGAGTTAATGAAACAATTCTAAGTCATAAACTAAATTATGTGATTGCAAAAGAATAAATTAATCAAGTAAAATTAAAACAGACACAGCTCATAACTGATAAAATATTTTCACAGAATGGTCTGCAAAAGAAAAAGTTGTTAAATACATTCAGGTTTGGTAGTAATACATGTTTTCATTGTATTAACTATGTAAAATTGCATTTTGACTTGTATCAAAAAAGACTAAAGGTTTTATATAAAAATAATGTGTTTTTTATATAGAATGTTTTGAGTATGTTTAAAACAGAGGGAATTGTTAGATATTATGAATATAAATATGCTGAAAGATAAAGCATAGAATAAAAAGTTTGCTTGAATATATGTATAGAGTTTAGCAATGTAAAATGTGCATTCATACTATATGTATAACAGACAGGCTTCTCTTCACAGCATCAAAAAGAAAAGCCTAACAAAGCAATATTGGAAAGCAAGGATTATATGATTTTCTCATGTTTGCAGAACAAATATCTATTAACAGACATCCTTTTTTATAAATTCAGCAATACGTGATGTTTTTCCAGTAGGAACAGCTTATACAGATGTTTCCTTTCAGAATGGCATCCTCACATCAGCAAAAGTGCTTAAATCACAAAAGGACAATAGAAAAGTCTAAAAACAGACATTATGTGACTTCCCATAGACGGCCAGAAAAATATACTGAGGAAATAACAACCTCTTGTGTGTGTGACTAGCTCTGTGTATAGCTATTGTAGTAATTCAGTTATGTGAGAGAAGGACAGAGAGAGGTATTTTGTAGAAGTCATCCTTCATATCTGTAATGAAGGAAAACTTTGTAAATATATGCTACAAATCTGACAGACTACGTGTGGCTTGTTATAAAATAAGTTATCTGTAACTGTGCTTATAGCTGCAAAATATATTTCTTTATCAGTGTGCAATTTGAAAGGCTTGGTGCTTTAAACAGACTACAGATGGAGTCATGATGTGTCTCTGATTCAGCAGTAAACAGCACAGCAAGACTGTGTGTCTTAAGAAGACTTCAAATCCCACAGCAAGCAGTAAGCAGAGCAGAGCTCCATATAATTTTTCAGTTATTGCTACACTTTGTAAGTGTACCCTGTGTAACATACCAGATGCAGGTAAGATAGTCTGAATTGCTGTTGTGTCTTCCTTCTCCCTCCTACTAATCACTCACAGTTAAAATCCATTATCAAATAACACTGAGGCAGTGCCTACACTATGTTTATACCTGCTATGCAACGTCAAAAGTTTGAGATTCAGCAATTCTAATGAGTTCACAACTCATTTGCATGTTCACCATGCTCAGGGGGCCTGAATCTACACTACAAAAAAGTAACCATGTCACTAGGAAACTATTTGGAGAATGCAGAAGATTGGTATTCCTTTTGATTTATTTGCAGAGAAGGCTTCTGATTTTGCTAAGGTATGATTGCATTTTTTCAAGTACATTCTAAATTTGTTAACATGTTACAAAGAAAAATGTATCTATATGCATTGGAAAATGGAACCTTTATCTGTATGCACTTCTTATAGTTCAGTGCTGGCATAGGCATTTTTGGCAGGCATTTACTTTCTCAGATAGACAGCTTATTAACTTTCATCACAAGTGTTATTGTTAAAGCTGGTTATCTTACAATCTTCTATGTTATTTCAGGGAAATGTAATGTACTATATTGTCAATGACACAGGGGTGTTATGCTTCTAAGATGGCCCATAGACACCTCCAGGGGGTGCTGGGCACCATGAGAGGTGACTGGCAAGCATATAAAATTGACTTTTCTGTTGTAAATGTGTACACATTTTGTGAGAATTATGTTGAAAGCATATATAACATTTGAATTATATGGTATTCCTTGGGTGGTACAAACTTTTCATTTGATTGCTGTTTTGGGGCTGGGGGAACCAAGTACCATCTGTTTGTTGCCACAACAAAATATGTTTTTCAAGAGGTTTGCTCTTAAAATTGTGTACACATCCTGTTATTTCCATGAGAAACAATACATTACTAAAGTGGTATTCCTTGTTTTGAACTGAGCATTGATTTGAGATATGGTACAACTACATAACCTTCAATTTTAATAACTGTGTGTATCTCCACTGCTCATTGCTGAAAATGTATATGTGTATATGAGCAGGAATTTAATTATGTGATATTTATGTGTTGTATACTTCTTTGTCTTATTTTACATAGGATTATGGCACACAAGTGTACAAATCCACATAACCCCCCTTTCAGTGACTCTGAAAATGATGTAATATTGCAAGGGTTCAGGTGCCATGGTGCATTTCTGTTTAAGAGAGGATGCGGAGTTATGGCTGATAAAATACAGATTTGGAACCAGATAGTGAATGATATCAGTGCTATGGGGGGGGGGGGCACAGCAAGACTTATCATCAGGTGCATCATAGAGCCACTGATATGATTTCATCACCCCGTGAGCAGCTGCAGTTATTGAACAGCTGACTATGGGGGGGACTGCTAGACAGCCACTAGTGACAAAAAATGAAGAGTTCTTGTCCTTTGTCAGAGATCCAGAGAGCTCAGTGGAAACTGTACACCAACATGTAATTGATGTTGGTGCCAATGTTTCTGTGAGGACAAGTATATGCCAGGAAGAGCTCCCAGGTAAGCTTACATATGTCAAGTTGTAAGATTTTCTTGTATAGTAAAATATAGAAAAATGTAATTAATAGTTCATGTTTGTGTGTGTTTTTTTTTTGTTTGATGAACCTTTTGATAAACTATTAGACACATTTTTGTTCATTACACATGGGCTTTCAGTGGACATATAAGCCAAGTTTCAGTTAAAAGTATTGTTAATGGACATATAGTTAAAAATTATGTATTCACTCTCTCCCTGTGTTATTGCAATAGTGATGGTTGCATTCTTACCTTACTTCATTTCTTCCAGGACCATCCTCCCTACCAAGTATGGAGTCATCTGCACATGGTAAGCCAAGTATTTGTATTTGATTATTATAGGTTCATAGGTTCATAGGTTCATCCCTAGGGCATTTATAAGCCTAACCAGAATGTGTTTGGCTTTCGCCACCCATTTTAAATTTATTTTGCTATGCCCTTTTTCGAGGTTAGTATACTGTGCCTCTGTCTAACAGTGACACAGAAGTGATACCCGATCTCCCATCCACTCAACAAGATTCCTCTTGAAGAGAGTCAGTGAGGGACTCTGTCTAACCTGGACTGGGATTTTATTCCAGAGTGAAGGGAGCCTCTGGGTTATGACTCTGTCCCTCCAGCATGTCCTATTTATTTCAGTGCTGAGGTTCAAGTCTCGATGGGATTTGGATTTTCTGAGGTGCAGCATGTCCATTAATTCCGGGTTGGACATGGCTTTATACGTCAGACACAGATCGCCTCTGAACAGGCGGTATGCCACTGAGTAGAGCTGGAGTTTCTTTAACCGGGCAGCATATGGCATCTGTTTGAGCCCTTTGATCCTCTTGGTGAGGTACTTTTGGGGTCTTTCCAGTTGCTGCAGGTGTCTGGTAAGGTACATCCCAAAAGGGCATTGTACTCAATTATGGGCCTGATGAGGGATGAGTAAAGAGGCACGATGACCTCCCCTGATCTAGATGTGAATCCCTTCATGATTAGGTGGGCTATATAAAATGTTTTTCTAACCACTTTGGCCACGTGGTTGTCAAATGAGAGATTGCTATCAACTTGGGTCCCCAGATCCCTAATTACTTCTTCTGTACTTAATGGATTACCACCTATGTGGTAATTTGTGGGCACTTTGTTTTTGCCAAAGGGGATGACTATACACTTTTTGGCATTTAGCTTGAGGCCATGGCTCTGGCACAAGTTGTCTGTTTCTGTGAGGCCCTTTTGGAGAATGCTTGTGTCGGCTGGAGAGTCAATTATGGCACCCAGTTTGCAGTCATCTGCGAACTTGGTCAGCCACAGTCCTTCCGTGTTGGCCTGTACCTCCGAGAAATATATACCGAACAAGAGAGGTCCCAGGACTGAGCCTTGTGGGACACCACTTGTAACTGGTTTGGAGTCTGACATGGCTCCAGCAATTCTAACCATGTGGGTTCTGTCCTTGAGCCAATTTGCAATCCATCTAGTGACATAGGGGTTTATATTTAAGCTGGTGAGCTTATCTATGATGCCAGAGTGGGGTATTGTATCGAAGGCTTTTGCGAGGTCCAGGTAGGCTGTGTGGACCACCTTCCAATGGCCTTGGTGACTGTTTCAAAGAAATCAACCAAGTTTAAGAGGCAGGATCTGCCCTTAACAAAGCCGAACTGGGTAGGATCCAATGTTTGTAGGCCCCCAATATCTTTATTTATGAGGTCCATGATGATCCTTTCCATAGCTTTGCAGACCAAGCTAGTCAGGCTTATGGGGCGATAGTTTCCAGGATCCGTTGAGGCACCACCTTTATGGAGAGGGACCACTGTTGCTGTACGCCACTCTTTGGGCACATATCCTGTAGTAAGGCTGAGATTGAACAGTAGTTTTATGTTTGGGTTTAGCTCTTCTTGGAGTTCATGTAGGATGCAGCCCGGGACACCGTCTGGTCCCATTGATGCTGTGTTTTTGCTTTGGAGAGGGTGGCTCTTACCTGAGCATCTGAGATGTCAGGGGGGCAGCACTCTGCTGGGATATATATTTGCCCTTTTGGTGGGACCTTTCAGCTAGGATGTTGGCAATGTCTGTGGGTTCGGTGTATTTTTTGTCATTTTGGACTAATTCTGAGCATATCTGGGAATTACCACCCAGGTTCCTAACATAACTAAAGAAAGCCTTGTGATTATCCTTAGTGTCCTGTGCAATTTTTCTCTCGAAGCTGGCGTTAGACAATTTTATGTGTTTGATGGACATTTGTCAGATATGCGCATTTATCTGTATGTGCTAGGTGGGTATAATGGGTGAATGTATTGCTGTAACATCTGTGATAGTGTGACCAGTGTTAGTTTATCATATAAATTGTTTTAAATATTTAGTCTAGGTATTAATTTAATTCCTGTGATTGTTGCTTATTATCACAGGTGATCCTGACAGTGGAGATATAGGACTCTTACCACCTGATGTCAGAGTATTGGCAGACTCTAATGATGACGGTGGCCAAACAGAGGCACAGTCGGAGTGGTGCAGAGGTTGAATCTGACACTGAGTTGGACATTCAGCCATCTCCTGAATTTCCCTCAGTCACATTCAGTAGGCCTATGCATACCTATTCCACTGAGCCCTCAGATATTGGACAAGTGGAGGGTGAAACACTTGATCAGGGTAGTGTGGTCACTGCAGCTTCAGTGCCGGTTGACTCTTGCCGTAGCCAAAGTGTGAGCGAAGTGCCACTCAAGAAGGTTGTTAGTGGTGCTCAGAGGAGGCCTGCTGTCTACCCTCCATCTGATCCTTGTATGCCTTTACATGCCACTCAAGGTATTTTAGAACCATCATGGAGCTGCAGGCATGTTCCACAAGGGCCTCTGAGGACATGTTTAGGGTTTTAAATGTGGCACAGTCTGACATGCATGTCTGTCTCCACCATGTGGCTATTAATGGATCAGCTGAATGACACAATGAAACAGGCAGTGTCTCTGATGGAACTTCTGCTGGGAGGGGGAATCATCCACATGGACTTATGTCAGCAGTATCATCTGATGTTAACCAATGTGGTTGTGTCTGATCACATTCCTGTAGAGGCACTACTTCCAGTCCTCCGTCAGTGATTAAGGTGTCCACACCCAGACGTGGTAGGCCATGGGGTTGTGGTCCTGGGCATACTTATGAGGACAGCTCATCCAGATATCAGTAACATTCAGGTAGCAGCAGTGCATCTGACCATGGACATGGATGTGCCAGTGCAACTCCTGGCAGAGCCAGTTCTTGTGGTTGGGGGTGATAATGATGAACTGTTACCTCTACTATGCATAGCTCACACCTGTCTGATATATGAGCATGTATAGCTAGCACAAAGCTTGGCGGTGTTCTTGCAGACACTCGCACACATGTTTCACCTTCAGTACCAATACAGGCACACACATATAACAGTTACATGGGTCATCTGTGAGCCTTACAGCTCATTTTGTCTCAGTGGCCATTTGATACTTTATCCAAATTTCTGCCTGCCTGCCTGCCTGCCTGTCTTTCCTACTCACATGCACGTACTACCTTTAGTGTCAGCCTTGGCTCCTGCCCCCCCCAAAAAAAAACAACGCCCAGTGCAAATGATGCTAACTGTGCCATATCCTTGTTTTCTATCGTTTGGATTCAGGGATACATAAGTCTTTTGTCTGATGCCCATGATGCATAGCTAACTGAGTGCTTTGTATACGTGTGTTTGTGATGATCTTTTTAAAATTGTACTGCTTTCTTACAGGTTTTTGTAATGTGTGTATTTTTGATGCATGGGGCCTATTAGTTGCTAGAGAGCACACATCTATTGACATAGTCAGTGCTGTCTCATATTGATGTCATTGCCACAAAAATCACCTACCTTCTACTTAGTTACATTAGCAAATAGCAGTATGCAAGGATACAACATTCATTTGTGTTCTTAGACATTTATTTTCCTATTCCAGCTTCAACACTTACCTTGATAGTCCAGCAGTTACAAGTGTTTTAATTTGGGGCTGTCTCTGTGCGATGCTAGCAGTACTCAGCCATTACATGGATAAGTAAAGGTTTTAAGCATTGCCTGGCATCATCATTACTGTACTTACTCTTAACTGCTCCTGCCTAATGTAACACACAGAAACTATAATTATTTTTAACATCACAATGTAACTTGCCTCAAACAACATTCATTCCATTGATGACTAAATTCAACAGAAATACACTATGGGATCTTACATATACTATAATCTTATTCTCCTCCTGACTCTCTGTACTTCACATCCCTGCATAAAATTCCTCTAATGTATTAATGGAATATATACTGCTAGTTGGCACA
The DNA here is from genome assembly GCF_019279795.1 of Protopterus annectens. Taxonomy (NCBI): domain Eukaryota; kingdom Metazoa; phylum Chordata; order Ceratodontiformes; family Protopteridae; genus Protopterus; species Protopterus annectens. Next base: position 429,389,864 of record NC_056726.1, on the reverse strand, counting down.
GTACACTGTATACCATTGTATATACTACTGGTGTGTGTTCTTTTATTGATTTGTATTTAATCACATTTAAGTTTTTGACCTTTGATGTTTTGCATTACTCCATTTATTACTCTTTTTCTTTATTCTTATTTGGTATGTCTACTTACTAACTGGAGCTTTTCTCCCTGGGCCTCCACTGAAAAAGGACATGTTTCCAGTCCAACTATCCTGGTAAACAAATGTAAAATAAAATAAATGTGCATAGGATGACAGTTTCACCTCCTTCGGTAGTGAGCATGTGATCTATTTGTTGCCTCTTGGCAAGGGCAAGGGAAAATTGTGCACACCTTTCATCTACCTACAGCCACAGTAGCTGGTGGTTCCCCTTCTGACTGCTCACCTGCATGTGGCTGTGGTGACCTTGCCAGTGGTAGTGGGATGTGTACCCCTCGGTGTCCCTACTGAAGCCATTTTCTCAAAATAATATGGTGAAGGACAGCACAGACAGTGAAAATTTCAGCACAGGTATGGAGACTGTACTGCAGGACTCCCTGTGATGTATCTAGGCACCAGAACTATGACCTCAGCAGCCCAAACACATGCACCCTGATATTCTTGTTTGAGCATGTACCTCATTATAGTGTTCTTCACTGGATGGATGTGCATTTCTGATGGGCATCATGAGCCACATTGAGTGCATACCCCGCACCCCCCAGTAAATGACCTTGTGAGATATCTCCCCTAGAAAACCTCTGATACAGTTGAGATTTGTGCCAGATATGGGAGTCGTGGTAACTGCCTGGGTTGCCAGCACACACATTCAGGATGATTCCCTTAGTGTTACACACAACCTGACAGTTAATGGAGTGGTAGCTCTTTCTGTTTATGTACACCCTTCCTTTTCCCTGGGCAGTGCTTTGATTTCAATGTGCATGCAATCTATGGCACCTATGACTTCATAGAAGTATGTTACAGGGTAGAAATCCTGCATAGCTGTAGCTTTTTCCTCAGGTGTATGGGGAAAATGTATGTAGTCACTGGCATTTTGTAGCATAGCATTCAGAAATTGATGTAGGATCCTGGATACTGATACCTGTGACACACCCATCATATCCCCTGTTGGTCTTTGGAAGGTTCCTGTAGCTAATATTCTAAGTGTAACACATACCTGGGTCTCCACAGTTATTAGTTTACCTCAGTTTGCCCTTGCTTTCTGTTGGGGATGACAGGGGTTCCAGAGTCCCTGTAGTGTGTCTATATCCACCCTGTAGCACTCTACAATTTCTACCTTATATAGACCATGAAAAGTTAAATGTGGTCTAAACACCCTTCTCCTTCTTGGCTGAGGCCTATTAGCAGCAGCATAGCAGCAAAGACTTGGGCCTGTAGCACATACACAATATAAGAGCAACAGCAGCCCCTAACATTTTTTTCCGTGTACAGTAGTTTCCGTGGCTGTATTCCAATAAGTTTTAGAATTTGAGGGAAAACCTGCACTGAGTGTACACAATTGTTTTATAGCTTGCTGAATAGCTCCTTCATATTGGATTGGTTAATTAGCATACCAATCAGTTGCTTATGCTATAATTAGCATGCCACAATGTTTTCCTTGTTTGTGCAGCTCTACACAGCTTGTAGAGCAACTTACTAAATTCAAAATGGTGTTCTGCCATGTGCATATCGAGCTGCAATGCACACAGTCTTAGAGCACCATGTAGGCTTTATAGAATCCAGCCTATACACTATAACTTTCAACAAATAATTTCTCCTTTATCACAAATTTTCTCTTCTGTTTTTCATAACAATGCCTACATTTTCCACTCAGTTACAATCCCTTTCTGTACTTTTCATTTTACCAAATACTATCAGTTAATAGCAAGGTTAAGTAAGTTACTCATTTTTCCCACTGTTGTGCACTCTTAGAGTTAGTATATATTAATTTTCAGGGGTGTGGGGGAAGTCCCCTGCAAAAACACTTATTTTCTATAATTAATTTAGTATGTCAGCAGAATGTACCATCTATGTGTGGAATTTGATGATGTTAGTTCTGTTCTGGCAAAAGTCTGTTTTGTGGACCTGACATAAACTCTATAAACATACTGACATACGAGTGTGCTTGCACACACACACACACACACACACACACACACACACACACACACACACACACACACACACACACACACACACACACACACACACACACACATGGATCTGAGACTTCACCTAAAGTTCAAATTACCAACAAATCATTTGACTGATTCTCATTTCACTGACGGCTTACAATGCTAAATTTCAACATACTAGATTTTACACCATAGACATGCACACTTACAACCATACCTCTCAACCTCAACCTGGAAACATCAAAAATCTGGACAAAGGCCCATGAAAAATAGGTACACATCTGTATGCTGATTGACATAAAATTTGCATACATAACTGTGTAGCCCTACCCACTCCAATAGAATTGTGGGATACCAACTATTAAACACGAACTGAAGAACAGATAACCAAAATATGATCATGAAACAGGAAATAATAATAATAACAATACTGTTTTATTTATATTAATATTTGAACTTGTGCAAAACTAAAATACAATATTCTTTTGTAAAAATAACACTGGGTGCAGCTGCGCTTCAGCCTTCTTCATTAAATAACAAAATATAAACCAGAACAACAAATTATTTATATTATTAACACAGAACTTTGAGCTTGTATAAACTAAAATAAAATTCTCTTATATAAAAATAAAATTTACTCTCTTGTACTAGTCTACTTACTACTACACACATATAAAACAATCAAACAAATTCTAACAAGTACTACACTGACTGGTGTAAATTTAAATAAAAATTAAATAAGGTCTGGATTTTAAACTTGTATAAAATAAAACTGAAATAAATACAAATGAAATTTTTACCTGTTAACGTACTAACTACTGAACTAATACAAAGTAAACTCAGTCACAGCTCAAACAGAGTTAAAATGAAATAAAAATGCCAACCAAATAAAATAACCAACCAATTATTTTTAAAATAATCAGTCACAGTCTCACAGATCATGGCTTACCTCCTCTTGCTGTTCACCTTCTGCACTGATGGCCTCTGGCTCTGGGTCTGGTAGTGCTGCCTAAAGGACATGTTCTCTATTGTAAGCTACAGTTGACCTTTTTGCTGCTTGTAGAATGTGTGGTGGGACTTCCACAGAAAAACAGTTACCGTCCTCATTCATTTTGATTGCTAGCAATGAATTAGGTGTTTTGGCATGTCATGACTGCCTCAGCTCTGTTTTAACTTTTCTCACAATGCTGAATGCTTGCTCGGGTTCACTATTCGAATGTGGCAAACAAAGTAGCATTAATATGAGCTGCTTAAAGAGAGGTATTCATTCCGCTTCAGGGCTTTGTAGGACTGTTGACCAGTACCTGTGGAAACATGTATCTGTTTCAGAGTCCCAGCTGTGCTGTTGCTGTGGCAGCTTGATGTTAACAACTTGGTATATGCCAAGCTCAGCCTTAAGTTGACTACACTGTTCCCATAACTTGCAAAGTCCTAGACGGGTTGCAATGTTTGTTACAACTTCAGTGTCAAGATTTAATTTGCAGTATGACTTCACCAACAGGCAATGCTTTCTCATTTTCAGGAGGACTACAACATAAAATGCTTTTACTTGCTTATAGAAGGTGTGCCCACTTACAATACCAAATACGTCATCACCATTGCAATGCAGATATTTTTCAGCATCAGATCCAACATGAAGGTGTTGCTGCTGCAAAATATTATTATCATCCTCTAAAAAAGGATTACTGGTGGTACTGATATTATCTAGAAATTCTACAGCAGCACAGGGCTTCAATAACCTGGTTGCATACTCCTGTAGAAGATGTGTGATATCACTGTAAAGAGTTTAAAGTTCACTGCTTCTGGCCTGCAATCGCACATTGAACTTAAGGAGAGACTCCATAGCATACTTCAGGAAAAGGAATACAAGTTTTACCTGATGACTATTCAGCCATTCTGTTATGATGTCTATTCTGTGTGACCGGGACTCATACAATTGGAAGTATGACAAAAGCACAGGCCACAGGTCCAGTATTCGCTTTATAACTTTATGAAGACTCAGCCAACGAGTGGGGGTATGTCTGATAAGTACAAGTGGCTCAATGTCAACAAATAATGCAAATTCATTTAGCTTCTGTTGCCTCTGTGCACTATGTGAAAAGTGATGATAAATATCTGATATTAACTCTGGCATAAACAAACTCTACAACAGAAGAAGGAAATGGATGTGGAATAAGGTGAAGTCCCAAGACTGGAAAAGCTCCCTTATCAGCCTCAACAAAAAGTTGAGATCCGTCATCAAATCCTCTAAAGCTAGCTATAAAAACAGAATTGCAGAATATAGTAAAGACAACCACACAGCCTTCTATAGCTATGTAAAGAATCTCCATGGCAATACCCAGATTTGCTCTGAGCTACTGCACAATTGTACCTCCTATACTGAGCCAACAGATATTGCCAATATACTGGCCTATAGATTCAGTGCCAACTTTACCCCCCTCTCTCCCCCACTCAAAGGACCAATCACAATACCAGTAGATTGCCAGGCACCCAGTATTACTGCTGCACAGGTTAAAACAGCACTGTCCAAGGCCAAGAATACAGCTTCTATGGGACCTGACAATATCCCTGGCTGTGTTCTACATGAAATACAGAGTGAACTGACAGTTCACCTGTGTACCCTGTTCAATCAAAGCCTCACCTCAGGCTTTGTCCCTACTGAATGGTGCACTGCTACAGTCATCCCTCTCCACAAAGGAGGAGCGACTACAGACTCTGGGAACTATTGCCCCATTAGCCTGATGAGTCTGATATGCAAAGCTATGGAATGTATCATCATGGACCTAATAAACAAGGATATAGGGAATCTCCAAATTCTGGATCCCACACACCTTGGTTTTGTGAAGGGTAGATCATGCCTGCTCAACTTGGTCAACTTCTTTGAGTCAGTCACCAGAGCTGTGGATGAAAGCAAGGTGGTTTATACAGCCTACCTTGATCTGGCCAAAGCCTTTGATACCATTCCCCACTCAGGAATCATAGAAAAATTCACTAAGCTAGGCATCAACCCCTATATCACTAGGTGGGTTGCAAACTGGCTCACAGAACCCACAGTGTGAAAGCAGCTGACTCCAAGTCAGACTGCTGACCAGTCATGAGTGGAGTCCCACAGGGTTCGGTCCTGGATCCTCTCCTGTTTGGTATCTACTTCTCTGAAGTCCAGGCCAACACAAAGAGACTCTGGCTGACAAAGTTCACAGATGATTGCAAGTTGGGAGCAATTATTAACTCCCCAAATGATGTTGACATACTACAGAAAGGCATCACTGAGACCAGCAACTGGTGTCAGAACCATGGCCTTAAGCTCAATGCCAAAAAATGTGTCATCATCCCCTTTGGGAAAAACCCAGTTCCCATGAATTACTACATCGATAGTAGTCCACTGAACAAAGAAGGCATTATAAGAGATCTGGGAACACAGGTTGACAGGAACCTCTCTTTTGACCACCACATTGCTACTGTGGTCAGAAAGTCCTTCTATTTGGCACATCTCATTACTAACAGTTTTGCATCCAGGAAAAAAAAGGTCATTGTCTCCCTCTACTCTTCCCTCATTAGGTCAGTCATCGAGTACAATGCCCCATTTGGCATGTACCTTGCTAGACACCTGCAACAACTGGAGAGGCCACAGAAGCACTTCACAAAGAAGATACTAGGCCTTAAACATGTGTCCTATATGGACAAACTCAAAAAACTCCAATTATTCTCTGTCTCATATCGCCTACTTAGAGGCGATCTCTACTTGACTTACAAAGCCATGTCTGACCCAGCTCTGTTAGAAATGTTACATCTAAAGAAGTCTCAATCCCTCCACATCACACGCTCCAGAGACCTCAATCTCATTACCACAATCAACAGAATGTGCTGGAGGGACAGGTTCATATCCCAGAGACTGCCGATGCTATGGAATAACTTCCCATACATGCCAAACAGAGCACCTCACTGGCCCTCTTCAAAAGAAATCTTAATGAGTGGATGGGAAATAGAAAATTCACCCAGGGGGTCACTCCAGTGGCTCTACTTGACAGAGGCACTGGGAACTAAGGTCGGTTGGCATGATGCCAGGGTAATCCTGTGGGCTAGGCTTGTAAAGGTTCCAGGGCCATTAGTCTAGTACACACCTATGAACATGTGATTTCATTGCTTTCAAACCTGATTTGATGCAAAGGTCTGCTATATGGCACAGGCAACCCATACTGAAGAGATCAGGACTGACAGTCTTTAATCGTGACAGTACAGAATTGTATTTGCAAACCTTGACCGCAGCATTATCTGATGAGTATGCAGCCATATTATTTGTTGGAACATTGAATCTGTAAAGACTTTCCATAAGGCAGTTGTATATCATTTCACCTGTACCTGCCACACAAATTGGACATGTCTAAGAACCGAACAACATTTCTACACTTTGCCTGGTCAAAAAAATCCAACCAGAATCACAAGGAATTGATTATCCCCCATATCAGTGCTCTGATCTAACTAAATGCAATAAGGCTGCTTCCGACAAACTGCTGCTGCATCTTCCTGATGTTTTGGACCCAGGACATCACACGTAATATATGCACACTTAATCGCTCCACAGCTCACCTTCTTCAACACTTCATTATCACCGAAGTGTTTTTTCATGTATTTCAGCAGATGATCTGCATCACTAAAGGGTAGGTTGTGCTCTGCAAGTATGAAAATAAAATCCACTTCAGCTCTTAATACTTTCTGAGCTGTACTTGCTTGCCAGTCTTGGGTGGCAAACATGTCTGTCTCTTTCCTTCCAGATGCCTGCTTTGCATTTATCTTGTACTTCTCTGTAGCCATGTGCCTGTGCAGATCACAGCGTCCACCATGGTCAGTACTATTGTTACATTGACACACTTTACAGAATGCATACCCTTGCCCAAGCTTGCTCTCACTTAGCCAGTCAAATGACATCTTCCAAGCTGCTTGGACTGAAGACAGTCTTCTTTTTTTGTCAACATGTCCTGTTAAATAAACACAAAAATCTCCTCTAAGCGTGAAGACATTGATTATCCTGCAAACTATTTTACTACTACTAGTAAAGAAATATATGACTGAGAGAACACCTAATATCTTTTCCATCCTTAGGCATCTCTACCTCTGATTGCTTTACATGGGTGATCACTGGGTCCTCAGTTGCACTGTTTGTGATTGGTAGGTACTGTTACTGCAGGTGCACCTTGAAATGAAGACATTCTTTTTCCTGGACCTGACCTATTTGTAAAATGAAAGAAAAAACTACTTAACCACCTCTAAGTATGACAACAGAAATTATGATGAAAGCCACATTATATTACTAGCAGAGATATTACTGAGAACAGGTCTAACCTTTATACCTTCAGCCATCTCTGTTTGTCCAAGTTGACCCTTAGACTCCTTAATGGGGGTCAGACTGGTTCTGGGGGTCTTTTTACTGCTTGAGCCAAGTTGGGCTATAGGTGCAACTGCAGAAGAAGCATTTTGTGAAATCCTGTAAAATCAAAATGTGGTATCACCAGTCAGTGTAGACAAACAGACATGAAACAGTTTAGGTGAGCTAGCTGGCTTGGAGAGGTATGGTGATTATATTAGAAAAACTGATGCTTTTGGTATCTTTACTGTTCAATAAAGTTCAGTAAACAGACAGGGTTTATGACAAGCACAACTAGTTAGTCAGACAAGCACAGCAATGAAGTATACACACACACACACACACACACACACACACACACACACACACACACACACACACACACACACACACACACACACACACACACACACACACACACACACACACACTAGTACAGCATTTACATGCATGATTTAGAATTAATATGTTCTTCATAACAGAGAAAGGCAGCTGTATACACTTGATAGGCACGGTGTGAAATGTCATGGCAGGACACAGAAACACAACAGAGAAACCTGAATTAGGCTTACAGAAGCATGGACAGCTAAGATACACACACAAGACATGTCACATGTACCATACCATCACCACCTGTTCTACTTTATATAAAGTCTACACATTACAGAAACTGGCCCATGTGACAGTGTGAGTGTATGTACTTTGTAAAATGCAGAACACAGTTACTCTACAGTGTGCATACAATCCAAAATTAACTTGAAAATGTGATTTATGTGTACTAATTTCTAAATACATATTATGGACTGCACACATCCAGACAACCAATCCAGTTAACAAAATAGAACACAGACAGTAGCTGTAGCTAGTGAATCTTTAAATGCTGCTTTTCAGATCTTTAGCAAATATGTACAATGTAAAACATGTTTCCCAAGCTAAGAGCCGTGTGTTGTCAAAGCACAACATCTGTGAAAGCCTCTTCCCATATGCTGTTACCTATGGGATCTGTAAACCTGTCCCAAAGTTCTCTGTTGTAATTTAACACCTTCATCCCATTTTTAAAGAGCAGAGTGCAGGAGAGAGCCAAGACTAATTGAAGCAGCACAGCACAGGTCTGTTTATGAGCCAGGCCTGCCATCATTCCCCAGTCTCCAGCTAGCCTGCACAGATAACCTTCTCTCTGTAATTGCAAACCACCACCACAAAAGCACAGATTAGAGGCTACCAGCTGCTGAATTGCCTTCAAGAACAAAAACTCAATCTGTTAGCACAACAGTTAGTGATAAAGCCAAAAATGTAAAGGGTCTGTTGTGTGAGGCCAGAAGCCAAGGAGATACAGTGGGTATAAAAAGTTTACCCACCCCTGTTAAAATGCCAGGTTTTTTGATATAAAAAAGAGACATAAATAAATAGATATAAAAAAAATAATTTCAAAACTTTTTCCACCTTTAACGTGACCTATACAATTCAATTGAAAATCAAACAAATCTGTTAGGGGGAAAATATAAAAAATAAAAAAAAGTACAATACACTGGTTACATAAGTGTGCACATCCTTAAACTAATACTTTGCTGAGGCATCTCTTGATTTTTTAATAAATATTGCCTTTATGAAGTTGGTCCAATAATACACTTTGCATTATAATACATTTTCTGAAGCATATGATGTCTAAGTATGATACTAAAACCACCTGTCATTACATTGCTTACTGACTTACTGCAGTCCTCAATATACCAAGAAATGTACGTTTCACAAGACAAAGCACCTAAGGACTATTAACTATATACTTCTAGGGCAGCAAGCCCTACGCTGGGTAAAAGTGCACAATACTTACACAAAAGAACATTAAACAGTATCGTAACACAGGTGCAATATTATAGCAATAACCCACACCTGGGTGTGGGTAATGCTGGATTTACCCACGGTTGGTATGGTTTGGTCACGAAGGCGAAGCCCGAGTGGCCAAACAAAGACAACTGTGGGTAAATCCAGCATTACCCACACCCAGAAGTGGGTTACTGCTATTATACAATGACATTATTTAAGAAAAAAAATAATTACTTTTCTTAAATAATGGCATTGTATAATGCCTCCTTGCTGCCCTTCCACAGCTGTCTGGTATTCTGCGGCAGTTCTGATGTACTGCGCATGCGTATGCTTACGCAGTACATCAGAGTTGTGGGCAAAAGCAACAGAGAAAGCAAGATCTCTGTTGATTTTTACAAACTGTCTCACTATGTTAAAGGAGTTTAACATAGCAAGACAGCTATAAAAAAAGCAACGGAGAATCTCCGTTGCTTTTTTTAAAGCTGTCTCGCTATGTTAAACCCATTTAACATAGCGAGACAGTTTTGAAAAAAAGCAATGGAGAAAGCAAGATCTCCGTTGCTTTTTAAAGTGTCTCGCTATGTTAAATGGGTTTAACATAGTGAGACAGCTTTAAAAAAAGCAACGGAGATGCTCAGTTGCTTTTTCTAAAGCTGTATCGCTATGTTAAACTCATTTAACATAGCGAGACAGGTTGTAAAAAGCAACGGAGATCTTGCGTTCTCCATTGCTGTAAAAAAAAAGAGTTATGCCAATGGAAAAAGTCCAGGCGACTGGACCTTTTCCATTACTATAACTCTGATTTACAATGTGCACGCTGACCAATCAGTGTGCATGTTTTGGAATATTAATGGGGGGCCGTTGTATAATATATTATTAGCAATGACAGCATACACATAATATGAAACAATCACTATCAGCTTTCTAACAATTTCAGCTACAAAGCTCACTGGATGGTTAAAATATTGCACTTTATACTTGCAAAAAAAGTTATTTTGATTACTTAACATAGTTCAATATTATTTTCCATGAATACTTATAAAAACATGTTGGGTGGGGTGCCTGCCTCATAAGAAACATTATGTGTTCTTAGTTCTATGTAATAATACAATTTCAAAAGTCATCTTGAAAGCTAACATTACATTGCAGTTTCTTATTCATTATGCTATGCTATTAATCGCCACCTAGTACCCCATGGTAGTCTGTGAGATATGTGAAATACAAAATTATGCATTACATCAAAAGCCACTGATGGGTACTGAAATTAAAATCAGCAGAAGGCACAAATACAGCTCCATAGACTTAATTATTTAGTTATATGACTGCAGATGTTATGGCCAGGCCATACATCTCTCAGTCTCTTACAGCAAGAAATCTGGACAAAGCCACAAATAATTGGGCCAGGGACAAAACAAAGGCACAGAAATAGCGACACTTTGTAACTACTGCTCTTCCAAACTTAGTTTGTTGACAGAATAACAGATTTTGCATAGCATGAATTTTCTGAAGGATGAAGTCTGAAAATCAAATGCAATGTCTACCTGCCACTATTTTCTGACTTCAGTCCTCAAAGATCTGTTAGTCCCACTGCCAGTGATTTGCCAGAAATCTACAGTTTTATGAGAAACAGACCCTTAGCAAAAAGCCAAAATCTTAATTCCCTTCAGTAGTTTCAAGTATGTACGAGCATCAAAATAAGACATTTTCACAAGCAATCCACTCCCTCAGTGATTTATGCACATTTGAATCACAATGAAAGCAACAGCAGCCGAGTAAGAAAGAGCCACAACATATGCACACAACTAAAGCACAAAGTCACAAAATAGAATGCCTGACCAGTACCCTGAGGTAAGAATCAAACTCTGTACCTTGTGTCTGTGTGAGGTAAACACATCATACCTCTTAAGACCTCTTAGAGCAAGAAATCTGGACTAAGCCATCATTAAAAGTGGGACAAAGGGCCAAAAATAGGGACACATTTTAAATATTGCTCTTACAAACTTAGAAAGTTGATAGAATAACAGGTTTTGCATTAATGTGAATTTTCTGAAGGGAATAAAGCCTGAAACTCAAATGTCTGTCATTGTTTTCTAACTTCAATCTTTAATGATTTGCCAGTGCAACTGTGCAAGGGATATGAGCACAATACGGATTGTGGATAGAATACATTGACAGAGGCATGAACAGAAATGTAAAGAAGATGATAATAAAAAAATAAGTAAGGCATCTTGAATGTATCTTGGATGTATTCTTAATATTAAAACATCACCAAACATGTACCGACTAGTAAGAAAAGAGGTACAGTAAACTGCAAACAAATTTACCACTGCCTTTGCAATAAATAAATAAATAAGTAAACTATTCTGTGCACAATTTAAAATCAGATGAAAGTTGAAACAGGATCTCAAATGATTAAATAATCTGCTGGATTTTCAATAAATGAATGCAAACATAGCACTATCTGAAGTTAAACAGTATGATAGATTCTTGACTTCAGCCATATCAGAAAAAGCAAATGACCATAAGTCCATATCCATTCTATTCAAACAGTAAGCAGCATCCACCATAAACAGTTATTTATCTTTTCAAACCCAGTTTTCATGTAGAGTAAATGGAGTGTTCCATCCTCCAGCTACATCCTCCCTATTTCTCTTCTCTTCAGCAGGCTTCATTAGTTTAAGAAAGTACTGATTCATGCACATGCAGCTTGGGAACCATATATCTCTTTTCATCTACTGTCCTACTTTAATTCCTTGTAGGCAGTTTAAGCCATTCATGTCTTATTAGAAATGCAGTAGCATAGTTAACCTTAATAATTACAGAAACTGTAGCATTCATATTTGCATTAAATACCTGATATATTGTGGAACAGATTATAAAGTATTTGTTAAAATATTTAACTTTTTGTAGAGCTTTCTCAGTGTAAAAATGATGTGTGTACTATGTATGTATTCGTGTGTGTGTGTGTGTGTGTGTGTGTGTGTGTGTGTGTGTGTGTGTGTGTAAACATATAGCAGCAAGTGACAAGCGTATTTTCTAAACGTAGTGAGCACTAGGCACTTCATGCCAGGAGGGTAGGCCACATCCACACATAGTTACATTCAATGACCACCAAGCCATGGTGTCATCTGCTTTGTCATGTCTTTTATAATTCCAGAGAGAAAGGCAGCAGTGTCTCCTCTTTATTATTATTGAGAATATTTATTTCAGTACCAGTGTATCAAGTTAACCTAAAAAAGTAAAACTACATAATATGAATATTTTACAGTATATTTTGTAAACTACGTTATAACCAGAAATATCTCTGAGTATGATATTGTAAATGAAATAGCGAAATAAAGCACCAAACCAAATATACAAAATGGTATACAAATTGCAATCCTTGTTTCTGCCAGAAAGTTATGCTATAAGAACCCATATCTCATGTAAATTTCATTTTTAAATCAAACACCTCCCTTACTAGCAGAAGATCAGGGCATATAGACAATAACATTATGCACTCATAAAACGTTTTCAGTATTTGCTTCTAGGCAGACTGAAGTTTGTGCTCTGCCTCTGCAGTCTTATCAAATGTGAAGTTCCCGGTCAGCTAATTAACGTGGAGGATTGTTGTCTTCGCCTTGCCTTACTACTCACAAATATTAACAGAAGTGTTAGAGAATAGAGATCCTATTCCCATTCCCCACCAAACCTCTGTTCTGCAGACATCGTAATAAAAACGACTTATGATGTCCTGTCACAGCTTGCATTTCCCTTTCAGAACATCTCTTGTATAGATGATTACTCAGGCATACAGTCATTGTGAATACACAAACTAAACACAATGAACTCCGCCTCCCCTCAAGAGTATTTCTGCTTACTAGCCAAATGGAATCATATAGCTTTCCCTGTGAACAGAAGTAATCATCATAAACTAACTTCCTCTTCAAAAGCTCCACTGCATGAGTTAACAGAACTGTCCTTACATACTGTAGCATACGACAATGGTTAGGTTACTGATCTGAAAACCAGTCATGCTCTATAGAGCTATAGATCTGCTGCTCTGTCCATGTCAAGGAACCAAACAAATCCTCAGAAAATTATCCCTAAAGACAGGATGTACAATACATGAAACATTGGGGACAAGGTGGAGAAACTGGAAAACAACCACAGCAAAAAAAAAAAAAAAAAAAGTGAAATTTCAAACCTCAGTTTATTCAACCAATCACGGTCAAGCCTGAAAATCCCCAACAAATAATTCAAGTGATAATCTCCAGTACTGGATTATGTTATTTTGAGTGATATTAACTTTTGTCAACACAGAATGAAAAATTAAGTGGGCGTGATAAGAAAAGGCAATAAATTTCTGACCTCCGGCAGACAGCACCAAAGAAAACACATTTAAGGGGGATAACTAAAGTAATCCACAGCATTCCAGTAATACTGGAGTTCACAATTAATGTTACTCAAACTATTTACGTACTGTAAACTTATAAACTGCGAAATCGAGCTAATTATGAGAGTCGATCTTTCTCAGTGTGTTGCTTTTACTAGGAGACTTCCTTCAACAAAATACTAGACTGCTGTTAGGAAAGATCATTATCTTACCAGTGTAACATAACATATGTGTGACTGATGGTACTGCAGTAAAGCTCACAGTATCTTAGCTGAGCTGTACATAAGTGAAGAACATAATTATGTGCTCTAGTTTCAAACAACACTATGCATTCATGTATTTATGTACCAGAATGTGCAAGCTTATGTAATGGCAGCCATCTTCCTTGTGGGTGTAGAACACTGAAACAAAAATAAAGACATACCCATTATTGTGAAGCACTCTTATTAGGTATACTGTAGTAAAATCATCGAATGAAATCACTAATGAACTGATGTTCTACAATGAAAGGAAAAAAAAAGTCTGGTTCTTGTGTTCCTCATGCATACATACATATACACACACACACACACACACACACACACACACATACACACACACACACACACACACACACACACACACACACACATACACACACACACACACACACATATTTAGGATTGTAGAAAACAGGGAATTGGGTTATTATGGACTTGCCTCTTTCAACAATCTGTTAGTCACAGCAACCAGACTTCACCTCCAACTTTGTTAACCCATGCTACAACATAAAATAACTACAAGACTGTCACAGTTACACTCTGGTGCTGTAACATTTGCACTAAAATTTGATATTCCAACTTTATCTCTATTCAGGTTTACACTGATGCTGGACTGCAGTAAATGTGGAGCTCAAAAAAAGAATCAATGTCAAGATACAGCAGTGTGAATCCGATTATAATTAAATATTCATATTAGGCTGTGGCTGGAGGCAGGAGTTATTTATGTGTGGCAGATCTCATCCATTTAGCAAAGACAAATGAAAAATAAGTAAATAAATGGTAGCCACAATAGTCTCAATCTCTTCATCCCATTCCCATTCCCACCAAACCTCTGTTCCCGCAAACATCGTAAAAAAAAACGGCTTATAAGTTATGATGTCCTGTCAGGCTGTTGAGTGTCACAGCTTGCAATAGTTATAGTCTCAATCTCAGTCGCAATTTATTTTATTTCTTCTTTATTTTTATTTCATCTGCTGCTGGAGGTGGACGAGGATCCGGAGGAAGTGGAAGAAATGCATTTTTTTCATGACTGACCGCCACACAGCTCTGGGTCTGAGACGAGTAAGTTTGACGAGAGACTGTCTGCTGCTAGCCTGCTACTGCTGAGCTCTGCTACTTAGGACACACAGGGGAGGGTTGCATTGCCTGTTTCCTATCCTGGCTGCCTCTAACTTTTAAGCTAAATAAATGTGTAAGCTGCCTCTGCCTGCCTGTATTATTTTAAAATAAAAAGCACTGTCATTGTCTGTCTTACTTTGTTGTTGACGTGGGAGGTTTGTTCATCCCTCTATGCTCTCTCTCTCTTTCTGTTTTGGAAATGGATTGCAGAGCTGCTGCAGTGAGATGTGACACACATGTAACACATACAAGTCATAAAAACATAAACAAAATACACAGACTCAGCCTCAGCTGAATTCCGACAGGCTGGCAGGCTGGTCATGAAGCTGACATCATCGTGCACGTCTCGTGATGATGTCGGCAAAAAAAAGGGCTGAAAATTTTTTTTTAAAAAAATGCCGGGAAATTCGGAAATTAAGGGGGTCACTCGGAAACTCGTGGCACCTCAGTATTTGGACCTCAAAACCAGTAAATGCCAAGGAATTCGGTATGGTTGAGAGGTATGCTTACAACACCAATGACTTAACGCTTTCCAGAACTTAGAAACTACTTGCTTACCCTCTAAACAGAATCCAGACAATATAAAACCAAACTAGGAGGGGGGATAAGATCCTCACACCCCCCAATGTGGGGGCCGTGCCCCCCACACACACCCTAATTAAATATACTAACTCCAGGATTGCACTACAGTGGGGAAAGGGCATATACCTTTTACTTGCCTTACAGTACTCTACACACTGCCACTACTGCTGGGAATGCACAAAACATTCACTATATTACTTTAGATACTTCCCATAAAAATGTAAAGAGACATACCCACATTTAGAAACCCTACAACACTACTTTCTACATGACTATCAGTATTCTGACAGTCAGCACAATAAATTACAGTAATACTTTTCATCACAAGCAAGTCACAGTTGCAGGGAAACCAACATCATGTCTATAGCTTAAGAGTCGGTCAAATGAAAGTCAGTCAAATGAGTTGCAGGTGAAGTGAAGTAGATCCATATATATATATATATATATATATATATATATATATATATATATATATATATATATATATATATACATACTTGCATGAAATTACTCAGACTTTTACCTTCTCAGAAGTGTAAAAAGTTAAATGAAATAGGCAAAATGTGACTGAGGACTCACAAACTTCTATCTTTGAATATAGTATCATGTTTTGACTGTTTTGTGTGTATGTGCATGCATACATAAATGTCTTGTGCTATGTTAATTTTAATACTCTTACTACTTGTAGCTTTGATGTACAAGAAACACCATATGTACTGCTTCATATAGTAATTATTAAACAGTGAAGTGACACAAGAAGTGAGTGTGCACATGTGCATTTTATTTTGTGCTTTGTGAAGGAGGGAGCATAGTAACAGCATAAAAACCTGTAAGCCAAAGTCATTGGAAAATAATTGATTTTATTTTATTCAAACTGCTTTTCATAAGCCTTAGTAATTCAACATGAATATTCAAATCCAGTAATCTGAATCACATCCTTCAATTACAAAACTGAAAAAGTGTATACTGCCTGGGCCTTTTAAATTGAAAATAGATTTTTGGATTAGCTGTACTTAGTCAAGTTGTGTTCTGGAACCATAACATAATTATGTTAGTCAAAAGCATGCAGTTCCAGAGAGCGTTTTCACCTCATGCAGAATAAGCTCTCCATCTACAGAGTTCACTATTCAAAAGAAACCTTGAACACTGGATGGGAAATCACAAATTCACCCCCCCCCCCATCTGGCCCCCATTTCTCTGATGGACTGAGATTGACAGTAAGTAAATTAATTCCTAACTAACATACCACACCATATAAACCTGTTTACTAACATACCCTACCATATAGGCATCCAAGAAATTTGGGAACAAAACTGGGTTGGATTGCATGGCTAGGCTTGTAAAGACCCTGGTGGTCGTTAGCCTAGTATAAACCTATGAACCTATAAAGGTATGAAAACCAGAAAATTATGTTGTAAGTTGCAAACTGTATAGGTAAGTTACATGAAAAGAAGATGCTTAACTTTTCAGGGAAGGGGGCACATGTATGCCTTGCTTGCTTGCCCACCACTGATACCTTATATTCCACTGTACTATAATGAATTATTTGATTTATATACATTAAATTTTGAGGCTTCATATATTTACTTTATTAATATCAGTAAGGCCTTGCTTTTGTTTTCTGTCTAGTGTAACTAAATGACTAGTATGATGTAATTTAGGGAAATTGTCAGATGACTCACTACAGAGGAACTCAGACAACGTTTTGTTAACATCTGCTACTGGTTATGTGTCCTGCATGAACACAAAACAAACACACACACACACACGCACACACGCACACACGCACACACACACACACGCACACACACGCACATACACACACAGATGCATACACTTCATGCAATGATGCATCTACACACACACACACACACACACACACACACACACGCACACATGCACACATACAACACACAAACACACAGACACATACACACAACCACACATCCCCACACACACACACACATACATACACACACAGATGCATACACTTCATGCAATGATGCATCTACACACACACACACACACACACACACACACACACACACACACACACACACACACATACATGCATACACACACAGATGCATACACCATGCAATGATGCATCTAGACACATACACACACACACACACACACACACACACACACACACACACACACACACACACACACACACACACACAAACATATACACACACTCTGGATTTAATATTAAAATTCAAATCAACTTCTGATCTCAGATGAATCTTAGTTAAGCTTAACATATTCAGGAAGGCTTCAGATTGTGTCAGAATTACATAGAGGAGCATGGCATAATCTAATTTATGTTAACTGTTGCTGTGCTCAGTAAATAAGTCTTCCTCTAAGGATTTATAATTGCTGTTGTTACTGCTGGTGTGGTGTAAATTTCAAAAAAGTTAGACAATTCTAGTGTTCAGTCAAGAATTATATACAATCACTGTACAACAGAGTATAATGCAATCGTAATAGATGTTGTGAAGGTCATAGCAATGACTCAAGGCATGGCATTGATAATTACTTTTGCCTCTGCTGTATTCTGATCTGTGTATTCATGCTGTTTCCTTGTCCTCCTATGTAACTTCAATGTTCCTGTCCTCACAGAATACTACATTAGACTTAAAATTAGATATTGAAGTCTGAATCCCATTAGTTTTAATTAAATGAAAACATTAGTTACTGAAAATTGAATTATTCATTGACTTTTTATACATTTTGTGATGTTAAATTCTAATACATTTGAAGCTAAGGATAATTACAAGTCCTTCTTTAGTTATATTAGGGAACAAAGAAATTGCACTAGCAGAGTTTTAAACTTTTCCAACATGTCAGACCCAGTAGACATAGTAACTATACTATATAAGACAAATCTAGTGCAAACTTTACCCCAGTCAACTATCTTATTTCCACAAATTCCTCAGTCTCTTACACCTTGTAGTCTCACAAAGGAACATATACTAAAAGTGCTTTCTAAAACCAAAAGTACCATTTAATTGGGTCATGATAATTTACCTGATTGCTTAATAAATAGTGCTAAGCACGCCCCTGTGGAATCTCTCCTTAAGCTGTTTATCTTGATCTTACTTACAGGATTTATGCTCAAAGTATGTTGAACTGCAGTAGTGATACCCCTACACAAGGACACCTTACCACTGACCTAGGAAACTATAGATGCGTACATCTACTCTAGGATGGACCTGCTTTGTCCTGCTTAGGAAGGGGGTGAAGTATAGCATGAGGGTAGATATTGGCAAGATGTAAGTGGTTTTGTGACTAAATTGCCTTATATTTCCTATGATCCTATTATGTCTTATTTTTCACCCATTTATTTTTTTGTGGCCACCAGATTTTCTGTCTCTCACAAAGTCAGAACAAACAGTTGCAGATAAAAACGTAAAATAGTATAATTGTTTAGGGGGAACAAGATAAATAAGTATAAGTTGATCCAGAATGTTAACTCAGAACCAAAGGTGAACCATACCACAGCACAGACACTTCCTAGCCAATACTTGAACTCATTTCCTGTACACCTTCACCTTATGGCAGACTTCATACCTTTCAAAGAGTCATGCACTGCAAATGTTACATTGTACAAACTGTGCTATCACCTGAATATCATATTCCATCTATAACTTTCAACAACTAATTTCTCCCTTATCAAAAATGTTCTTTTCCACTTTTCATAACAATGTCTAAGTTTTCCAATCACTTCCAATCTCTTTCTCTACTTTCCATTATATCTCATGCTGTAAACATTAAACCTTATCTGTCTAGATCGCTATAAAAAACTTTCCCTCCGAATTTAAACTCCAACTATCCCAGTCTTATTTAATTTGTTACTTTTATACATTTTCAATTATATACATTCTGGTTTTGCAATTTAAATAGTTTTTCTCACATTCCAAGTGCCTCTTTCCATGTAATTCGTACTTATATGTTTTTCCATAGTCCCCCTCTGAAAATGGGCTCTGCTTAGTAGAGCTAACCCATTTACCAAATGTAAATAAACAAATAAATATGTGGTCAGCAAAATAAGGAAATGAGATCATGTGAAGATGTAGGAATGAAGGCTGAACTTCCCCACTTTATTCCAAATAATCTGTCAAATGCTATGATGATAAGAGGATCCATTTGGATAGTAGGATGTAAGACGGAATGAATCTCAGCATCACTAAACGAGTTTGTCACATTCCTGAGATATCTGAGAAGGAAAAGCTAAGCAGGCAAGTTGGTTTCAGTAGTGAAAACTGCAGAGATTTGAATAAATTACCAGCCATCATAGCTTTGGTTGTTAAACAGGTATAATTTAAAAGTACCACATTGTTGTTTTATAAAGACTCCTCATGAAGCAAAGTATTAAAATATTTATATGTGGAATGAATGATGATTTTGGATAGGAAATTCAATTCTTTGTACAATGAGACAGTTTGTTATAAAAATTGAGAATGTGAAAATTAACAGGTTAACTAAAAATGAAAATGTTGCTAAGCCATTCCAGAAGAGTGTAGAACCGAGGACTGTACAACACACTCCCAAAATAAATTGTCATACAAATTTTTGAGTGCTTTCTTCCATTTTATTATAGAACTTAATCAGAAATAAAATAACCACAAACTTCACATCTTTTATACACACCAGTTTACACTAATTAACAAATTAACCAATCCCACACATTAGTAAAAATGCAATATTTAAAAAAGCAAACACCAAACAAGTAATTACAACATGGCAAGCAGAAGGAAAGCCAGTAAGCACCAAAGGTCCAACCTTGTAAAAAAGTTCCAAAATTTGCAAATGACCAAGGTGGACCACCAAAGCTGATGTATAAATAAAAAACATAAAAACGATGATAAGCGCTTTCGGACAGCTGTCCTTCCTCAGATCTATCATTGTGCAAATCTCAAGACGTTAAAAAACAAATGTTATCCAATCATGTATCACAGAAAATAGCTGTATCCAATCAGAATCTGAAACACATCCAATAACAAAGAAGATTTTTAGTCCCTTCCGGTATGCCAGCTTTCACATGAAGAATTTGATCTATCTTGCTACATGTATGAAGTGGCATTGTTTTTATGTGGGGAAGACGAATCGAAAGCTGAAAGAAAGAATTCCTCAGCATATGAGCAATATAACATGTCAAGATATATGTAATGAGCTATGTAAGCATATTATGGACTTCCCAACGCATAAGTTTGTCTTCATGGCTTTACAGGTGATAGTCAAAGGTTTAAGGGGTAGAGACTTGATATCTCTCACTGAACTGGATGAGATAAAGTGAATAAAAGAACTGAGAGTGGATATCTATCTGGGATTGAATGATGTCATATCTTTGAAACCAGTTTTAAGAGGTCGTAGACCCTGTTTCAGATTCTGATTAGATACAGCTGTTTTCTGTGATGTGTGATTGGATGGCTTTTGTTTTTTAACATCTTGAGATTTGTGCAATGATAGATCTGAGGAAGGGCAACTGTCCAAAAGCACCTATCATCGTTTTTATGTTTTTTTATTTACACATCAGCTTTGGTGGTCCACCTTGGTCATTTGCAAATTAAGCAATTACAACATCATTATAAAAACAGCAGAAAGTCGTGACAATGTAATTAATAAAACTTGATAATCAAATGGCTTATCAGGGGCAAAAAAACCCACACTAAATCCAGACGTTCTCCATAATTAACAGTGTACCATACAAATTGTTATATTCTTAGTTTGGAATGAAAATATCAAAACTGACAAACTTACAAAGCTGCCAATGCTTATTAAGGTTATGAGCTGTTAAAGAACTGCTTCCTCTAATCCAGGGTTGGATTCCCCCAGGCTCCATTTGCCTACCGTGTGAGTCTGTGCAAGTCATTTAACTAGACAGTGTTCTTGGGCTGAGTCAGATCAGTGCTCTACCCTTCTTAAGGAACACAAATAAAAAATTACACCACAGTCCCATACAGTTTTCAAGTTTTGCCCCAGGTAATCTTTGTTGATGTTACTTATTGAATACCAGCAGGGCTGCTTTAGAATTGTGAAGAATTACAAAAGTATTAAAGAGGTCTAGGATCCAAGCAGGACTGGCAGAATCACCTGCTGGCCAGATAATAGGGAGACAAGGTGTCTGTTCTGTTAGTTAGTTATGTTTACTTAGCAGCTTGGGTACTGGAGGGTTGATGGGTAGGTTCGAAGAAAAATGAGCAACTTAAATAGTTCACATTTTCTGGGGCAGGGTTAGATATTTCTTTTTTTTTAACACAACATTCTCTAGAGATAGCTTTTGAAGTTATAGCCATGTGAGTAGGTGAGTGGCTGTTGTTACATGAAGGCTGTATGCCTGAAAATGTGAGCTACAATGGTCTAGAAGCCATGCCTTAATCTAGATCAGATAGCTATAGTGGGTGCAAAAAATTATAAAAAGCTGTCCCTACACTTGACTGCACTGGAAACCTGATCTTTACTATCCTAGCCCCTACTTGTACCAAACAGAAGTGTAGCTAGGGTGGAGTAAAGGAGGCAGGCACCCTAGGCATAAGGTAGTAGGGGGCACTATCTGTAGAAGCTGATGGTTAGGGCTGTACCAGCATTCATTTCTGTCCTGGCATTTTTATACAGAAATGAATGCTGATGCTGCTTGCACGTTATAAGACTGATTTGCTTCAGGGCTTTGTGTGTGGTATAAGCAATAGTAAGCCTTTTGCTACAAATGCAGCAAGCAACTTGTTACATTATTTACAAATAGAAAGAGATTTTTTTTTTTGCTGGGCAAATCATAGAGCTGCAGAGTCTTAAGGGTAGAGCTTTTTTTGTCCCATCAGCTAAGCTACGGGGCCATAGAACAGACACTGAGCTGCTGCAGAGATGGAATTTTTTTATTTGCATGTTATTTTGCTTGTTGTCTTACAGTTTAGGGGCCCCGTATTAGGGAATGGCACTGACCTGGGTGCTAGATGAGCGAGCGATGAGTCTGCTACCCAATCCAACTAAGCATCTCCTCATCCCAGGTTAAATCTGACTTCAAATTAATTACCTTCTCTTCTAGGCTTAATGGTACCAGCCCATTTACCAAATGAGAGCATCTTTAGGGACTTCTCCAGCAGAACCATAGCTGCTTTGAGGAGCACCCAATCCAATGCTGTTCATCAATTTGGAACCTTTGAAATCTAAGTTAGGGAGCAAAAAAAATCTGTTCCCCCATTCTGTCTCTCCATTTATCATACCACACTCTAATTCTTCCATGCTTCAGTACTTCAGCCCTGACACCAATTACAGTACTGGGATTCATTTATGAATGCCCATACTGTAATAAAGTTCCATCTGCAATTGCCAATTGCACCCCTAACATCTTATTCCTGCAGCAGCTATCCCTTTAGCCCACCCTAGCTATGCTTTTTTTCCAGGGCAAATATACTTTAGCTTGTAGAAGACCTATACAAAATTCAGTGATCCCCTACAAATGGACCCAACTTTGAGAGGTGCCACATGTATCTCTAATGTTTGCCAGCATTTAAACAGCTGCATAGAAAAGTTTGTTCCCATCCTTCCTAAATATACTGGTAAATTTAGGAATAAACCTCTGTGGTTAAACTTCCTAATTAGTAAATTGTATAATAAAAGAAGAAAAATAATGAAAAAATTGCAAGAAATTCCTTTCCTCTACCTCAAAACCAGACTGAAATATGCCAGTAAGACACTTAAGAGGCTATTAGAAAATGTTAAGCAGAACATGAACTTAAGATCACTACAGATACCAAAGAAAATAACAAATTTTTCCTCAGTTTACTAAATGCAATAATTTTTGGGTATTAACTAACATTTCCATGGTATTACATTGGGATGAAATGGCTAGGCTTGAAATGACATGGGACAATAGTCTAGTAAACTCCTATGATCCTATGATCCATTTACGTCAAGAAATTAAGGTACAATGTCCAACAATGCACTGAGCTTATTCATAATAATACCACACATTCCACTCCCAATGATATAGCCAATATATTAGCAGACAGATTTAGTGCGCAACCTACCTATATTGCTGTGCCCAGTATCCCCGAAAATTTTGTTTCCCCCTGTAATTACCTTAGAACAAGTCACAGAATCCCTATCAAAGGCTAAAGATAATGTTTCTAATGGACAGATAACATGCCAGGCTGCATTTTCATCAGTGCCAAGTGTGCACAATCACAGCCTGAATTAGTGTTCAGCCTCAGCCTACCCACAAGGTTGTCACAGGACAGCCATTGTGACTCTTCTGCTCAAGAGTGGCTCCTCTGCAGGCCCAGGTAATTATAGGCCCATAAACCTCATCAACCTTACATGCAAAGTTGTGGAGTGTATCACAGCAGAACTCATTTCTGCAGACATAGGCAACTTAACTGATCTTGATCCCAATCAGTCTGGTTTTGTGAAGGGCAGGTCCTGTCTCCTAGACCTAGTAAACTTTTTTGAAAAGGTTACAGAGGCTATGGACAGTAGTGACTCAGTGCACATTGGTTATCTTTACCTGGCTTAGGCTTTTGACAATCCCCCATATGTTGGTATTATTGAAAAAGTAGACAAACTTAATGGAAACCCCAATGTTATCTGCTGGATTGCAAACTGGCTATCCAATAGATCCCAAGTAGTGACAGGGATCAGTGTGGGGTCCTTTCATGTTTGGTATTAATTTGCAAACATCCGAGCCAATTTCTCTGAAGTGTGGTTGACCAACTTTATTGAGGACTGCAAGCTGGGTACTGTTATTCACTCATCCATTGATACTAAACTGCTCTAAAAAGGGCTAGAATATGAACATACATGGCATGGGGTGGGAGGTTGGCATAATGGTTAAGGTGTTTGCCTTACAAACACAAGGTGCAGGGTTTGACTCTCACATGGGGTAATTGGCTAGGCTTAAAATGGCCCACAAGGGCACTTAGCCTAGTACTAATCTATGAACCTATGAACCTATTCTGGAAATAGTCTCACTTCAACTGCAAAAAAGTGCAGCATATTAGCATTCAGCAACAAAAACGTTGTTCCCCCTTCATGTTATAGGTGGTTCCCCTCTTCAGACAGATACAGTCATAAAAGACCTGGGTACTTATGTGGACATATCTCTCACATTCAATCATCATGTTTTCACCATACTCAGGAAATCATTTTATTTGGCCCTGTTAATTTCCAAGAGAATGCCTTCAAAATCAAAAGGAGTCTTCTTACCATTGTACTTTTCCCTCATGATACCTGTCATCGAATACAATGCACCCTTTGGTATGTACAAATCTAAGCATATTGCTGAACTGGAAAGACTGGAAAGATTTTTAACCAAAAAATGAATGGTCTTAAATACTTCAGCAATCCCAATAGGTTAGCACAATTCTCCTTAAACTCAGTAGTCTACCCAGTGCTACAAGGTGGCCTGTGTCTTGTTTTATGAGCTATGAAAGACCCCTAAATTTACACCAAAAATAAGCAAGACTCACTGCAGGGAAAGGTTCGCTACTCAATATATTCCCAGCCTATGGAATAAGCTAACACTACAGGTCAAACAAAGTATAACTTTGTCTACCTTTAAGCCTGGTCATGATGACTGGATGAGTAGGTGTAAATTTCACTTGTGTTATCATGTACAGCTCTGCTTGTTTTGGGAGGTGGGCACTTTTCAGTACTCATAAACAGTGTCAAGAACTTTTAAATGCATCTTCTTAAAGGTGCTAGGCCTATTATGGTCCCTGTGATGGCTTATCTAGTTTTGTACCTATAGTCTTATATTCCTATGTACAGTGTGGAGAACTCATCACTCAGGACTCAATTACAGAGGGAATAAATGGGTGGCAGTAGTGAAAAACTGGATCTCTGGAACCTAAGAACAACAGAGAAGGAAATAAAAAATAAAACAAGCTGCATTAACAAGTCAGAGTCCCTCCACATAACTACATCCAGGGGCCTTAATAAGATTAGCAACAAGTAGTGTCAGAGTGGATCAGAGTATAACAAATGGATGCAGAAGAATCAACAATATTAACAAAATCAGTTAGTTCACAGAATTTAAAGAATTCAGAGGACTGCAGCAAAATTAACAGAATCAGGTTGCCCTGGCAGGATTATCAAATTTACACGAGTAGAATTAATGGAGGGAGAGGACACAGAATATGATTAATGGCATCAGAAGGTCCATGCAGTATTACCAGAATCTAGTGGCCACTTTCAGAGGTACAAATGGAATTAATTAATTCAGGGGATATACAGCAAAATTAAAGGAGTCAAAAGACCCCATACAAAGATCAACAGATTTAGGAACACCAAGAGGATTTACAGCATTATGAGTTCTTAGCTACAGTAACTGAGCTAGAAAATCCCAGCAGATATATACAGGAGTTGAGAAGGCAATATTGTAAGAAAAGGAGTCAAAGCCCCTCACCAGGATGAAAAGACTCATGGATCTACAGCAGATTTCAAGAAGGTAATGGGGTCCTGTCAGGAATATGTAAGTTGCAGTGCTCCAGGAAAGTTAATGGAGTTAGGGGGCCTACAGCAGAGTTAAAGGAGTCTGGGAACACAAGCATGGTTAAAAGAGTAAGCAGACTCATAGCAGATTTAATAACATCATAAGCCTAACTTCTTTACTGTCACCTCCATAATTGAGTTTGGACTGTATACTCATTACCTGGAATAACCATATGAATTATTAACTGCTGAGCAGTCTACATAACCCTTTACTATTTTGAGATAAATAAGAACATAAAAAAATCTCTGGGTGATACCCTCAAACAGGAGGGCTACCATATCAGTTACAGGGTTTACTGGTGCCAGAATATGGAGTCTTGAGTTTTCTTTTTTACTATTCTATTTTTCATTCCCACATCTGCTAACTATCTGGCTACCCATCATGGATACTCATAGTGTGCAGCCATCATCTAGTCAGCCATGAAAATGTTTTCCTCTATACTGCCAAACAGCAGAACTAACCCTATCCTACTGCAGCTGACAGGCATGACCATATATGTGAGAGTCAGCTGCCCTTCAGCCACCTTCCCCTTGTGCATATACTCACTCTTTCATGTGCTATCCTGTAGGCTCTTGCATGAACACAGTGTAGTAGACCTATGCACAAGACTTCAGCCCAGATGTTCTATTTTCCAGCAGAAGTCAGCACTACAGAACAAGCAAAACAGCCTGACAGCACCCCTTCATGGGTGATCCCACATTAAACACACCCTCCCACCATCCCTGAGTATCTGCACCAGTGCCTGAAATATTAATTAATTACAGGTTTTGCGGGCCACAGCCAGGGCTTTATCCCTCTGTGCAATGGAGTCAGCTCAGAGATAGAGTCATGAGAATGGTTATTATTTATGTAGATCAGGTATTTGAAAATATGAAATATATGTTGACAAACTCAAGAAGTTCCAAAAATGCCAAAGCAGTGCAAGTCAAATTGCCCAAAACACGACCTCTTTCCACACAGATGCAGGAAACAATTTTATTAAGCTTCAACAATGCTTTTCATTGTTTACAAAAAACAACTTCTTCAGATAAAAAACATTTTAAAACACTGGGGTTTAAACTCCCCTCTTTCGTATCACATGTTTAAAAACAGTAATACGAGTGGCTGTCCGTTTTTTGCTTAGAAGGCAAACCCCACCTCCCTTTAATTTAATAAACAAACAGTTCTACAATGTTATAAACATCAAAAAACATTGTCTACAAGCATAAACCTACGCTAATAGATAAAAACATTTCTAAAAATGTTTACTAAAAATATTTACTTTAAAAATACTTCGTAAACTTAATAACACATTTAAATATGTGAATTCAGAGCCAATTAGTTTACAAACTGCTATCATAAATAGTATAAGATGTAAAATAGCTATCAGTTTATAAAGCATTTGTTCATGAAAAATTATATTGTAAAGCATATATTTATATGTATCTATACAAAATAGTGTATTGTAAAGCATATATTTGTATGTACCTAAAAAATAAAAAGTAAATATACTACTGGTTTAAACTTCTTAATTTTAAAATACACATAATGGAACTTAATTCATTTATCCCTTGCTAATGGCAAGCATCCAGCCTCAATTGCCACATAATTTCATTTTTCTCTAAAATCAATGAGTCCGGTCCCCCTCCCCCTCATTCTTAACTTGATTTATTGCCCAGAATGTAAACTGGTATTGTGGGTTCTCCATTATATGTCTTGCAAGTGCATTCTTCGCTTTGTATCTCCCCATGGCATACACATGTTCGTATACCCGTTCGCGAAGTTTTCTGTCAGTTTTCCTTATATAGAATACCGGACAGCATGTGCACCTTGCTAGGTATACTACTTGCTTGCTTTGACAGTCAAATTTGTCCCTTATTTTATATCTCTTCCCCTTGATCTCAAATGTTTGTCCGGTGTCCATGTATTTGTAATATCTACACATGTTGCATTTAAACATACCCGTTGCATTTACCTGCCTGTTTGGTTTCTTTTCCAGGATTTGTTTCAAGTTATTTCCCCGTTTGAAAACAATCCCAGGTTTCTCCTGGAATTTGCTTCTCAATACACCATCATTCATTAATATAGCCCAGTTCTTTTGGATTACGGAAACCACACTTTTAACATCTAGACTTTATGTAATAATAAAGCTATAAAGGCTAATAGTTTGTCTGACAACTGGTGGTTCCATAATTTGTTCACTATGTTGGTTAAGGATGGACAAATAGATTCTCCTTTCCCTTTTTAACTGGACTTCTTCAATCAAGTCCTGAATTAGGGTGACGGGGTAGCCTCTTTTCAAGAATAAATCTCTCATAAAGCTGCATTCTTCCTGGAAATAATGGTCTTTAGTGACCATCCTCGCAGCTCTAACTAGTTGGTCCTTTATTACAGATTTCTTTTGTGTAAAGGGGTGGCAGCTAGAGTACTGCAAGAAGGAGTTAGAGTATGTGTCCTTGCGAAATATTTTTGCTATAAAACATGCATTATCCATGTCCTTAATTAGGTCTACGTCCAAATATGCAATTCTATCTTGTGCGAAGCATGATGTAAATTTGAGGAATTCTGATGTAGAATTAAAAAAAATTCAACCATCTCTTGTGCAACTTGTATGTCCCCCTTATCCAAAATAAATATATCATCCAAGAATCGTGGATGATAAAAAACTGAAACAGATTAGCAAGGAGGAAGTAAGGTCTGCTATGAAGAGGATGAAGAATGGAAAGGCTGTTGGCCCAGATGACATACCAGTGGAAGCGTGGAGGTGCTTAGGTGAAATGGCAATGGAATTTTTAACCAGATTGTTTAATGAAATTTTGGAAAGTCAGAGGATGCCTGAGGAGTGGAGAAAAAGTGTTTTGGTACCTATCTTTAAGAATAAGGGTGATGTGCAGAGCTGCAGTAACTACAGAGGGATAAAATTGATCAGTCACAGCTTGAAGTTATGGGAAAGAGTAGTGGAATCTAGGTTAAGAAGGGAGGTGATGATTAGTGATCAGCAGTATGGTTTCATGCCAGGAAAGAGCACTACAGATGCAATATTTGCTCTTAGAGTGTTGTTGGAGAAATACAGAAATACAGAGAAGGTCAGAAGGAGTTGCATTGTGTCTTTGTGGACTTAGAGAAAGCGTATGACAGGGTGCCTAGAGAGGTGTTGTGGTATTGTATGAGGAAGTCAGGAGTGGCATAGAAGTATGTAAGAGTGGTACAGGATATGTACGAGGGTAGTGTGACATTGGTGAGGACTGCAGTGGGAGTGACAGATACGTTTAAGGTGGAGGTGGGATTACATCAAGAATCAGCTCTGAGCCCTTTCTTATTTGCAGTAGTGATGGACAGGTTGACAGATGAGATCAGACAGGAGGCCCCGTGGACTATGATGTTTGCAGATCATATTGTGATATGTAGTGAGAGTAGAGACCAGGTTGAAGAGACCCTGGAGAGGTGGAGATATGCTTTAGAGGGGAGAGGAATGAAGGTCAGCAGGACTAAAACAGAATATATGTGTGTAAATGTGAGGGAGGGTAGAGGAATGGTGAGGATGCAGGGAGTAGACTTGGTAAAGGTGGATGAGTTTAAGTACTTGGGATCAGCAGTTCAGAGTAATGGTGAGTGTGGAAGAGAGGTGAAGAAGAGAGTACAGGCAGGGTGGAATGGGTGGAGAAGAGTGTCAGGAGTGATTTGTGACAGACGGGTACCAGTAAGAGTGAAAGGGAAGGTCTACAAGTGGGTAGTGAGACCAGCTATGTTATATGGTTTGGAGACGGTGGCATTGACGAAAAGGCAGGAGTCAGAGTTGGATGTGGCAGAGTTAAAGATGTTAAGATTTGCACTGGGTGTGACTAGGATGGACAGGATTAGGAATTAGTATATTAGAGGGTCAGCTCAGGTTGGACAGTTTGCAGACAAAGCAAGAGAGGCGAGATTGCATTGGTTTGGACATGTGCTGAGGAGGGATGCTGGGTATATTGGCAAAAGGATGCTAAGGATGGAGCTGCCAGGTAAGAGGAAAAGAGGAAGGCCTAAGATAAGGTTTATGGATGTGGTGAGAGAGGACATGCAGGCGGTTGGTGTGAAAGAGCATGATGCAGAGGACAGGAAGAAATGGAAACAGAAGATCCGCTGTGGCGACCCCTAACAGGAACAGCCGAAAGAAGATGATGATGATGATGATCCAGGAATCCTGTGTACAATTGAATTTTCTCTTGGATATATAAGTTAGACATAACATACTCCCTCTCCCAGAACGCCATTACCAAATTGGCCACACTGGCTCCACAAGGGGAGCCCATGGCCACACCTATTTTTTGAAGGTAGTACTTATTGTTAAATGTTACATAGTTACATGACAGGATTATGTCCAAAAGTTCCTCAACCAACTTAATCTCATGACATGGTGCTTCTTTTTGTCTCATTATAGAGGCCACCCATTCAATTGCTTCCAAATGGGGAATGGAGGAATAACGATCCTTGACATCTATAGTGAGGAAATTAAATTCCTTGCTAAATGTGGTCTTATTAATTTCCTCTAAAAATGACCATGAATCTTTAGAAATCTGCTTTTCACTTTTGATGTATTTTTTCAAAATATTATCAACAGCTTTGGCACATGCATATGTGATGCTGTTCCTTGCATCAACTAATGGTCGCATAGGTGGATTATACAAGTTCTTGTGGACTTTTGGTATTCTGAACAGAATAGGTACCCTAGGTGCTGGCATGGTAAGATAATTATACAGGTCAATGTCTATCCTAGCTTCTATAAACATATCATTGATGTAAAACCTAATCCTAGAGTATCCAATGTTTAATTAATTCTTAGATACTTCCACGTAGGTATTAGTGTTAACTATACCCATCATCCTTTTGTTATAATCTTCATAGGTCATCACCACTAAACCACCCCCCTTATCTGGTTCCATAATTCTTGTTGGAAAATTTTGTAAGGATTCCAACATATTTTTTTCCTCTTTACTAATATTAAGTACACTTGTGTTTCCTAATAGGGACCTTTCTGTAGCATAGCGCATGTCCAATTCGCAAAGTTGGTCAAACAGTGCTATTGTGGGATGTAGGGGCAGGTGATAAGTACTAGGGATATAGTATTCACCCCTTGCACTCATTTGTTGCCCCATTAATGCACACAAGTTCAATTTCCTCATAAACATTTTTAAATCAACTAAGGTTTTTGCTAAATTAGCTCATGTGGAGGGTACAAAGGTGAATTCCTTAGCCAGCAACTCCACTAGTTCAGTGGGAATTACAAACTCAGAGTAATTGAATATTTTAAAGTCCAAACTGGAATTATAAATTACCTTGCATTCATGTGTGGTATCTAGTTCTATATCAATACCATTTAGTTCCATTTGTTCTTGGTTTTGCTTTGGGCTTTCCGGCCGGTGGCAGGTGCATGATTCAAAGCTCTGTTCTGAAAATTTGAACTATTAGTTGTCTGAGGTTGTTTGTTGTATCTCATGTTGTTGGCTAAGCGTTCACTCCAGCGTACAGAGTACGACAAAATGCCTCCGTTACCAGCACTTGTAGAACTCATGTCTTCTACCACTTCTTCACTCCTTTCTTCCCCCACAGTCTCAAGTGGACTCGCTAAGAAATTTCCTTGAGATTCTGGTGGTTTGGGATAAGCTGTTCCATTATTGTAGTCCTTAATATCACGGTTCAACTTTTTAATTTTGGTTGCATTTATTTTTGATACATACTGGTCTATACTGCTGTAGATCCGCTCATATTCAAAGTGGTATCTCTGAAAGTCTATGACTTTTTTAATATCATTGTCCAGCTTACTTGTCTCTTTTAACAAACCATTTGCTGCTTCCTGGTAATGTTTGCACATCAACTCCAAGAGTTCAAACCCATGCTTATCGAATAATTTGATAAGATCACGATGAAAGGGAGACCCTTCAGCAAGCCCCATTGGGTATTGCCATGATCTAAGTCCCTTTGGTATGACCTTTAGACGTGAACATTCTTGAAAATACGTTATTTCAAGCTGGATTTTCCTTAGTTTCACTAGCTTCTGGTCAATCAAGTGTAATTTTGTTGTAAAATCAGATCTGTCTTCACTCAGTTGTTCCTGTGTATTGTTGGTAGTTGGTTGGGCAAAGTGAAACGGCCTCCCTATCCATGAAACAAAGTCTGGGACCCCTACAGGCTCCAAGAAGACAGACTGGCGGTTCTGTTGTTGCCCTGTACCAGTACCAGTATTGACAGGTGTGTTGCTAAGTTCTAAAACATTGTTGGCCCTATTCAGTCCATTAATACACCGTCCCCAGTCCATTTGTTCTGTCATAGCTGTTCCACTCCCCCTGTGGGCTGCCCCAGGTTCTCCATTCCGTTCCTAGCAGATAAAAGAACAGAACTTACACTATCCGTTGAGATAGGATTTTGCATAGGTTGTTGTGACTCAGCCACCCTGTCAAGTCTTTGGGATAAACTATCCACTTTTTGTGTGAGCATCTCAATCAGTATCGACAAATTACCCACATTGTCAGGTTGAGTAGATGTGGGCGATAAACTGGCGGTCGCTTCAGCATCCATCCAACACAAAGGACAAACTCGTAAAAATGTAAACACTGCAAGAAATTCCAAAAACGCCAAAGCAGTGCAAGTCAAATCACCCAAAACACGACCTCTTTCCACACAGATGCAGGAAACAATTTTATTAAGCTTTGACAATGCTTTTCGTTGTTTACAAAAAACAACTTCTTCAGATAAAAAACATTTTAAAACACTGGGGTTTAAATTCCCCTCTTTCCTATCACATGTTTAAAAACAGTAATGCGAGTGACCTAGAAGTAAGGGAGTTAGGGACACACATAGATAGTAATCTAGCCTTTGATCATTACGTGTCTACAGTGATGAGGAAATCATTCTATGTTGTGCAACTTATAAACAAAGGTATGGCATCTAAGTCCAAGGAGGTCATTATTCCACTGTATTCAGCATTCATCAGACCTATCATTGAGTACAATGCCCCCTTTGGTATGTACCTAACCAGGCATATTCAATAATTGGAACGTCCACAGAGGTTCCTCACTAAAAGAAGATTGGAGTTTTTGCCCTTTCCTTACTGTAGTGCGATCTGGGAGTTGGAATATATATTTAGTGGGGGTGTGAGGGGCACAGCCCCCCACAATATTGTTTTCGATGTCTGGGATTTTTGCTCATTGAGCGTTCGCTTATATGAACATTCGTTCATATAATATAGACCCAAACAGCTCCCCATCCATGTGAAGCAGAGTTCCTCCCTAACCCAATTCAAGTGCAACTTGGACAATTGGATGGGAAACCGGAAATTCATCCCTGGTTTGGCACCTCTGTCTCTAATGGACATGGATAACCTGTAAATGGTTCATCTCCCTGGCCCATGCTTACACTTATCAAGGGTATCAGAACTTGCCAGAGATTTGGGATGCATGGTTAGGCTTAAAAAGGCCCTGTTGGTCGTTAGCCTAGTAAACACCTATAAACCTATGAAGAGATGAAATATCAGTTGTGGTGCTGACAGGTCTGTCAGCTTTTCTTTCAAACTGTACAGTAGCATACAAGAAACCTGGCTATGACACATATGCAGTACCTCTGAACGAGGCTAAATACAGGAAATACTAATGTTATGTACCACTTTTTTCAGAAGAAAAAGAACATATCTTTCTTTTGAAGTAGATAAATTAATATTAATAAATACATATCCACACATTTCAGTTTATTATACACATTGTTTCAGTATTTTTATCTTTCCATAACAACACTGCAATAGATATAATCAATTACCTGCATTTTATTAGGCACTATTAGATACATTCTCAGCATCACTTTTTACTGTAATTCACTTGTGGACTGTCTAAAGTGCCAGATAGTTTTAGAAGTAATATTCCAAATCTTGACAACTTTATGGATGGAAATGTTTTTTGGTCTAATGTACTAATGATCTTGTACTAAAAATCTCATCTTTATGTGACTCAGTAGTTCAAGTGGAAGTTATGATCCAGCTCAAGTGGATGTTATGATCTTACAATCACATCTGCAATGGTCTCTCAGTACACATCAGTGGATTTCTCTCTGAACACTTCTCTAGATGCATCAGCACAAATAGAAACATCTTGGGCAAAATTTGACTCACTTTTAAATATACTTGTTTTGAACAGATATCTTCTGCTCACAATTTTTCAAAGCAACCACATTGAGATGTTCAGCACTAGAATTCTGTTAAATTATTACATTATCTCTTTCCTTCATTTCCACCCCTGATCTTGTTTCAAATTAATCTGTTTTAGTCTTTCTTAAACAGGTGGCAATGCTAGGATTCAAACCTCCTTTGTCTGCCATCATCAGTCTTTCCTTACTCTTTGCAAAGGCTATAATCACATTAACTAGCATGTCTTCTCAATAATTACATTTAAGAAATGTCTCATGACTGTTACTAAATTAAGTGGTCATTTTCTACCTGACCAATTCTTTTATGACAGACAGTAAAGGTTCTTGACACAGGGGCATATCTTCCTGCAAAATCACTGAGCTAGTCCTATGATGACATGTATCAATTTGAAATGTGACTGGATTGTTCACTGTGTGCGTGCCTTTTTTATGAAATGCTTCAGCAATTCAAATATCTTTTTTGCTCTTCACTCCAGTATCATGCCATAACTTGTTCCAGTAATTTTCCTAATAACACATTACTTTCTGACAGATTCAAATAAACTTTGAAAGATGTTGCATCATACCAAAACATCCCATACGTTTTTGTTTATCTTCTGATTGAGGTTTTTGTCATCTGGTTTTGAGACTTCTAAAGTGGAAAAAGGCTCATGTAGCCCAGCTTTATAACTCAGATTTTATACTTAACCTGTGTTAATCTTAAAGTTGTACTGTAATGTAAATAAAACATCTGTCAGGCTCTTCTCTAGTCTTACTCCATACCAGTTATTGGCATCACTATAGCCATCAATCCCATTTTGTTTTCATGTTGTACATGTGGTCAGTGTCACAACAACAACAACCATCACTTAGAGCCAGTGGTCACACCACTAGGTGGCTAGCCCTGAATGATAACACCTTCAAACTCATCAACAGCTATCTGAAACACTACAGGAGTTGATACAATACAAAAACAAAAGTCTGAGGAATCTATCTTCCTGTCAGTAAAAATGTATGCAGCTGTGAAGTCTCTTCATCATATTCGATTTGTTACAATCCTTAGTTATCATCAAACACAGATAAATAGATAAATACTTTGCATTTGGCATAGCAAAAATGTATTTTTCATTTGCAAAAAAAAATGGATAATGGTCAATTTTTATAGTGCTCTACAAAGAACTTCTGGGATTATGCCTATACAAATTTTAGCAAACTTCACAGCAGTAACAGTATTATTCCCCTAGAAGTAGTCTTATTTACTTTCTTATTCACATTCTTGATCTCTGTTCTGCTCCATCCTCTTTCAGTTTTGTTCATCTTGGTCACTAAGACTATCTTTGGCAATGTCTATCTAAATATAACAAACTCATTTCAAACAACCCAGACCAGGAAACAAGTCTTCATATTCATAAACAAGCTACCATTCTCTGCAAGCACATTATGAATTCCTTTGATTATGCCAAGCATATAAAATGTTAAGCGAAGCTTCTATTCCAATCATTTGGAGCTGAATTTTTGTATTTCTTGTATTTATATTCATAAGTATACAGCTTTCAATCCACTTGGACAAGTAATCAAACACAGAAGGCTTTGATTTATTGATTTTCAGATCTGGTGTTTCAAATGTTTGAATACACATTACCTTACATACTGTACCATTGTTTAAACATCAAGATTTGGTTGTTAATTTTGTGCTTCTTACTCAGGTTTATGACTAATTCCATTGTCTCAAAGTCTCTGTATTATAACCATATACTCTTTGCACCTTTCTAGTACTTTTTATGCCCAGAAAGTAATAATTTGCAGGGCTTTATTCCACCATTCTTTTGAGTAAGCAAATTCCTTTATTGAAGTTTATGCACCTTAGCAAACTTATTTCTTTTGCCACAGCCTCTACATACTTGATTGAATGAGGATATTACTTTTGATCACACTTTTAATTATACTTTGTGAGGCCTAGGGTATGTCCTTAAATGTTATTTGCATATATCCCACAAGCCTCAACTGTAAAAGGTTTAAGGTACTTTACAAAGAAGATTACAGCTTGGTTGGGTATTTCTTGTAGGTTTTCCTATATGGTTTGTCTGTTTGATCTGTTTACCCTTTATTTTGGATGTTGTTTCAGATATTTTGCAATCACACTAATATTTATGATCATCAGGCTTGGTTGTTAAGCTTTGTGCTTCTAAGTATGCCCATACAATCCACTTAAGCTTTACAGATAAAATCAGAAAAGGGCAAAACATGACATGTCTACAGTTAATAGGGTTTGCCTTTATTGGCTAGACTGTACCATTAAAGACTTAAAAAAAATGTCATCGGCATTCAGAAGCTTTGTATCTGAAACACTATTATATCCTTAACGTTTCATTTGCATATGTCCCATGAGCCACCATTGCTGCAGGTTTAAAGTATTACAGTGAAGTCTCTAGTTTGGCTAGGTCTTTTGTTTAGTTTTTCCTAGTTGCTTACTTAAGAACTATATATAAATTCTGGCTACTTCTCTGCCTCAGAAGTCCAAACAGCTGATATAGAGCTTCACAAGAAAAATGGAAAACATTTTGAGCTCTGTCTAAAAATGCAAACCACCTGCATACTCTGGATGTTAGACAGTATCAAACTAACAGTCACCCCTCCCCCATCTGTCTATCTATCTATCTATCTATCTATCTATCTATCTATCTATCTATCTATCTACCTATCTATCTAACCATCTCTGAGGCAGGTTGAGTCCAACAAGATAGTGTTCAAATAAGATAATACATCCAAGTATTACTGATTTTTGCACATTTGGGAACCACAATTAGTTTCATTTTAGATAGGTTTGCTACTTCCCAATTTGAAGTAATTTTACAATTACTAAAAATTACATTTTTCCATTCTACACACACACATTATATATTCTTACATGTTGCAAGATTTACAACAACCACAGCTGTATGAAAGGAATATAATCATATCAAGTTTAACTTAATCCAACTTAGCTACATGAAGGCTCTCAGGTTGGGGTATAACTGAGGGGAAGATAAGCAACCCTATAAGTTCTATTGTAAGCAGTGCACACAAAAACTCAATTGGAACAGCATATTTTATGTGTTTAGCCTTGGTCTATCTATCATTATTTTGTGGTGGTGATGTTACCTTAGGACTTAATCCCTCAGATTTAGAAAGATGGTCCCACAACTGTGTAAAATGCCTACTGTAAGTAGAGAAATTTACTCAACTTCTGGAAAAGTAATTCAGAGAAAGCTTTAGCCACAATGATGAATACTTTATCAGCTAATTTGCATGTCTCTGAATTGCTCCATTTTACCACTAATGAAAAAATTGCTTTGCAGTGGTGATTTCCTCTAACCACCCATGCATCACATTGGTACAGGCACCCCATCACATACTGTCTCACACACACACACACACACACACACACACACACACACACACACACACACACTTATTTTATTTATTACATTTGATTACCGGGTAGTGTCCGACTGGGCCAGGGGCCCGTTTTCAGTGGAGACCTGGGGTTAAAAGCTCCACAGTATTACAAAAACAACAATTTTTGCAACAGAATACAATCCATGCAATAGTACAGTACAATCTATAGTACAAAAACAAGCAATCTCACAATACAGTACTGAAATAATTTCTATACTAAGAAAAATTAATACAAAAGATGATAGGAGTTATGCTGAGAACAGTAACTGAAGTGGGTTAATAATTATCCTGGAGAGTGGCAAGAGCACAGCCAATGATTAGTCAGGTGTTCCTTTAGAAGTGATTTGAACTGATCATGGTTAGGGTTTTTTGCTATTGTCTCCGGAACAGTGTTCCAGAGTTTGGCTATTTTGTGTGGATAGAGAGAGTCGCCATAACAGTTATGGGAGTTGGAAACCTTGAGTAAAGGTTTGTTAGTAGATCTACGAGTTCTAAGTTTGTTACTAGGTTGGACTAACTAGGAGATCACAGGGCAGTTGCTGGGGTGATAGATTATTTAGTGAGTTTTAGCTGATTAAGTGATAAAAGGTTGGGAAGCTCTAGCCAGTTTAACTGTGAGAGAGCTGCACAGTGGTGAGATCTGAGTGGATGATTAGTGCATATTTAGCAATCTTATTGTAGCATGCTTTAAGGTTGTTGAGTTCTGATTTTCAAAGGTTTGTGAATATGAGGGAACTATACAGGAGGGTGGATAGCAGGTGTGTGTGAACAGTGGCTAATCTGGCATTGGGAGTTAGGTATGGTTTGGCCCTGTATAGGGTGCCTAGTTTGCTGTGGACTTTTTTGATAGTTTGTGCAATATGTATATAAAATTTGAGGTTATTATCTATGGTAACACCTAAAAGTTTAGTGTGGCTAGTGGGGACTATCTTGCTTCCATTTGTAGAGGTGATAGAGAGAGGGGGCAGGGAAGATTTGGGTTTTTTGTTACTGAAAACTATGAGTTTGGCTTTGCTGGGATTTAAAATGAGTTGGTGCTCTGAGAGGTGTGTTTCAATGTCATGAAGAGAAGAATACATTTTTAGTTGGAGTTCTTGGGGTGAGGAGGAAGAGCAGATAAGTGTAGCATCATTGGCATACTGTACTATGGAAGGTAGTTGAGTTGCTAATCTAAGATTGGTTGTGAATATGATAAAGAGAAGAGGACCAAGTATACAACCTTGAGGTACGCCCATGGAGGTGGGAGTAGGGGGAAGAGAGTTTTCCCATTTTGTGGCCTGTTGCCGATTGGAAAGATAACTATGGAACCAAGCTAGCATTGAAGGACTGAGGCCATAAGAAGACAGTTTATTAAGTAGCAGCTGGTGGGATATGGTGTCAAAGGCATATCGAGAAAGATGGAAGAAACAAGCTGGCATTCATTCATGAGGTGATGGATGGTGTTAGTGAAAGTTAGGAGGGTGGTGCTGGTATATGTTTAGGTCTAAAGTCATGCTGAGTACTGAAAAGGAGGTTATTGTTTAGGGAATAGCTAATGAGTCAGTTGTGGATAATTCTTTCTAGGATATTTGCAAGGGGGGAAAGGATAGCTATGGGGCGATAGTTAATTCTTTGGAGGGTCCACCTTTGTGGAGGGGTATCATGTGAGATATTTTCCACCATAGAAGTGGAACATATGGTTCTTTAAAAGAGTGATTAATCAAGATTGAAATGGGGGTAAGCGATAGAAGGAGCAGCAAGTTTTAGGGATTCATTTGGGAGTTTGCCAGCAGCTATGCAGCAAGTTTTAAGTTTGGTTAAGACAGTCTTTATCTAATTAGTTTGGACGGGTGTGAAGGAGAAGGGGTTGTGAATATCTGGGGCAGGGGTGGGGACAGAAAGTGGATGGGTTGGTTGGTTGTCTAGTAAGGAGGTGATGGTATTGATGAAGTGGGAGTTGAACTGAGTTGAGAGAGGGTCCGTGTTGTTTAAGGTGACTGGGGGAGGGGTACAGGTATGACCAGGGTTAATGAGCTGGTTGATAGATTGCCAGAATTTTTGGGGGTTGTTTAGATGTTTCTGATGACAGGGTAGGAAGTATGCTTTCTTGTCGTTTTTGATCTGTTTCTTTGTTAGGTTTCTTAGTTGCTGATAAGTTAAGAGGTCAATTTTGTCTTTGGAAGTATTGTATGCTGACCAGGCTTTATCTCTATGCTTCCTTAGTAGTTTGGTGTCTTTGGTTAGCCACAAGAGGGGCTTAGTTTTAGTATGCACTTTTCTAGTGGGGGGCAAGAGTATTGAGGATTGTAAGGAAGGTGTTGTTAAAGTACTGGACAGCAGCATCTAACTGTAGGTGTTTAAGTGGTGTCAAGTCACATTGTTGGAGTAGGAAATTAAAATTAGTGGGAAAGAAGGTTTTCTTGGTAATGGTGTATTTATAAATGATGTTGCTTTGTGTATGCACACGCTTTCTGTAAAGAAAGGTTGAAGAGTGATCACTGAGGGAGTCAGGAAGACAACCAGCTAGGTAACTTAGGTTAGGTTTGTTAGTTAAGATCCAGTCTAATGTTGGCTGCTTGTTGGAGTGTTTGTCTATACTGGTCGGACAAGTTATTGTTTGGGTGAAGTTGAAAAATATAAAGTTGGATGGGTTATTTGATGTGCAGGTGTGCCAATCCAGGTTAAAGTCACCAAGCACAATAGTTTCTTGGGTGAATTTGGTAGCTGGCTAATAAAGTAGATTGTTATTGCTGGGAGGAAGATAGGCAGCTATGATAATTATAGTTTTGTTATGGTTGCTTTCAAGGCAGGTAGTCAGTATTTCAGAGTTGAGTAGATCAGGAGGGGTGCAGATTAGTTGTATGACTTTGAGGATGTCTTTAAACATAACAGCAACACCACCTCCATGTTTGTTAAGTCTGTCTAGTCTTAGAATGTTATAGCCTGTTGTGAGAATTTCACTTCTTTAATATGGTGCTTTAACCAGGTTTCAGTTATGACAGCTATATCTGGTGAGTAGGTGGCTATGGCAGCGTATATTCGCTGGTTTTATTTATGATGCTATGGAGGTTGAGATTTAAAAGGAGCAGATCAGAGTTAGAGGCTTTGTGAAAGGGGGGTAGAAATGAGAATGTGTGCTAGATTGGATACAGGTTGTAGGTGTGGGACATGAGGAAGATAGTAGGTATTGAGAGTTGATGTCACTGGGACCTGGGTTAGGATGGATGTCAGATTGTAGTTTTATTCGTGTAATGGAGTGTAGTCAGAGAAGTCTAAGTTTGAGTATTAGTCTGTGGTATTTGGTGGCTGGAGAAATAGAATGGTGGGTGTGTAAGTGTTTGACAGATGAAAGGAGATAGGTTGTGTGATTAAAGAGTTGTGGATTAATGTTAATATATGTGTGGGATTGTGAGTGGAGTGTGGCTAGTGGTAGTGTTGGTGAGTGGAGATGTCTGATGGTATGAGTTGGGGGGAGGTGGAGTTGTAGGTGAGGTAAAGAAAGTGGAGAAGCAGAGTAATAGTAAGAATGAAGAAGAGGAAGTACATTGTGGGTAGGGTGGATGAGTAGAGTGAATGAGATGAGAGGGGTGGAGTGGGTAGGTGGGGATAGTGAGAATTCTGGGAAGGTGGGTGCAGATTGGCTGGGGAGTGTAGGGGTGTGGATTGGCTAGGTATAAATGTAATGAAAGAGAGGGTGGGTGGGAATGGGGTTAGTGTAGGGGGTGGAATGAGCCTGAGCATCGTGAGGGCAAATGGAGCAGATTTGTGGGAGTCACTGAGAGCTGCTAGTGATGAAAAAAAACTATCTCCTATGCCAGGAAAGGAAAACAAGCCTGCAGAGGAGCTAGTATGCACATAATGTATTTGAAGCAGCTGGCAAAGGGCCAATACAATAACTTATTAATCCACTAATAAAAAAAACTAGGAGAAGGCTGAATACCTGAAAGTATGAAGGAGAAACTGGGCAGGGGAAAGACCATTTAGTAACAAGGGACCAAAAGCATGGGAGTTAAAGGCAATGGAAAATATTGCAAGGACTTGGAGACAGAAGTGAGGGCAGAAAGCAATTAATGGGACTTATTAGAGAGGGGGTATGGGTGACTGCCCTTCCAGGTACCATGCATCCCCACAGTTAAAATAAGGAGGAAATAGAGCGATTTAATAAAAAAAAACACACTGGTTTAGGCAATGAATAAGTTAGAAACATACTTTGTTGCAAAACAGAGATGAAGGGGTTCTGTTTGGTTTTATTCAGTAGTGAGAGACGTCAGTCTTGTGAGGGACTCAAATGCAGTGTAGAAGAGCAGGGTAACAGCAGGAAAGGTTTAGTTAGGTAGCTAGGGAGAAAAGAAAATAAATGACAATATTAGATGCTAAATTCACATCTGGGGTGAAATTAATAGATCAGTAGTGTCCAACCCACGGCCCGCGGGCCGCATGCAACCCTCATGCGGCCCGCGACCCTTAAGTTCAAATTTTGCTTTTTTTCCATTTTTTTTTCATGCCCACGTCCTTTAGCTGCTGTGTGCATGCGCAAAAAGCACCCTTCCATTAGTTTTTCACGCCGATAGAGGAATTTGTGTATTCGCGGCAAAGAAGAGCTGAAGGAGGAGGATTTGATGATCTCGCCGAAGAAGAGTTGACAAAGAGGGATTTCTCATTTAAAACGTGTACAGTACAGCATCTCCTGACTGCATTAGCAGGTAAGCTAGTATAGATAGAGCTTGTGCTGGAGAAAGGAAAAGAGTCGTGTAGTATAACTGTCAGCATGTAGTATAATTGTCAGCATGCTACTCAACAAGAAATCTTGTCATTGAGCTTTCCCTTAGATTAGAATTTAGATTAGAAAGTACAGCCAGTAGCAAAATTAAGGTCAAGTTAAAAGCATACCACATGAGGACATATGAAAAGAGATGTAGTTCCAAAATAATATGCTGGATTTACTTTTTCACTGGAAAATAAAATTGCAGTCATATAGCTAGCATTTTCTCTGCTCAGTGACCTGTAAGAAATAATGACCTCCTTTGTTGCTGACTTTAAGGCAGGGAAATAGAGAGAGAAAAAAGTAGATAGAATCCCAGAAATGGTGTTTCATTATCAGGCAAACCATGGTGCAATGTTGGAGGCAATTCTGGCAGTTAGTGCAACAGATTACGGCTAAGATCTAGTAATGAGCTACTTTTTGTAGTTATGGGTACAGAGCTTTGATTTTTTTCCACCTCTGTTTCTCTACACAGGATAATTTTGAAAAAGCCACTTCCCATACAGTGTATCTGGGTTGATCCTTAAAATGGGCATCTTTGTCCAGTGGGTTTGTCCAGTTAAGAAATTAATTAAACAAAATATCCCAACTCTAAACTTCACAAAAGAGTCAGAGAAGCTAAATAAGAAAGAGGGCCTCAGAAAGATTAACAACATTTTATCCCCATTTTAAAGGTGACTAAGATAGATCAACTGCTTGGCATTTTAGCACTGAGAGTTGAAGATGTAAGTTACAAATAAGCTTTATTCAATAGTCTTGGGTTTGAATCTTTGTATTTTCCTGTGAGAACCATGTAACCTAGTAAGTTAGTGAATAGTCAGTGCTCTCATTACTCCTAACAATATGCACTCATGTCTGATGAGACTAACAGCGTAACAAGTGGCTAAGGCAAATACCTAGCAAAGTCTGAATAGCACAAGGATAATGAATGGGTAGCACATTAGACCACTGCTCTAAAGTCTTAACTTTTGAGCAAACTAATCTCTTGATTCAGCCATGTTGGTATGTTTGAGTCTTTATTCCTGACATTTGTGGTCTCTTCTGTTGACCGAATATACTATTCTACATACTCTCAACCTGCGAACATCTGTCACTGTCTTAGTAATGTGAATGATTTCAGTGTGTTACTGTATGTCTATTCAGCACTACCAGCTTAGGAATTACATTACTGTGTCTCATAATGACCTTTATTATTGCTGAATTTACTATTACATGCCTGAATTTATAGATGCCTTATGGTGCATATACTGCCAATTTATTGTTTCTTGTGAAGGAATTTCTTGTAACACAAATTAATGACTACTCTATGACATAATACATATATGGTTGTTTTTAATGTGAGTTGCCTAGATGTATCATCAAATTATTGTTGACACATTACTTCATTACCTGGACATCAGATCTTAAATTTTGCTTATGGTGAGCCAAACATGACCACCAAGTCAACGATGTAGTAGATAAAGTGAATAATTTTTACTGTGGCTATGGCAGGCTGTATGGTATAAAAGGCAAAGATGATGAAGAACATGGAGAGCTAGATGAGAAATGCAAATAACTATTGACTACTGCAGCTTTGTTTTATTCTGGATGGACCACAGGCACAGGGGTAGGATGTATGCTTGTGATGTTGATGCTCTAGGTCTGAGTCAGATGTCTGATAGTCAGCCAGGGTGAGGGCTGAGGAAAGAGAAATGAGGTTTTTGAATTCTTATATCATGTAGGGGTGTCTGTGTCCTGTGGTGCAAACCCCTTTAATGTGTCTCAAACAGAGACTATCAGTAGTGCCAGTTCCTTAGAGAGCAAGGCTGCATGAGGGGGTTATGCCATTTACATAAATCACAGTTGTACCATGCTGCACCTATTGTAAACCAAACTTAGCACTAAGCAGGCTAAGTTGGGACATAAAATGCTTAAATTTCTGTACTCATGAAATCCACGATATCTTCCATAAAGCTAAAGGAAAGACAATGGGATAGCAGTCAGAT
This sequence comes from Protopterus annectens, assembly GCF_019279795.1. Taxonomy (NCBI): domain Eukaryota; kingdom Metazoa; phylum Chordata; order Ceratodontiformes; family Protopteridae; genus Protopterus; species Protopterus annectens. The sequence continues at coordinate 429,345,448 of NC_056726.1, read as the reverse complement.
GTCTTGTTAAGTTATTGAGTTTAAAAAGTTCCATTTTCCTGTCTTTAGGTTTGATTAGGTTTCTAACTCATGATCTGTGACAACATTTAACTGTGTTACAATCAAGTTCATATCAACTGCTAAGTAGTGGTCTGATGGTACAACTCGTAGCTCATATAATTTAACATTTTTTATGTCCCGGCAATTCTACTGGATATCTCAACAATCAGAGTGATTTCTGTTGCAGAGAATGAGGGTATAATAATTTCATTGTTAACTACAATTTATGAATAAATGTTATGCTGTCAAACTAATCTGTGCCCTGCATTAGAAATGAAAGTGGGCCTTTTGTTGTAGTTTGACCTTTTTTGTGCCAATTCAGCACCTGCCTATTGCAGTGATTATAGAAGATGTGGTGTTTTGGGAAATCATGAATGATGCTTTTCACCCTTTGTGTCTGTAACATTTTTCATTAACTCCCTCATCTTTAGAAAAGGGCTTTATATTAACTTCACAGCTTGTAATTGTGTAACTCTGACAAAATATCGCAATTAACTCCATGTCTTTCTAAGGTCAGTATGAAAAAAATCAATTTAGTCGCTTATTCTTTAGGCCTGAGGTTGCTTTGCTAATTTCACTACTGACCCAGGAAACTATTGCCACATTAGCTTGACAAGTCTGATCTGTAAAGCCATGAAGCGTATTTTTATGGATCACATAAACAAGGACATAGGCAATCTCCAAGCACTTGACCCCACCCATTTCAGATTCATAAGGGGCAGATCTTGCCTGTTGAACCTGTTTGACTTCTTTGAGATTGTCACCAAGGCCCTGGATGAGGGAAATTCAGTACATACAGCTTTACCTTGACTTGGCCAAGGTCTTTGACACAATGCCCCACTCAGGCATCATCAAAAAGCTAACTCAACTTGGCATAAATCCCTATCTTGTCAGATGAGTGGCCAAATGGCTCACCAATAGGACCCACATGGTCAAAATATGCACCACCACCTCCGACAGCAGACTTGTCACTAGTGGTGTTCTATGTGGATCTGTTCTGGGACCTCTACTACTTGCCATCTTGGTCCTTGGCCGCCGGATGATTACTGGTTCATCCCCTCCATGCTACCACCAAAGTCTGTGATGGTGTTGCTACTTCTTATGTTAATATTACAGTTATTATTAAAGTACAGATGCCTCAGCCCTTGCGTAGTTTCCCAAATTTGCAACCACAAGATTGTGGAAAGTCCAAGCTGTTCTGGCTGGAATAAGCCAATTCTCGGATCCATCAAACGAAGTGTGTCTCCTGATTGCACTCGCTTTTTTAATACACTCCAGTGACAAAAATTACTTGTCAAACACCAAAAGCCATAAAAATAAGAAATAAAAGGAACAGGTTTCAGAATGTGACTGTCTGCCTAAGTATGTGTCCTCCCTGCAAGGCTGCGAGATGGTCTGAAACTTGTTTGTTATTGTTTTTTTCCTTTGACGCTTTACTCATAAAGTGTAGAACTGCATTTGTCTAGTTTCTTGACTAAAAATGTTATTATCTTTTGTATTCTTTAGTGCAGCTGTCACACTATATAAAAATAAAGTACTGTGCTTATTTGGTCGCACCAACTTTCATTATTGCTGCAGCACCCCAACAACAGCTCTACGTATTTTGTGTCTTGCTGGATGTGTCTGACCTTTTTTTTTTTTAATTGTTTATGGAAGTGTAAAATGGGTATTAGTTAAAAGGGAGGGATTACTGAAGTTTACTAGTGAGATGTTCCGGACTGTACTGTGTGAAATGCAACGCTATATGTATTTTTCAAAGCACATGAAAAAGCGAATGCATGAGTGGAATAAAATGTCTGCATCTACAGAAGACTTTTAATAAACCAGTCCTGGATGTTTTGCAGTGCTTGATTTGCTGCATAGTTTTGTTCACTTTTCAATGAAAATTATTTTGGTTGTGCTCAGTTTGAGAATACCACTGATGAACCTTCTTTCATCTTCAGACCAGCCTCTCCAAACAGCAGTGCAAAAGCAACAAATCTTGCCAGTGCCAGATGTAGTCATGTCTTGAATAATTTCACGGACAGATTCCAAAGCTAGAAATGTGCCTTTCCAAAGGGGTGCTCAGTTTGAGAATACCACTGATGAACCTTCTTTCATCTTCAGACCAGCCTCAGCAGACAACAGTGCAAAACCAACAAATCTTGCCAGTGCCAGATGTAGTCATGTCTTGAATAATTTCAGGGACAGATTCCAAAGCTAGAAATGTGCCTTTCCAAAGGGGTGCTCAGTTTGAGAATACCACTGATGAACCTTCTTTCATCTTCAGACCAGCCTCACCAGACAGCAGTGCAAAAGCAACAAATCTTGCCAGTGCCGGATGTAGTCATGTCTTGAATAATTTCAGGGACAGATTCTAAAGCTAGAAATGTGGTGAGTCTGGCGACATACCTACTGCAATGGAACTTGAAACAGAAGAATACATGAGCGCTTTGGTTTACATATGGACATTAAGATAAGAAACCAGAAAAATCAGAGGTATGATCTCATACAAATTGAAGGGGTCGTACCTGTTAATTTTTTTTTTTTTTTTTACAAATAAACTAAGATGTTAGAGTTAACTGTTATTTTATGAATTAGAATGATAATTTGAATTTTAGGGCAAATATTAGGCATTTATTACATTTATTCATTGTTCAAATTCAATTACAATACAGCCAGGGGGTTGAATTTGGTCGCCTATGACAGCGAAACAGCTAACTATATGATAAATTTTACATGCAGCCCCAAGACAATTTCTGTTGACTCAATGCAGCCCCTGCAAGCGAAAAGGTTGGACACCCCTGTAATAGATGGTAACACTACAGTACCTTACTTGTTAATATGCCTGTAAAGTGGAACAGAACATTGCAACCATAAAAATGTACAATAACTGCAGTTATCATAAGATTCTAAGCTCTTGGGAAGGTACAAAGCACAAGATTGTGGGGTCTAGACGTAATGATAGTTTGAAGAGGGGTAAAAGGGTTGAGTAAGTAAAAGTAATGGACTGTGGGGCTGGAAATATATAGAAATATAGCTTTAAAATAGCCTAGTAGTAATAGTTATCTACAGCAGTAGTTATCATACAAAATCAAACGAGTCATTATACAGTTAGCAACCTTTGTTCAAAGTAAAAAGCTGTTATCTACTATAAGCATGAGCTTAGCACCAGCTGAGGTGGCTAATTTAAACAGGCAGTCACGTAATGAGCAACAAGTTAGTTCTACTGGTGTGTAAAATACAACACGAGCATGTATCCTTTACTCTTATGGTAGTACTGGCATATAAGGTGCACACAGTTTAATTAGAAATACAAAATGCATTGCTTATGTACAGTTAAATTCCACAGGTCAGTTACTCAGTTTACAAGTATCTAGACAGAAACTCTCATTGCAGCAACACTAGTTGAGCTAGTATCCAATCATAACAGTGTTTAAATTACAGTTGAACTTCTCAGTTAAATCTCAGCATCACACCCCCTCCCAACACACACTTACAAGGACAAGGACTCATAGGCACACTCACCTCTTCATCCATATGCATAGATAAACACACATTCACACTCTTCAACCCCCCCCCCCCACACACACACTGTGACCACATAGAGTCATTTTACTCCATTCATACCCCTGTATACATGCAAATACACACACACACTCACACACAAATCTGCCACTGCCTCTCCTTTGAACTTTGCTAAACTTACCTGCAGTGTGTCTTCTCCCACTGATTACAATAGCAACTGCAGAATTTTGGCAAAATTAATTTTCTAAGCCAGCCATGTTAATTTTCACAGGCAAGTGATTCTCTGAATCTCTTGGCAGCATACATGGGTAACTGCAGGCTTTTCTGAGGAGATCACATAATTAATTAGCATTTGCTTCTTCCTCAGATGACCTCATTATCTTTTAATGAACTGCCCTCTGTGGTCATTCTTTCACTCACAAAAAAAAACACTGTGGTGGGTTGGTATCTGAATCAGAAAGGGTTACTGTGTGGGGGTCAAAAAGTATAATCTTAAAACTGAATAGTGACTATCCGGTTATGTCATGGGCCTACTCTCCAAATGAAACATATTAAGAAAACAGTTAATCACATTTCTAATTATTAACCTGCACAGCACAGCAGGAATACCACTGCATCTCCCCTTCTAATGTCAACACTTTTAAACACCAACCTGACACCAACCCAAATACGTTTATGCTATTACACTAGCTTTCAAGTCCACTGCCCCACCAACTCCTCAGAACATTTCTCATTCATACTCCCAGTATAAACTTAGATCTCAAGTAAACAAGGCCAGTGCACTGTACAGGCCAATGGAACACTTAGTGATGGGCCAAATGTGATAAAGAATCTGGCACACAGAACCACACATTACCTCTTACTCAGTGAGTTAAATACTACCTCATACTACAATTCCTTTCAATAAGTTCTTTATAACTACTTATCAAATGAAACGCAATGCAAATGCAACAGTTTTTTCATTACAGTGATGTACACTGCTCCCTCTGTTAATCAAGATACTCTGTAACTCATTTAGTATCTTCCATTAGTACAACACATTTTACCACAAAGACCTAGGCTTAACCTAGATTATTGGGATAAGCTCCCTAGAACAGCAATGTTCTCTAAGCCTTCTATTATAGCAAGTTCATGTATTGTGCTTATCAACATCTACTGCATGTTTGAATAGTAAGTCTAAAATAGCCAACTAATGCTTTCTGTATGTGGCGTGTTATTCATTTCCTGTTAATTCTGTATACTATTAGTGACTACTTCTGTGTACATTTTGTTTTCTCCTTATACTGTTTGCGACCTAGCCTATGTATCTAATTGATGTAAATAATTATACTCAATGCTTTGTTTCTGCTTTGTGGCTGCAGAGCATCAGTTATTCTACCCACCCACCAGGTAAACAGATATATAAATTAATGCATGAATGAGTGAATGATTGAAACATTCATTTTTCATTTGGTTTACAAAACGTAATATTATGGCAGCTGACTGACCGTCTTTTGTTCTCTGGGATATAATTATACACAGAAAGCAACATATTTTATCAGATGAGTCCCATAGATGGCATGCTGAGGATCCAGGATAATAATAATAATAATAATAATAATAATAATAATAATAATAATAATAAATGGTCAAGCTAGGGCTGCTGGTTGAAACTACTCCCTGATTGCAAGACATGGTGTTCTGTACCCACTGTGTCATATAGCAGGACTAGTAATAAATGAACACGGCATTCCCGAGAGCTATGCTAATCATTAATAGCAAAAGGCAGCATTGCAGTATCACTTTGACCTTTGGCAATGTAATTCATGACAGTTCAGTTATCTCTGACAGCCATGCTACAACATGTTTACAGCATGTAATGCTCTGTCACCATTCTTGCATAACACAGTGTCAGGGATGTGACAGTAACCCAGTGTGACAATTCTGCTAGCAAGTTGTCCCTAGACACCATATGACCTACTGTATTGTCTCACTCTGTTTGAAAGTGCAATTATAAGACTGAGTTAGATAAGTATATTAGAATACAAATGGTGTAAAACTGAAATGGTGCCATGGGAAATAGTAACATCACTTCTGAGAGGACAGCGTGAGCAAAAGTACTAGGAACAGGACAGAAATACAGGTGACAGTGAAGGAAAAAGGAAGGAATTGATGAGTACAGGGTAATGCCCTAGAGCGCCAGAAGCCTGGATATAAAAATATCAGCTGCACATCATACTTGTATAGGGATGTTTAGATACTGCAGACAAAAGAGAAACACAGGGAAAGGTGGATAGCAGCTGAGTTATAGTGGTAAGTGAACTGGTCCTTAAATCTTTTCAGCCACAGCCAAGGCCATACAGACAGTTTAGAGTAAGCTACCTACCAATGAGTTGGGAGGAAACTAATGTACTTGGAGAAAGCCCGTGCAGACTTGTGGAGAACATACACCAATTTGCCTGGACAAAATCCAGACACTGGGAGAACATAAACCAACGTACTTGGAGAAATCCTGGGCAGACATGGGGAGAATATAAACCAATACACCTGGAGAAAGCCCATGCAGACATGGGGAAAACATAAACTAAAGTACCTGGAGAAAGTATGTGCAGATATAAGGAGAACATAAATCAATGTACCTGGAGAAAACCTGCACAGACATGGGGAGAACATAAACCAATGTACCTCTAGAAACCCCATGCAAACATGGGAAAAACATAAACCAAAGTACCTGGGGAAAGTCCATGCAGATATTGGGAGAACATATACCAAAGTACTTGGAGAAAGTTCATGCAGACATGGGGAGAACATAAACCAACATGCCTAGAGAATGCCAGGACTTCATCAGAATAATCTTTTAAGAGCAACTTGCTATATATATATATATATATATATATATATATATATATATATATATATATATATATATATATATATATATATATATATATATATAGAGAGAGAGAGAGAGAGAGAGTTCAGTCATGTGATACTAAAACCATAAGATCACGTGACATGATAAAATGATATAAACCCTATTAAAAATTAAGTTAAGAAACACCCACACAAAGAATTTAATATTCAAGTACATAAATAATATAATTCTTACACTGGTATGTAAATCAGTACAAAACATTGCATATGGTTTTAAATACTTAAAGGCCTCAATTAAGTCAACAATTAAATAAATAATAACATAGCAGCTTTCATATTTAAAATACTTTCCAACCCAATGTTATCACTCACCCCTTGTGAAATTGTGACACTTTATTTCCTAAAACATCTCTTTATATGCTAGGGTATTCTCTCTCCAACCACTCGTAGATTTATCATTCTTTTCTAATAAAAAGAACAAAAATGTATTAAAGTCCCTAAAATAGTGTGCACTTGTATAGCCTATTATTGATAGATTTTCTAAAAACAGCGTAAAGGTGTTCATAAATCCTTCTATCCAAACCCCTTTTAGTCTTTCCAAAAGTAAACAACCTCTTTAGTTTTACAATTAAAGTAGCCACTACAAGGGATGTTTTTTGAATAACCAGAAATAGTAATATATATTAACTCTGGTGTATATAACAACAATAGCTACAGCTCTAATATTTGGTCATTTCTCATTTGCGAAGTATATATCTATAATATGTCTACCCAGAAAACAGGTAGCTTCTCCTTGGGATCTGCATTTTATGCTTAAGAAGTTTACTCTATTTCCAGTTTAATATTTTTATATGAAGCTTTATGTGAGCTCCTGGCAGTTAGAACATGTGGAAGGTGCCCTTTAGCTTTGACAAGCTGGTCAGTCAGTCATATCATTAGCAGGATATAACCCAAATAGCTTAGACTATTGAACCAATGATCTAGAACTGAATTTCTGCTGTTCTTCCATGCAAGAAATTTGGTGAGAGATTCTCAGTTTGAGCTGAAAAGAGGTCCTGTTTGGATATCCTGACCACAGCAGCAGTCTGGGAAATATATGTTCCAGGTAGAATGACCAGCGAAGTGACATATTGTAAATAATTGAAGGTAGTTCCTAACCTGTGCTCTTGATGCAGCAGTTTCAGACAATGATTTATTTAGCTTCATAGAAGTAGTTTATTTTTGCAAATCACTTAAACAGATGACATAAATTAATGCCAGCCTTATTCAAAGGTAAGAAAGACTCAAGACAATAACATTACTACTGTTATAAACTTGCTACTATTAATATTTTTCTAAAAATATGAAAGTACCATACAAACACATGCACATGCATACATGTGCTTGTTCGCACCTCCCACACACACACACATACACACACATGCATGTGAGCACAAGGGTTTAGAAATCTTAATTCATTCCTTCAAACAAGATAGTATTTCTGGGATGCCTTGTGGATATATCCCTTGAGAGGGCTTTTCTTCAACAGGGCAAAATGGATTTCTACATAAAATAGTTCCTTATTATTTCTAATTAGTCTCTAATTTCGTTAAGGGGAATACCTCGGGAATTTATATTTCATTGCATGTATGATTCTCATGATTCCTCTGTCCAGACTTCATATGAGGAAAATATGTTTATGTTCAAAGGTGACTGAAATTGGTATGATCCTAATACCAGTACCCCCCATCTTTTCAGACTTTTTTTGCAAGAATTTGTAAACAGGGAATTAAAATGGTGGAAGGGATATATATCTCTCAGTCCTGGTCTTCCCTTCTTCCTTCCAGCTCCCACTCCATCTGTAACCTTTGATGACTCAGACTTTGCTCTGGTAGTGGTTTTCACAGGGGTGAAAGTTCATAGTCTCTGTGACATACAGGACAGATAAAAACACATGAATTTCAAACAGATGATGGCAGTAATAAATACATTCAAGTCACTAAATCCATTTTTGACTCCAGGACCTCTGCAAGTTATCTCAGACAACACCATAGTGGCATGGTACATAAACAGATAGGAGGAACCAGATTCTACACCCTTTGCAGACTTACCACGTTAGCCTGGAATTTAGAAATTCAGCACAACCTGACTCTCCAGGCATGTTACATTCCATCAGAGCAAAACAATATTGAAGATAAGCTGAGTAGGACCAGGACAGACACTCACAAATGTAAAATGAACCAGGGGGTCTTCAAGAAATTGATCCATCTGTAGAGAACTCCTTAAATAGATCTGATTGCCTCCATTCACAGCAGACAGCTAAAGAGATTCTGCTTCAGGATTCTTTGCAAATAGACCTGGAAGATATATTTTCATTTCCTTCAACAAAAATGTTCTACTATGCCTTTCCACTAATTTCTAGGTTTATTCTAAATATTCAGAAAGATTCCATGAAGATAATTGTGGAGACCCACTTTTGGCCCAGACAACAGTAGTTCTCCTTTCTTTTGAAAGTGCCCAAGGGCAGTTACTACAAACTTTCTCACAGACTGGACTTACACACACAATTCAATGGTCATTTGATACACTCCAGTCTGAAATATTTTAAATGGACTGCCTGGGTGATAGAATTTTAACACCATTTAAGTACCTATTTAACAAGGACCACTAAAGAAGACAAATAAACCTGCTACTAAAAATGATATATGTCTAAGTGGAAAATATTATCTAGTTGGTGTCATAGCTAGAATCAGGATCCTTTTATGGCCCAAATGTTTCTTGTTGTACAGCATTTGAGTGAGTTACTATACTCTGGCCTTTTTTATGCTTCTATCAGGATTTGTCTTTTGGCCATTTCTGCTTGTCTGCCCAGATGTCCCCCTCCTTTCTAACTGGTGTCAAGTCAAGCAGTTTCTGAAAGGAGTTTGCACATCTGTCCACCTAGAAAGCAGGTGTCTTCTCCTTAAGATCTTAATTTTATTTTGGAAAAACTAACACTTTCTCTTTTTGAACCAGCTCATCAGGCTGAATTGAGGTTCTTACTTGGAAAACAATGTTGCTTATTGGTCTGACCTCTTTAAGAAGAGCATATAAGCTACAAACTCTATTGGTGAGGTAAACTTCCTCATTTTTCATAACAATAGGATAGCTTTGAGAATGCATACTTCATTTATGCCTTGAGTGGTTTGAGAGTTTATGTTGAGTCTAACTATTCACCTATCTGTTTTCTTTCCAGAACCAAAAAATGAAGGTGAAAGAGTCTTGGATGTCCACAGAAAGCTCAGATAGTATTTTGGCAGACCTAAAACCTTCAAGAATTCTAGTCAATTATTATTTTCCTATGAGGGTAAGAAAAAGGGGCAACTACTGTCAAAACAGACAATTCCCAAGTGGTTGTCTCATGCTACTACCTTCTGTTATATCCATCATAACAACTCACTTCCAGGTAGGGTTAGGGGCCATTCTACCAGGGACTTGGCTTTTTAGAAAATGGTGGACTTTATAAGTATCCTAGAGGCAGGAACTTGGCCCTTAGTACAGATTTGCAAAAACATTACTAACTAGATTCCTTTTGCAGAACTAGGTATATTTTGCTAGGACCATTCTCTACTGATTCAGGATCCTCAGTCTTCCTCTCTGGCTTTCCAAACTCTGGTAATCTACCTATACAGAATAGGCTACTGCAACATAGATCTAATGATGAACATAGTATAGTTGTGTAAATAGTAAACTTACTGAAACAATAGCTGTTCGAATAGATCACTGTCACAATACCTGCACCTTCCCCCCATACCCCAGTTTTTATGCCATGTTTTTTGCCAGGGTGTGGACACACACACACACACACACACACACACACACACACACACACACACACACACACACACACACACACACACACATAATATATATAATAATATATAAAATCAAATTTTATTTTTATCTTTTTTGAGATCCAAGATGGTGGGCATCTGATAGGTACCCTCTCCTTATTGCTCCAGGATCTAACTTCTGGTTTTACCGTCTATTCTGATTAATCACAGGCTAACTGCATTCTGATTGTCAAATCGACTCATAGCTGGCCTCTGTGAACTGAATTGAAGGTGCTATAAATATTCTGTTAGTTATCAGGCGTGTTATCAACTATTTGCTGTGCGCATTCATCCAGCCACGCGGATATTAGAGGCCTGATCTTCAGAACTATACCCAGTGACAGCTTCTGTAATCACTTCAATTTAGAGTACAATGAACAAAATGCCGAGAGATCCAGAAGGTATGGACATTCAAATCACAAAATCCAAACTATCAGCCATCACTACCTCTCCAGAAAAAGAATCCAAAAGATTGAGATCATCCAAACCGCCACCGGAGCTCTCCAAAGAGCCGATCAAACAGAGATCTGAAAATGCGCTGGCTATGGATGAATTAAAAAATGCTCTCGCACCCCTACAAAATGCCATCCAAGAATTATTGGCAAAATTCAATACCTTTGACGCATCTATACAGAAAATTGTAGATAGACTGGATTTGGTAGAAGAGAGATCTAAAATAAATGAGTTTGATATCCATTCCCTTAAAGAATCTCTCCAACTTAAAGATAAAGCCATCAGTTCCTTGCAATCCAAGATCGTTGACTTGGAAGCGCGAAGCAGAAGAAATAACTTGATTATTCGAGGTTTAAGTGAAAAATATGACCCTAGCCAGCTGATTGATGTTGCAACACAAATTTTCACTAATCTATGTAAAGAAACAAATCCTGCACACAAATACCATATTGAAAGAGCGCACAGAGCACTCCGGAGACAGCAACTAACTACACTGCAGAGACCAGTTTATATCAAAATGCTAAACTTCCAAGATGTCCAAACTATTTTGTTAACCTTTAAAAAAGTTAAAAAGTTTACCTGGAACAACCAATCGCTAATAATTTCTCAAGACTTACCTTTAGAAATACGAGAAATGCGTCGGAAACTGGCTCCCTATTGCGCTGAACTTATTCAAAAGAAAATACAATTTCAGATGAAGTTTCCTTCAACGCTGTCTTTTGTTCATCAAGAAACCAAATTGTCCATGACATCCCCGACTGAAGCCAAAAGTATATTTCTCAAGTGCTTTGGCTCAGCGCCTTCCATTTAAGCTTATGTCATCTCACTATTGATACATCCATGTAATTACTTTGTTGGTATTTCTCTCCTCATAAGTAGCTTGACACTCTTTTTTCTTTTTGTACGGCAACTAAATTGATATGTGTCTAATAGTTTCTTCAGAATAGTGCCTTATGAAGCCCCAGGAACCCTGTTTTTGACAGATGAAACTACAGGGGGACTCCTGTAGATGGGGCGCTTAGTCAGTTTTTATCTGCTGCACATCTAGAGGAAGAAACTTATGCGTATCCGGTTTGTGGGATGTTTAGCTGCCTTTCGCCATCGAACAGTGTGCCAAACTGTGAAGCAGGACGAACATATTGTGCATTATTGTGATGACTACTTTTTTTCTTCGTGCAACAAAGTCGCTTGTAATGGGCTACTCTATTTGGTTATTTCAACGACTTGCCACGCTCAACATAGTAGAACACTGTTCTAAGTAGTCCGACTTATAGATAGTGTGCTGATTACCACTGCCATATCAAGAGTCTACAAATACCCAGTGACACCATATGGGTCCCTGCAGGTTACATACATATGACTTGGACTTAAATAATAATCTCTTGAAGTTTTATCAACATTTCTTTGCAAGTCTACATGTTTCATTGATCTTACCTGATGTGTATAATTGGGTTACATATGGGCATTTTGTTTATAGGTCATAACGCAGTTTTACTCTTTATGGCGTTACCTTATATTTTGCCAGATTGGTCAGATTTATGATTTGTTTATGATTTTTCTGGAAGCTATAAGGATATTAAGAAGGGATATGGTGTCTAAGCTTGGGCTTGGTATGAGTTTGTACAGATTTTGTAAATATTGTATTTGTTATTCAGTTATTGAGTTAACTATAATGCCACACTCATGCATTCTCTCAGTTGCTATAGGGATGTGGGTATGCACGGGTATAGGATTGAGGGATTTAAGTGCCATGATCTTACGAATTGCTGCTTTAATCTTATGGTATACCAGTATTTATATTAATCCTCTATTTTTCTCTTTTATCCTTTATTCTTCGACAAATATTTACGTAGGTTTTGAACATAGCATGTTTAGACAACATATCTAATACTAGTATGGTTAATATTCCTAGTGTATTAAATGTTTCATCATGGAATGTTAGGGGACTCAACAACAGTGACAAAAAAAAACTAGTAATGCATATTTTACTTAAAGCTAACTGTGATGTATGCTTTCTGCAAGAGACTCATTTATTAAGCACTGATTGGATTAATGACAAGAAAAAAACCTGGATTAGGGATATTATTTCCTCTGGCTCAGTTAACAATTCCAAGGGGGTGGCTATTATTGTTAAACAATCCTTCCAGGTACAGATTATATCAACAGGGGGTGATCAAGATGGTAGATGGTGTTATTTTACCTGTTGTATCCAGTCAATAAATAATCCAATATTATTTCTTAATATTTATGGGCCATGCTCTGGACACTCTGAATTTATTATGACTATCTACAATCTTCTACTTAAATTTCCAAGCCATGACCTAATAATTGGAGGAGACTGGAATGTGGTCGTAAACCCCCAGATAGATCGTCTAGGGAAAGATAGGTATGGGAATTTGGTGGCTTGCAAAGCCTTAACAGACATGATTGAGGATTTTGATCTATTGGACCCTATTGCCTTTAGTACTATTGCTCCTGATTACAGTCATAACCACTTTACTTACTTTTCTAAGTGTCATCACTCATGGTCCCGTATTGACTATTTCTTGATTTCAAACTACTTTAAGAATAGGAGAATTAAGTTCTCAATTGAGCCCCGTTTTCTATCAGACCACTCAAGAATAGTCTTAGAAATTAGTTTAACCCACTCTATAACACCTATAATTCCTTCTTGGTCTTTGAACTGTAATCTCCTAAAAGAGAAGTCTCTAGTTAATGACATTAAAATGACTCTCAAGGATCTTTTTGGAAATAAACAGGATGAAACCATTTCCTTTGACATTAGATGGGCAGCAACCAAAGCTGTACTTCGAGGTATTTTCATTAAAAAAGCGAGCTTTCTTAAAAAGCTACGTGCTAAAAGATTAGCAGACTTACAAATAGATATTGATCGCTTAGACAGGAAACTGATAGATAGGTACTCTGAGGACACGGAAAAGGAATTAACTGCCAAGCAAAAAGAGTTATTTGAATACCACCAATCTAACTTGTCCTTATGGGAATTCAAGTATATAGCGAGATTCTCAGAATACATACAAACTCCCTCTAAGGCTTTGGCGAGAATAATTCTCAACACTCCTAGATCCCCGAGAATTTCCTGCCTCCAGTACAATAATCAGTCTTATAGATCTGATGAGAACATCATCCAGCTTTTTCACCAAATATACTCAGAAACTTATACTAATAGAAACTTTATGACCTCAAAGGAAGAGATGGGAAAGTTTCTGGATGTGATTTGTTTCCCGAAAATCACCAAACTGCAAAAAGACTTACTCTCAGCCCAGTTTAATATTAAAGAAATTATAGAGGCTATTGATAAGTTGAAGCTAGGGAAGGCTCCGGGTCCAGATGGCTTTCCATCTGAATTCTACAAGTCATTTAAAGTTATTCTAGCCCCCATTCTACTAGATTTATTTAAATCCATTGCCACTAACGGTGTTAGAGACCCATATATTAATTATTCGAAAACTATTTTGATTCCTAAAAATCCATCAGACATCACTAATCCCAATAATTATAAACCGATATCACTCATGAATGTCGATATTAAAATCTTGTCCTCCATATTAGCGAATAGACTGAAAAGAGTAATGAACGATTTGGTCTCCCCAGAACAAGCTGGATTTATGAGTTACAGGCATACATGGGACAATACCCTAACACTAGAATCTATGACAAAATTAACTAAGCAAGACCGAGACCCTATCTATGCCTTGATATTGGACGCGAGCAAAGCCTTTGACAGAGTTAATTGGGATTTCCTGTTTTTGACTCTCTTAAAATTTGGCTTCCCCTCTGAATTCATCGACCTAATTAAGGTTCTGTATAATAGCTCATATACTCGTCTATACATAAATAAAAAATTATCAAATCCGATAAAAATTACCAATGGTACTAGACAAGGGTGTCCTCTGTCTCCCTTATTGTTCAATTTATATATAGAGGTACTACTCCTGTTTGTTGCGCAGAAATCCTACCATGTTATCCCGAGGGTATGTAACTTTAACATTAGATTTACTGCCTTTGCGGACGACCTTAATCTATATTTCATGTATCCCTCTAATGATGCTATGAAGCTAATAAACTCCATAGATACCTTCGCAGCGATCTCTGATTACAAAATCAATGCCAATAAATCACATATTTTCCAAATTAATCCTGCAGCGCATAAACCACATCTTTTCCCAGTCTTGCCTATTCATACCTGTCACTCCTTGGAGTATCTGGGCGTCACATATGAATATCTATATTCTTCTATTATGCAAGCTAACTTAGTTAAAGTATGGAACTCTATCTCACAAGATATGAAAAGATGGCAACTATTGAAACTCTCTACACTTTCAAAAATTTCCATTGTCAAAATGAATATACTCCCAAAAATTCTTTATCAATATAATTCCTCTTTATCCTCGGCCACAATTACCTTTATTAAGAAAATGCAGAAAGAGATTGGAAAATTTGTATGGTACCCAAAATCGACTAGAATGTCCTATTACAAACTCACAGCTCCTAAACTAAAGGGAGGCATGGTGATGCCAAATTTCATTCTATACTATAGAATTATTCGCGCAAATAGAATTCTCGCTATTGCCAATTATACCCCTGGCTCCCTATCATGGACCCCTATGTGGATTAAGTTATGGTACAACTATACTACTAGCAATAATATTAATCCCAAAACTCTACCTTTCCTGATGAAAACTTCCATTAGGAAAACTAAATTACATGGTATTCTAAAAGATTTAATTGATAATTTTCAGGAATTATTCAAATCTGTGGGACTATCTAGTGCTCTCTTATTATTTCAGCCTATCCATCTTAATCCCAATATTAAAATGGGGGGTCAAATGTTAAACTTAAACAAATTTCCCTTGATTAAAGATTGTACGATATGGGATATCCACAAATTTAAGCACCTCTCATTGAAGGAGCTTAGGGAGGTCCTTTCGCTGTCTAAGGCCTATACTATTATCCTGAGGCAACTAACAGATCTTATCTCATGTTTCCTCCTAAATCAATATAACTCAGACTCTGAGATTAATGCAGTTACGCAGTTACTTCTAAGTCTAAACTCCAATAAGCATATGCTTTCCATAGCATACAAAGCATTCTCCTCATATCTATACGGAGGTGAAGTTACCTTCACTGATTATTGGAGCAGACAAGGAATTAATATATCCTTACAGCAGAAGACAGAATCGATAAATCTCACGCTTAAACACTCCCCCTTTAAGAAATTTACTTACACCCAGTTCATGATTACAAATAATCTATACTTTACCCCAACTCATTTAAATAAATTCAATGCTTCTATCTCCACCTCATGCCCTTGCTGTTCTCACCCCCATGCAGACATTATCCATATACTATGGTACTGTAAATATGCTTATAACCTATGGTGTTTTCTTAAGGTTAGACTAACTAAAATGGGTTACCATAAATCAACGTTAACTTGGGAAATGGCTTTGCTTCACATTACTAATATTAATATGTCACCTCTTAGACTTAAAATTCTGATCACCATCTGCCTTCTGATTAAATTCTATATTACCAAGCATTGGATGGATCGCTCCAAACTAACCTGGGGGGGATTTAGAAACGTGGCAATCACGTATATAACTTCTCAAAAAATGATAACTGTCAGGTCCCATAAAAGAAGGGAGCTTAAGAAACTATGGGATTTCATCTTCTCGCTCCTAGATGCGGTATAACTGGGCCAGGCTAACATACTTCATGTAGATAGGAAATCTCTACTAGACTATTGAGATGCTTTGAGAGTCCCCATCTTTTTTATACTTTTCCTCTTTGTTTTAAGATGCATAGATAGGTGGCTTCATAGTCTATATTTGAACAGGTGAACATGTTGGCACTTTGTATATAGTTATATCTAGTTCCTTCAAATAGTAGTTTGATTCGTTAATTTCCTTTTGTATGTATTGTTGAATTTTCACAATGCTTATGCATTCATTTATCTTGTTAACTTCTTGATGATTGTGATTTTATTGTTGAATTACATTAAAATACAATAAAGATTATTTAAAAAAAAAATTTTATTTTTATCTTTTTTCTAGCGTTTTCCCATTTTCAAGACTGTAGCAACCCTTATTCTGTGGCAAGAGAGCTCTAAACAGTTGGCACCCTACGCTGTCTCTATACAGCTCTCCTTGAGTCTTTCTGTAGTTAGGGCACATGGAAGGTACCCAGAGGTTTTGAATACTGACCTGTTGTCATATCCTTGACAAGAAGTAGCACATACAACTTGGGCTACTGCCATAATGACCTATTTGAGTATCTACTGTTATGGTAAGTTCACTGACACAAGTATACTTTAGCACCAATAGTTTTCTGAACTGACTTCTTGTATTAAGACTGACTGGACTCTACCACTAAGCTAGTTGTTAATCTATTTTACAATATACAAGGTAATGTTCTTTCTAAGGCATTATTTATTACGAAGTATGATAGGATGTCAAATACTTTAAAAATGTCTGAAAAAGGACTCTGGTGGACAAATTGAGGTCCATTGCCATAGTAATTAGTTTGTAAAGCCCAATCAAATTAAAGTAGATTTGTCTTTAGCAAAAACCATGTTGGTGAGATCTCTATGTGAAAAGTTATTTTCTCCATTAGATATCATGTCAACAGCACATCTCTAGAAATGTTTCCTGTAAACTGACAGGCCTATAATTTGTTTGTAGCCTGCCTGTCTTTCTTTTGTACTGGAGTAATACTTGATGTTTTACAGGGAGCTGGTACAGTTCCAGTGTTTAGAAGAGTATTAAAGATAGTATAAAGAATGAGAATCAGGTCATTATGCTGCTTAATTAGAACTATTGCAGGTATTTTATCAGGCCCAGTAGAACTATTTACTCCAAATTTCATCATAGCCATGTTGATAAGTTCAAGAGCTATTTCTGGACACATACAGTCATTAATATTAAGTGTAGTATAATTTGTCAGTATATTACATTAAAGGAACAACTTACAGCAAAATTCTAGTTGAACATGGTAGCAATAATTGCATAGTCATTGTAAATTTCCCATTGATCTCTAAAGAACTAACAAAATATGTGATTTTTGTTGCAGAGTTTATGCATTGATAGTACATTTTCCCCACAAAACATCATGAAAGCCAGTATGAAATTCAGCCACTGAAATAAAAAATCTCTGTACAAATCTTAATTTCTTGTTTTGTTTTGCTAGGAAATTTTTTCACGACTCTAGACACTGTGATTGAATTGCATTATTCATAGTTACCCTTGTACTTACGATTTACAAATCTTGTATGACACAGATCATTGTTTAAACAAGAAACACCTTTTAAATTATCACTGATAATATAGGCAATCACACATTTATATAAATGAAAACAAACCATATTGACATAATTTTAGTTGCAAGCATTATACATCACAAACCATATTGACATAATTTTAGTTGCAAACGTTATATATCACTTATAATCTACCCAATCATTGTCAGTGAAACATTACATATCTCATTCAAATTCTATCTTCTTTTAAATCTCATTTCTCCCCTGTATGTATTATTTCCACAATTCCCATTTTTTCTATGTAATTTGTTCCTACCTTTTTTCTAACTATCCCAATTCCAGTTGTTTTATCTCTGCTACTATATTCACTGCTTTTAGTACAGCTGGTTAAGACTTTGATTTCCATTTTCTAGTAATTGCTTTTTTGGCAGCCACCATAATTAGACTCAGCAAAGCCTTACTATGTCTAGTCAATTCTGGTTCTGTATCAAAACTCAGAAAAATCATTTCCCTAGATACATCAATTTGCTCACCCAGTATCTCTGATAGAGTAGTCTGCAGGGAATCTCTAAAGTCAGCCAACTCATTACACTCCTAGAAAATATGCTCCCAATTACATCTTTTTCCCCATTGTACTTACAACATTTGCTGTCTACATGAGGAAAAATTCTCTGCAGTATACTTGGGGTATAAAAATACCTACATAAACATTTCCAAGTAAAAATCCCAAAATCTTCTAGACTTTGTTGCATATTTGGGAGACATACATATATCCCCCATTGTTTCTTTGTAAATTGCTTATCCAATCTCTCTTCCTAATCATTTCTAATCTCCTCTGATTTATTCTTATAGTTATCATACAATATTTTATATGGTCTACTAATGATTCATTTTTTAACAGCTGCTTCTGTTCTAGATTCTACTAAAAACTGTACCAGTACTGATCTTTTGTTTAGGACCCCCCTATTTCTTTCTGTTTGCCTATACTCTGATATCAATCCTTGATAGGGAAGATAGTCTCTAACCTGCAGTCCAAATAAATTCTTGGCGTCTTCCCATTCCATTACATTTCCTTCTCTAGTTATTTGCTCCCAATGCCTTGGTTCCTTTGTCAGTTTTCTCCAATAAATTCCAGCCCCCTCTTGCCTATTGTCTGTATCCTAATTGCAGTCATCCCCATCGGCAGAACCCCTTTCTCCATTCCCATATTGATTTAGTTATTAGAATACTTTCTGCTACTTTACAAATATAGTATTCTGTATGATTATTGTTATTCTCCTTAAAGATCTTCATCCAAAATCCCAGTCTCTCCTCATTTTATGAGCGTCCCCCATTTCATCATCATCCCTTTTCCACTTTGAATTATAGGTTTTTCTTGTGTTATACTGTATATAAGAATTGTAACTGTATAGCTCTGAAATACCCCTTCAAGTCAGGTAATCTCAATCCGCCTTGCTCTAGTGGAAGAATCATCTTATCCCACTTGTCTCTTGCTGTCTTCCCTTCCAGATAAACTCCTTCAGCCCTTTATTAATTGTCATCCACAACTTCTCCTCTGGTTGATAAAAATATGCATGACCTATGTATAAGACTAAAAACATTTTAACTGCTTATATCTTACTATCCATATCCGGTTCCCATTCAGAAGCCTGAAACATCATAAGCCTGAAAATCAAAATCCTGAAACCAAAAGCCTGAAAATTCAGAATCCTGAAAACTCAAAATCCTGAAAGCCCAAAATCCTGAAACTCAAAATCCTGAAAACACAAAATAGACATACTGATGTCATTGTGGCTTTGCTATTGTTAGCCCTGTGGTGTTAGGTCATGTGTTTTGGTTTTATTTTAGTTAGGCATGTATGCAATAGTGACAAATATTGAGTTAGGTTTAGGCCTGGGTCAGGTGAGTGTGCGATAGTAGCGGACCTTAGGGTTAGGGTCAGGGTCAGTTGGTAGATATTAGTGTCTTTATAGTGGCATATTAGCATTATTTGTGTTTTCAGGATTTTGAGTTTCAGGATTTTGGGCTTTCAGGATTTTGGGCTTTCAGGATTTTGAGTTTTCAGGATTCTGAATTTTCAGGCTTTTGGTTTCAGGATTTTGATTTTCAGGCTTATGATGTTTCAGGCTTCTGAATGGGAACCCCATATCCATATAACAGAGATTCCAATTTCTCAGTTTTTGTATTATCTTTTGTTTAGTCTCTTCCCACATATCCTTAGCTGCCACATTTGAATAATTTTTAATCCATACTCCTAATTACTTCATTTTATCACGTCTCCATAAATATGGGTATTGCTGAACCAGTTCATGTGTGGGTACATAATTTACCATTATTGCCTTGGTTTTTGGTTCATTAATTTTGTATCCCAAGAAGTTATGAAACTCTTTCAAAATGTTCCACAGCACTGAGATATCCTTTTCTGGTTTTATCATCTGCAAATAGACCCAGCTTTTCTTGACTACTATACCAATTATATCCTTGAATTTCTGAGTCCCTTATTTTCTTTGCCAATGATTCTAAATATAATGCAAATAACAAAACTGAAAGAGGACACCTCTACCTGGTTCCTCTGCTCAAGCAGAAATTATCAGAGAGGAACCCCCTGCTTTAATTTTTGCCTCCAGTCTTTCATATATCCTCCTAATCAACCTTTATCAGGGAATGTAAATGCTTCCATGTCCTGTTTATAAAGTCCTAGCTTATTCTGTCAAATTTTTTCTCTGCATCAAGAACCACTAATAACAGTGGCATGTTCTTACATTCTACTTCCCTCTGGGTTATCAGTGTTGTGTTAAGGTTGTGAAATGTTTGCCTCCTCTCCACAAAACTATATTGATCTATATCTATCAATTTTGGCATCACCTTTGCCATTCTTTTAGCCATTATACACATAAACACTTTATAATCATGGTTTAGTATTGAAATGGGCCTGTATAAAGCTGGATCTGACAGGCCTTTACCCTCTTGAGGTATTACAGCTATGACCACTTTCTTCCAGGATGTTGGTATTTCTTCTCCTCTTAAATACTGTTAAGCAAAGTCTTCCAGTTCTTTATCAGTTTTTCCCTCCTAGCTTCCAAACTTCCACCAGAATATTGTCTATTCTTGGAAACTTCCCTGTGGATTGGTTATACATCTCTATTTTAATCTCATCTCCTCCTATCCATATTGTTAGTAATTGAGCCTCATCTACCTCTAACCATGGCCTATTTAATTCTTCCATAAACATTTCCATTTGTTCCTTTTCTTGATTTCCATATTTCTCTGCCTTATACAGACTTTAATAGAATTTCCAAAATATTTCTAATACCTCTACAGGATATCTTATCTTCCTTATTATAGCCTCCCGAAGCTTGGCAACAGCCTTTTCTACTTTCTGTTTCCTGAATCGTTGTGCTAAATTTTTTTGTGCTCTAGAGTTATTATCAAAAAACAGTTGCAAACAGTCTTTCTAAACTTATGCATATTATCAGTGTGAACCCTTATTTTCTGTTTGGCATTCTGCTGTTGCTCCTCTTCTTGTTCTGTGAGATCCCCCCTATTCTGCAATACTTTCATATTTGTCAGTACCTGTAAATAATTCCTGTTACTTCTTACCCATATCTCCCTTTCTTTTATTTCCACCCTATTTTTAAACTCCACTTTAATTTTATCCCACTCCATAGCTATATTTTCAGAAGGGAATGTCTATCTTCTCTAATAATTTTCACTACCCGTTCCTTAAATTCATTTTTTCAACAGATAGGTGGGAATGCACCAGTATCTCATTTTTATTTCATTACCTTGTGTTTTTATTTTAGTTATTATCACTGCATGATCTGAAATAGTTACTAGGTGTGTATCAAGACTTTCAATTAAATGCTCATGTTCTTGAGAAATGTAAATTCTGTCTACCCTAACCCAGTTTTTCTATCTTGGGGAATAATAATCAAATTCACTCTGAACTCCTAGTACTGAAGTCACATCTTCCATTCCAAATATTTTCATAAATTTCTTAAAAAATCTACCCTCCTTTGTAATATTTTCCCCACTGGGCCCCCTAAACACATCTTTATTGCTGCAAATCAAATTCCATTCACCACCTATAAGTAATATTCTTTGCTGAAAACTGATTATTTTCCTAGAATTTTCTTAAGCTCCATTATAGCAGTTTTACATGGAATATAAATAAATGCCAGTATAATCCTGTTCCCTTGCCAGTAGCCCCTTAGTACTATAAATCTACCATTATTATCTTAGTAATTCTCTTCTTTTCCTTTGTCCCAGGTATTCTGCTGAATAACCATCCTGAAAACATTTATTTATCAAATTCACATTTTCAGTTCTTTCCAAGCGTGTCTCCTGTAGCATACCTATTTGCACTATACTTTTTAAATATAGTTCACTATTCTTTCTTTTTTGTATTTATCTGTGAGATCATTAACATTTAAAGACATTACAGAAAGCATCACTGTGTTAAAAAGTTACTATTCCCACCTTTTATGTGTAACAGCTTTTCATTAAATGCCTAGTTCCAGCTTTTGTGTTACGTGCATACAGTGTTTGGCAGGTTGATATTTTATATAGTTGTTTCATGTCATATCCATTTGAGCCAATGTCACAACTTACAAAACATTTTTGTTTTATTGAAAGCCCTCAAAAAATCCTCAATACCCCCTAAAACCAATTAACTTAGTGCAAACACACAAAACTATATATATTTTCAAATATTGAAGTTTTACCCTCCTAATAGGAACAGCTGTCCCAAACTGACTGCCACACACAGAGTTTAGTTAACCTAAAGGAAAGATTATCCATGCTAGGACACATGGTGCAGCCTGTGCTTCTACTAAGTGCTGTCTGGTTTTGTCTTATCTTTATAGCTCTCAGAGCTGGAAAAACACTTGAATGCTTTCAGAAAACATTATCTCCTTGTGATTTCTCTTTATCGGATTGACTCCATGGAGACATGAGGACCAGATACAGAGTTGCTACTAAGCATACATTTATTTGCTAGAAAAAAACTTTATAATATTCAATGTTCTTTTTCATTTACTCACTTTCTCTTAAAACTTTTTACTAGATCAAGCTAAGAGCCTTAATGCAGTCATTCCCCTTTGCAAGAATGAAAAAAGTGCTGTATTTTTTTCTTTTGTCATGCTCTTTTGATCAGACTTTTCTTCTTCTTCTTTTTTACATTGCAATGCCTACATTTCTTAAAACTGAACAAAAAGAAAGAGAAGACAGGAGAAGAAAAAGAAAAAAACAGGTGCACCTTTTTACATTAGATCCCCATTACACTTAAATATAACTGAGAAAACTTTATAGCATGCAAAGAAAATCATTCACTATAAAATATTACTATTAAGAACAAAATATTGATTACTTACAGTTAATTTTATCCATCCTCTTCCCTTCTCCTAAGTATTTTATTGAGTATTAATGAGATGAAGTAGGGCATATACTTTAGAGTCCCCTACAAGTTTAACAAAGTCCAAAAAAGCCCAATATTTCCATATTTTCTTGTTCTGTCACATTTCCCAAATATAATTATTGCTTTATAATCCCACAATTGTCAATTTCCAAGTTATTAGTTTTATTCCTGTTCATCTCCATCTACCAATTCCTGTTTCTGCTTCATTTCCAACAAACTCTCAGTTCTTCTAGTCAACTGTTGTGTTTTTTTCTTCTCTCAAGCATTTTCAATTGAAACATTGGAAAATGTTTCACTGGTACAGTCTCTCTCTCTGGTCTTTATTACCAGAAGAAAAAGAAGCAGAATCTCCTTCTGTTTCCCAGCTCACTTTTTGTTGGACAAACTTTTGTATTTATTCCTTAGCATGTACTGGATCAAAAAATAATTTTGTCCCTCCAGGAAAGAATATTTTGAAGACAGCTGGGTACAGCAGTTTGAATCTCATGCCTGCTTCCTGACACTTCCTGAATAGTGAAATAAATTTACTCCAATTCTGCCTGGTGTACAGTGAGTAATCATTCTCCACAAACACACTGCTGTCTCCAACGTTTAGTACTTTGTCCTTCTGCCACAGTTTTGTCAGAATCAACTCCTTCTGCTGGTAGGATTGCATCTTTGCTATTAAAGATCTAGGTTGCTTTGTCATAGCCAGGTTTGGAGAATACACACAATGTGGCCTTTCAATTAACAACTCCTGCTGTGGAATACCATTCCAGTTGCTTATTTGTGCTTTCATAAAATTAATACAGTCTGTCCTTCCAGCTTCTCTGGTACAGCAGAAAATCTCTGGTTTTCCCTACATGCTCTGTCCTCTAATTCTATTACTTTTTGAAACATCTCTTCATGAGCAGTCTCATATTCAGCCAGCCTTTTCTTCATTTCGACCTCTGATTTTTGCAGTTTTATCACCTCATCTGAATATCTGTTTACAGCTTCTTCCATTTTTTCTAGCCTTTTGTTATTTGAGTTGATATACTCCATCAGTCTTTTGTTTATTTTAATCAGGTCTATGTGCATGGTCTTATAATTTCCTCTTGGTTACTGGAAATCATGTCTTGAGCTTGCACTGCTTTGTGCTGAACAGCCACAGTACTCTTCCCAGTCAGTATTTTTCCTCACCTTTTTTTGTATGATTTTCTTTCAGGTCTTCTTTATTTCTTTCTTTCCTGGCACCCAGGCAGTGGATTTACCAGCCAGTTACAGAAATTTACCCAGAAATATAAGTCCAGTGGCTTTCTATGCTGAGTTTCTGTTTTCACACTGGGAGAGCTGTTACTCAGTGTGCAGCCATCTTGGAAGTCCCCATGCCAGAGAACCTTTATCCAGATCAGGGATCCCTGACATTTTGAAAAAGATTCTGCAAATAATAAGGCAGTCACATAAATATAGGAAAATGTGACTACCTTGCAACATGTAATGAGCTATTACAGGAACCAGGCACTTTGTAAACACCTTTATTGCTGCAGATAATTCAATGGTAATACAGATAACTGAAACTGTAAGCCAGATACATAAAATGTTTTAAAAAAACTTCTGAAATATGTGGGAATTATAATTTGGTGATAAGCATCTTTTAAATCTAATGTTACCAGAAAACTGAGAGGATGTATGAGAGGCAGCAAGGAAAGAAGGGACAGCATGTTCAACTTTGAGACTTTGATATAAAGGTTGAGAAAAGAAAAGAAAGGTCTAGGAATGGTCTGCAATTTCATTACTTCCTTCTTTTGACACCAGAAAAAAATTTAAAATAATATCTGTTCTCTGTTTGATTTGGGGACAATGGTTCTATAATCCCCAGGGACAGCATTTGATGGATGACTAGAGGAAACACAGATGCCTGGTTTAGTGGATGTGAGGAAATTCCCTGAAATGGAGGAAGGGACTTCCATTTTCATCTGTATCCTTGCTGAATAATTCTTAGAATCTATTTATCTGAGACTGCTACTATTGAGGAAAATGCAGACCTAACATGTGTGAAAGACTTAAAGGTTTGTCAGTCTGTGTGTGTGTGTTGGGGGGGGGGGGACTGGAAGCAGCAGATGGACTTTCTGCATTTTTGGACTCTCCTTGGTTCTAGGAGGCTCCTCCCTTCTTTGAGCCTCCTTCCAATTGCATTTTTAAAGTCTGTTTGCCTGTAGCTGAGACTGTTGATTATTTTGACTGTAAAAGGGTCCTGAATTGGAAGGAAAATTCTTAAACTTTGAGAAATGAGGCTGAAAAAAATCTGGGCAACCTGCTGAATTAACTTTCCTCTTTCATCAAATCTTTTCAGGACCTTACGAGCAAAGGAGTCAAATAAAGCTTCTTTGTCAAGAGATGAGTTTAAAATCTCAGCCTTGACATCTTCAGGTAAGTTTTATAACTGTTACCATGGCTATCTTCTCATAACTGAACCCGTAGCAGGTGCTATAGGTACAGCATCAACAGAATCATAAAAACACTTTGAAAATGTTTGGTTACCTTAGAAAAAGAAGTAATTCATCTATTCTGAGAAAATGTATTTTTATTTTTTTATTTATTTTGCATTTGTTGACTGGGATAATCCAAATGGGAAGAACCTCTTTTCAGCAGCGACCTGGAAAGAAAAGCATCACAAAATAAAATAGGCTATACAAGATAAGTTGTGTGCATAAGATACAGTAGAAAGCATAAATCAAATAATACAATAATAAACATGAATTAAAGCATTATGTGTATACAGAAGGTTCATCACCAGTATGAACAGCAGTGGGCTCAGAGCTGAACCCTGGTGTACACCCATTCTCACTGGGAACCCCTCCATGAGGCCATACACTGTTTGTATTTGAGTCATTGGGTCCTTGTATGTAGCCTGCACTAATTCTACCAATGTTTTCAGGATTTTGAATCACTACAGTACTGCCCAAAGCAGCTTTCTTGGGACCTTGTCATATGCTTTCTCCAAGTCTAGGAATGCCCTGTTGGAGTCTTTCCTCACCTCTAGTTTCTTTTCAACTATCTGTCTCACTACAAACATCAGGTCAGTTGTGTTGCATCCTGATCTGAATTTGAATTGCTCATCCCATCTTACATTTTACTATTTTGCATATCCATTTATCAATCACCCTATCCAGAACTTTCATGCGATGTGATAGGAGTTTGATGTGCCTGGGAAGAGTGGTAAGATGCACACTGTGGGACAGACAAAGAAATGAGGACATAAGAGCAGAAGCCAGAGTAGGCCCAATTGCAAAAAAGATCAAAAAGAATAGACTATGGTGGTTCAGACATGTGTAAAAAAGCAGAGGACAATCTGGTGAAGAAGATTTGGGACAAACAGGAAGAGGGTAATTGGAAATGAGGATGTCCAGCAAAGAGGTAGATGTATTGTGTGAAAGAAGATATGCAACAGTCAGGCATGAGTGTTATAGAAGGCAGGAGTGTGACACTGATTCAAGAGAGCTGGTGACAATTAACACAATACCCCGACCCCATGTAGAAAATGGGAAAAAGGTGGCTGATGCTGCTGATGCATATACAGAAGGTATACTAACAATTACAATAAGTTACTTTGGAAACAGCATAAGAGACAAGGAAATACTTGATTTGTCACAAAGAATAGTTCTGTAAATATGCCTAAAAGAAAACCAGAGGAAGGTTATGACTGGGAGAAGATGTAACGGTAAATTAGTTAAAAGCATAAGGCTTAACCTAGTGTAAGGAGTGTAGCCAGAATTCCAGCCTAACATATATTGTTTTAGCTAATAGCTGAAAATGTTTACGTTACTGACTTGTTTTGGAACAAATGAGAAGGAATTCCACTTATTAGCAACATAGTAAGGGTAAGGGTGTCTCTGGTGCTATTCTGCGAGTTAGTTATATGAAGGAGAAGTCTGTCAGTTGAGTATAGAATGCTGGAAGGTGAATATATTTGAATACTTTTTATAATGAGACATCTTTCAGGTTTGTAGATAAGACTGTAAATGGTGAGGAGTTATTTTGATGTTAGGATGTGTGAACCTTCCATCCATCCTGTTTGTATAAGTGTAAGACAGTGGTGTGAGTTATAGGGAAAACTGGCTGAGAATCATGCAACTTTGCTGTAGTGCTGCCCAGGTAAGCTAAATTCAGTCTTGTCCATGGTAATGAAGATAGGAACAGCATAAAACAGAGTAGGCAGAAGGAAGTGTCAAGTACAAGGGATTTAGCCCTGGAAAGAACATCTTTTTTTATTTTTTTGCTGTTTCTTTCATATAGTGATTGTATTTAAGCAGGGTAGTGCTAGTAATGCTGTGGAAGGGATGGACACCATGTTGGCTTGGGACAGGAGGTTGCTGTAAGTGACATGCTGGGTTAATTGGGTTTGAATGTATTTGTCCAGAGCTTTTTTGAGCGGTGATAGTATAACTATTGCCCTGTAAATGGAGAGGGCTATGGAGTGTCTTCTCTGCAGAAAGAAGATTAGCAGTTAACTTCCTCATATGTGCAAATGAAGCCACCAAAACTTTAACATGTGAGTTTGGGAATGTAGTATTGTGAATGTACAAGCAGCAGAACTTCTTATCCAAATCTATCACAAGCTTTCTCAACCTTGTCAGGAGTTATAGGACTATCATTCACAAACTGACAGCAGAAGGTTTTGTCAAAGAGATCACTGCAGGGTCAAATCTAGGATTAGAAAATATATATTTATGTGTTTGAGTTACCTTATATAATCTATCAAATTTTTTATGGTCAGGAGGTTGGCTGTCAGGCATACTGCATGTTGTTAAGAAAATATCCCATATTCCTGGTAAAACAAGAGGAATAGCCTGAGGACAATCCCTGTTGTGGTAAATCATAATATTTCTGCTGCGATACTGCAATTTCACTCTGTTCCCACTGAAACAATTCTTTAACTTTGGAAATAGTTGCAGAAAAGACAACTCTTTTTGGGGGGGTCAGAAGTATCTTTATCTTCAAAATCACAATCAACTGATTGAGGAGAATGAATAGATAAAATCCCTTCCTGGTCCATTTCCTTCTGACTGGGTATTAAAAAAACAGGTACTTCTTCTTTTACTAGTCAGTGAGGAATTAAAGTTTAAGGAATTAAAGGCTTGAAATAAACTCTTAACAAAGCCTAATAAATTTTCCCTGTCCAAAGCCAGAGAGACTGGGGAAGCCACATTTGCATTTCTGTTTCTGCTGTTTTTTTTCTAGGACCCCCCCCCCCCCCAGAAGCAGACTGACTCTCAGCATGGATACTAGCCTAGAAATCCAGTATCTTGGCCCATCTCTGTGGTAAAGAATCAGCACCCCCCCACTTCCAATACTAACAAGAGTGGTTCTCCCATGCCCATAGAGGACATCCAGCAGTTGCATGGAACATGTCTAACACCTGATCCTTAGTGGCTTACCAAGGATCTAAACCAGAGACATCCAAGGAAAAAGACTTATTATCTGTGGACCCAGTTTTGACCGGTTCCACTTCATATAATCGAAAGCTCATAACATCTAACTGCAAAACAGCGAGACCAAATGATCAAAAATTCATAACATCTAAAACTCATAACATCAAATCTCACAACACTGAAAATGAATAAAATTGAGTAGTGTATCATCAAACATGTGACTGTTATAGTTTATTTTGTTAATCTGTATATAGTGTTTATTATGCCACAGTGTACGTGTTTGGGCCATACAGGTAGTGATTTCGACATTCGGTGTGCATTTTTTATGCTGATCGTGATACAGTAGGGTTAGGAAATTAACTTTTCCTCACTGTAGTGTGATCTCGGAGTTGGTATATATAATTTACGGGGGGTGTGGGTGGCGGAGCCCCCCACTTGGGGGGTGCAGGGAGGCTTGCCCCCCTGCAAAACCATAGTAAAAAGTGTTTGGGATGTTATTTATATTTGCTTTGTAGTTTTCGATGTTGTGAGATTCGATGTTATGAGTTTTAGATGTTATGAATTTTCGATCATTTGTTTTGCAGTAAAATATTATGAGCTTTTGATTATATGAAGTGGAATCCTTTGACCATAGCACCCAACAGTGACTGAGGCAGAGAAGAAGCCTGCTAAACAGACAAGGGCTCCCTAGAATTTTTTTTCTTAATGAAGGTGGAAGGAAGAAAATAATTCTGCTCCCTAATTCAGCTGAAGAAAGAACCTGAGAGACAACTAGCAGAGTCTGAAAGAATCAGTGAATGTCCTGACAAAAAACTCACTGTTATTTAAAAAAATATTTCAATGACAACCTCCAAATACACTTATTCCCAGCCCCTAACTACAATCATTTACATAACTAGGTAGACATTCCTTCATAAAAGTGATTATTTAACGAGCTTTCCTCACAAAAATTAAAATGGAAGATAAACAAGTTTTCTGACAAAAATGTCTTGTGACAGTCTCTAAATTTAAAAGCCCTAGCTTATTCTTCAAATGCAAGTTTTTGTGTAAGGTTTATCCAGAAGAATACTTACCTGCCCGGCCTTGCAGAAGAATTATCCAACTATGGATCTCTCAAAGTCAGCAGGAAGAGTGCACTTCAAAAGCAAGAAAGTTGTGAACATCTGCTGCTCTAATCACTGATCTGAGGCTCTCCTCTAGTCCTCTAGCTCTTCAGTAGTTAGGGCACGTGGACGCTGCCCTAATGCTTTGAATATGGGCAGGTTCTCATACACTTGGCAGGCTAGAAGCCATAAAGCTTAGTCTACTGCAACAGTGGTCTAATGATGAACATCTGGACTTCCTCAAGATTCCAGTTGGAGGCCAACCTTATTCAATCTGGTCTTTGCTTCATTTCCAACCAACTTTAGTTGTTGGATAAGTAAACATGCTAATGACTGCAAAATAGGATTCACAGTAGTGAAGGAACAAGATATTGTTGTTACTAATAATTACATTAATGAAACTGATGTCTAACAGTAGACTGCATTAAGTAGTAATACGTTCATAGGTAAGTAAAAGATCAGCTGCCCTTGGGGGCATTTTAATAAATGCAAATTGCAATTTTTGGAACCATAAATTTACTTCGCCAGATATTAGAAGATGTGGATAAATAGCATGTTTTTGGGACAACTGTGAGATCTAAATATTCATTTTTTAAACATGTCAACAAATTTCATAATGCTGTTTCATGCTTTTTTATTTCTCCAAATCTTTTGGGTTTCTAATACTATAATGGAAATCAACCCCATTCCTAAGACAAAGTACGATTAAAGTTTATGAAATTAGTATTCTTTCAATCTTTGATCTCAGCCAAAAGTGCTCTTCGCAGCACCCGCAATGTGTCCAGTAGTGACTCCTTCTACAATTTGTACGGGGTTACAATTGTAGATTCGTTTTTTATAAAACCCATTGCTCCTACTACTGTTGGAACTGTC
The DNA here is from genome assembly GCF_019279795.1 of Protopterus annectens. NCBI lineage: Eukaryota > Metazoa > Chordata > Ceratodontiformes > Protopteridae > Protopterus > Protopterus annectens. Next base: position 429,314,687 of record NC_056726.1, on the reverse strand, counting down.
TGGGTATCTTTCTTCCACATTGCTGTCATTTCTGCTTGCAGATCCTGCTATTTTATGACTTTGTGTCTCTCTATATGCAAGACACTGTAGTTACTGGGTGTAGCGATTTCAATGATCAGTGCTACTTTTGTCTTTTCTTGGACCAGTGTATCTGGTTTTCTAGCATCTACCTCTTGAACTGTTGGTAATGGGTGATCTCATGTTATGTAGACTTCATCATTATCTATGATGCTTTGTGGCTCATGTTTCCAGTGCTTTTCAGCCACTTCAGTACCATAATGTTTGCATAATCCCCAGTCAACAGTCTTGCCACATTATTATGCCTTTCAGTATACAGTCCTTCTGCCATTAGTATGTCACAACCAGCAACAAGGTATGCGACTATTTCCAGTTCAGTTTTACAAAACCTACATTTGTCTGTTCTCCCACATGTTCAATGGACTTTGTAAACCAGAATGTATGTAGCCCACTATCTTGGGCTGCCAATATTAATCTTTCATCTCTTGGTTTGACTTCGCCTCTCCTTAACCATTCCTGCATTTGTTCCTGATCCACATGAGTTTCTTCCAAAAGTTTTCTATACTTGCAACTATACTTATGCTTTTTCCACGTTTCTTGCCTTCTCGTGTGGTCCTTCACCTTATATTCTTTTGTTTTTTGGCACATTCAGTTGCTGCCTAATTTTTATCTACTTCTGGTTTGAGTTCTGTTCCTGCTTGACGCTGATATGCTTCTGCTAAATTAAGCAGACAAGTCATCTTTGATTTATTCTCACCATGTTTCAAAACTTTCACTACATTTAGGTCTTGTGAGGTCAGCAGATATGTTTGGAGTCCCACAATTGCAGATCTATACAAGTAATCAATTTCAAGGAGGCCCATCCCGCCTTTGAAATGGGGAATATATAATCTTGGTCTATAATGATTTTTATAAATCATCTGGGAGCATGAAGCATTCTTCTTGTTCTCCTATTTAATCTATCCAACATGTTTTGGAGCCAGTCAATCACTCCATAACTGTAAGTTAGGACAGGAAGAGCAAATTGGTTTATGACTTGGATTTTGTTCTTAGATGTCAACGCTGTCTTCAGAATTAATTTAAGTCTTCTAAAGTATTCCTAAGTTTTATTCACATTTATTCATGTTTTATTGTTGATCCTTCATCAGTTCCCAAATATTTATACACTCCCTCTTGCTCAAGTTCTTTTATATTACATTCTTGTCCCAAACTGATGTTTTCCTGGTGCTGCAGTTTTCCTGCTTTAAAGGTTGCTTTTGCACATTTATCAAGACAAAATGACATTCTTATATCATCTGAAAAACTTTTGACAACCTACAGCTGTGCTTTCATTTCCTCATCTGATGAGCGATACAGTTTTAAATCATTGACAAAAAAAAGATGGGAAGTCTTTACACTTTGTTATTTTCTCTGAGCCAAATTGTAGCCAAGGTCTAAGCTGTTAAGTAAACAGCTTAATGGGTTAATGGCAAGGCAGAATTGCAATGGTGACAGAGAGTCACCCTGAAATATCCCCCTTTGAATTTTTATTCCTGGGATAATAATCTGTCCTTTAGCATGGCTTAATTGCAAAGTGGTCTGCTACTGTTTCATAGTCACTGTAATGTAGTCAATCAGTGTAGGCTGTATCTTATACATTTTAAGCACTCTTATCCATGAATGAGGGATACTATGAAATGCTTTTTTATAGTTAATCCATGCTATACTTAAATTCTTCCCCTTTTTACAGTTCTCCGGTATACATTTATTTAACAACACATGATCCTTTGCTCCATATGACTTTCTTTTATTGCCCTTTTGTTCTACTGCCATAATTGAGTTTTCTTCTAAATGACTATAAACTCTGTCAGCATCAATTCCTGTGTATAGTTTATATGTCATCAGAAGGCAAGTTATTGGTCTATAATTTTTAGGGTAGCTTGCAGGTTCACTCTTAAGTAGGAGTATTGTTTTGCCTGTTGTTAGCCAGGTTCGTGTCTGTTTGGGGTGCGCATATAAATAGTTTTTACTTATGGCTAAATCTTCGTGCAAAGATGTTAATACTTTTAACCAAAGGCTTTTCTTAACTTTGTTTCAATCTCTCTGGCTGTTACTTCATCCCATTTCATACCCTGTACCTTTAAACTTCTTATTCTTTCTTTGACTTCTTCTATCCATTTAGCATCTTTGTTATGTTCCACATGATCTTCATAGATATTTCTCCAAAATGTATCTATTTCTTCTTTTTTTTGCGATCTTTCAATTCCTTTTACCTTGTTTCCCAATTCTCTATAAAGCATTTTTGGGTCATCAATAAATTGCTTATTTTGTACTTTTCCTTTATACTTATCTGTGTATCTTCTAAGTTTTTCTGCCTGTATTGAAATTTTTAGTTTGTTATTTGTAATAGTGCATGATAGATCCTGGTCTGTTCTAATACTGCGCATTGCTTTTATCACATCTATTTTTCTTAGTATTTTTGTTGATCTGTTTCTTCTTCTGTAGTCTTCTAACAGTGAGACTTCTTGTCTTAATTGTTTTATAGTTTTCTTTATTCGATACTCCCATGATGGTATTTGATTTCTCCCCTTACTTTCCCCTCACCACCCTGTGTTCTTATGGTAAAACTTTAGCAGTTATTAATTTAGCAGCACAGTAATATATCCTGTTTACTTCTGTTATATCACATGGATCTCTATGGACAGTCCTAATTACTGCATTCGTTTGTTTTATCAGACTTCTGACTTTTTGGGTTTTATTGATCTTCTGCAGTCTATTTCTCTTATTGATCTTAATATATCTATCCATGTCTATTAAATCAAGCAACTCTTCTCTTAGGTCATTTTCTTCCAAACTGAGAGCGCAACCCTTGTTTTCCATTTCCTGCTATAGAAAGTTCTATAGTATCTTCCTGTGGCACATTCTCTTCAATTTCATCCTGTGTCATCTGTTGCTCTGTCATATGGGAACTCACTGGCATATCACTCCTCAACATTGACTGCATCAGCGTTTCCACAGTTTCCTGTTCCTTTCCTTGCTGTCTAGCTTCAAGTGAACATTTATACTGGTTTCCTGTGGAAGGCCCCAAAATATCTTGATATGGCACCTGGCCAATTACTTCCTGTTCCACAGGTTTCCCCTTAATTTGGATATCCATTGATTTATCCTGTTGTGGTGCTTTCTGCTTTCGATTTTCTACACTGAATCCTTCACTTTGCAGGTACTCAATAACCTAATTTTCTATTCCTTTAACTTCTCCATTACTAATCTCCTTTTCTACTTTTTCTCTTTGTCTTCTTATTTTTTTGTATTGTAAAGTTTTCCATGTCTGGATTCCTTTGCTGTATTTCTCTTCAAATATCTTTGTTGCTGATCTTTTTGTATTGGTTAGTTTTGCTTTCTCCTTTGCATAAATAAAAGTCTTGCGGCTTTTCCCAGTTAGGGGTCGCCACAATGGAACTCCGGTCCACTAATGATTGGCAGGGGATTTTTACGGTGCCGAGTTGCCAGCCCGACACCCAACCTTCAAAGAAGGCGCATCCATTCCCACACACACCTACCTGCATGTCTTTAATGTCACTCGACCATGGGGAGGACATGCAGACTCCACACAGAAGGCGCTCCAGCCAAGAATCGAATGAGAGAACCTCTTGCTGTGAGGTGACTACGCTAACCGCTGCACCACCGTGAACTTCTCTTTGCATAAATATTACACCAAATTAAATCTCTTTTTCTTTCCCATGTCCATATTTCTTTTTCAAATGTCTCCTGATCTTTCTGTTTCTCCTTACTTTGGGGACTCACTCTATCATGTTGTGATGTAACCTGTGTGAGACCTTTTATACCATATCCTTCACTTCACAGGTACTCCATAACTTCAACTTCTGTTCTTTTAACTTCTACTTTACTAATCTTCTTTTCTATGTTCTATCTTTGTGGTTATTTTTTTTTATTGTGAACTTTTCCATATCCAGATGCATTTGCCTGTATTTCTCTTCGAATATCTTTGGGACTGCCTTCTTTATATTGATTAATTTAGCTTTCTCCTTTGCATGGATATTGTACCATATCAAATCTCTCTTTCTCATGTCCATATTTCTTTTTTACACTTTTCAAATATCTCTGGGTTTTGTTGTTTATATTTTCGCACTTCCTCAGATGCTTCTTTTTCCATACAGATCAAAGTTTCTTGATCTATATACTGTTTTTCACAAATCTGTTATATTAATGAACGCAAATTTTCATTTGAAGCTTTTGACAGTTTTTCTTTTGGAAGGATTTTTCTTTCCTCTAATGTCTCTCTTAATCATTTTGTATATCTTGTGTCTGGAAATTCTGGGCTTTTTACATAACAGTAACAATACATAATTGCTTTCTTATCCTTAAGAGCCCACTCTATCATCTTTATGGCTCTTCTTTGGCCTATCAGTTTTTCTGATTTTTGTGGACTGCTACTTCCATCTACAACAGGGGTGCCATCTTCCCCTTGAGCCTGGCCTCATTGTAGGAATGTTTCCATATTTTGAGGATTCTACACTGTCATTTTTTCTAGTTCTGGCACCAGTTCGCCTACCAGAATTGAGCACTTTTTTTATCTTGGGTCTTGTGCACCCAGCTATCTCTTTTAATTTTTGACCTACTTCTGGCAAAATATACTATATATCAGTGTCACCTTGGTGAGATTTTGTGAAAACAAGGTCCACCTTGTGAAGGTACTCACCAAGACTTGAGGATGAATTCAATTTCAGCACTACATTTATTTGCTTGCTAACTTTTCATCTCTGCATTCGGATCCCTATAATGCTACAATGAGACTGTCAGGATTATTATTAAAGAGCATTTCATTAAATGTTGAAGAGATGAGTATAATAATATTTTCTGAAGTTATACAACAGAAATTTACTTTTCCTTGAATTAATCTAAAGATTTCTCAAAAAGATTGTTACTGTCAGTGGACTCGATTATATGGATCAGTGCTGACATTTAAAGCTTTACAGACATTTGTACAGATACTACAGAGATAAGCTTATTATATAATTTATGGTTCATGATGAATTATCATGTGCATCCCTCAATCTTGAACTGTATAACAATCTGAGTACATACAGGCATACAAATTAAAACTTTCAAATACAGTTCAATCAACCTAAAGTGAGAGGTACTTACTTAATACCGTTTATTCCTGTGCTTTGGAACAAGTTGCCTCATGATATTTGTAAAGTTGAAAATCTGAAAGCCGTTAAAAATAAGTTGCATACATGGGCAGGAAAATGGGGGGTTGACCTTAGTTTAAGGAAGTTAGTGTTCATTAATGGCCTTTAGGCCAGAACACTGGACATTAAAACTTATGAACTTATGAACTTAAAAAAGCACATTGTGAATACTCTTCTGTGTTTTGTCACATCACCTTGAGAAAAATAACTCTGTCAGCCTTTTCAGTGAGCCCCTCAAAATATTACATCAATTATTGTTAAGGCACTGCAGCAAAAATATCCACTTACTCCTGCTGGCTTACCTGCTTACTTTGTTTAAAAGTCTACTGAGCTTTCTACTTTACAACTCCTGGTTGATCATAAGGAGCTGAGTTCCTTATTAGTCAGAAATGAATGACAAATTGACTGATTTTTGCATTTATTCCTTATTTATTTTATTTTTTAATGTACTCTGTTATAAATGTTAGGCTCTGGCTTAAGACTGATATAAGGTTTACCCAAGACCAATTACCTGTTGCCCAAGGGCGACTGAAAACTCAGTACTATAGGTGAACTAGAATTTGTGAATATAAAATTCTACATTTCATTAGTCTGTTGGTTAATGCAAAAGATTAAGGGTATATGGGCTGTTAATGAGCTGCTTATAGTCCAGAGCTTGATTCCCCTATCCTCCATTTAGTACCTACCTAGGAACCTAGAGTGAATGACGTTGTTTATCTGATACATACAATAAACTAAGGAAAACAACAGGTGATTCAATTACAAAACTATAAAGATGATTAGTGATATATATGTAGACCTATTCCCAGAATGTGCAAACAAAAAATTTACTAGATTCCTGGACTGTGGTGTAGATGGATGAGTTTCATTAGTGGCCCAAGCGCTGTAACAGCTGGGGAGATAGCAGTTAGTAGTCACTGATGACATGCTCATCATGGTGAGACAAGTGGTGCTGGCTTGACACTTGGATTACAATATTGGAAGCATTGGCATGCTTCAGCACTTAATGGAACTCAGTAGAACCATATCGAGGAGGGTGGATCTCCAAGGAGGTTCTTGGTCACTGTTGGATCTGGAAGCTAGCTCACTCACTAGCACCCAGCTCTCTCAATAGGGGGGATGATATGGGTTGATTAGCTACATCAGGCAGAAAGAATTGCGTCATAGGGCTCTCACTTAACCAAGGTATGCCTTGATGTTGCCTTAAAGAATAAATGAATGTGCCAGTTGGGTAAAGGTAGAGGAGTCATTGGCCAGATCCAGCAAAAGAAAAAAAAGGTTTACTATGGAAACATGAGGAAACCATCCATGACACAGAGAAGGTGGTTTTGTTAGCATGCAGTTTATCAAATGAAGAAGAGACTGATCAATCACATATCTTAAAAACAAATTGTAAAAGCTCAACCACAAAACACAGGTACTCCAAGCAAACATTAATTTGGATTAAGTGCTTTTGTCATTTATGCTTCATCTTCTTGTATTATGCGTCTTCTTGAAGATTTTACAAATTAGTGTGACTGCAATTTTTGGCATCTATGGTGGATAAGCCCACTTCTCAAAATAGCAAAGGCTGAAAATGCTAATATCTAGCTCTGCTGGCATAGAGGGTTAAAGCCCTGACTACGGCCCAGCTGACCGAAATTCAGTTAGTGGCAGGGTGTTTGACTGAGCTGCCAAGGGGGGATGGATTTGTCGATCCTAAAAAGAGGCCACAATGCCTTAGAGAAGGGGAAGTGATGCAAATCCACATCCTGTGGGTGAGCTTTTAACTCACCAAGCCACTACCTGATTGTAGCCTTAATACTATGCATGCAGGAGCATGCATCTGCAGGGGAAGGGATTGTGATCCTCCACAGTGACATGGATATATCATCCTCCTACCTAAGTGGCAGGGATTAGGGCAATTACAAATATCAGTATATCCGGGATGCCAGTCAGAGCAGAATAACACCATCAAGGCTACAAGTATGACACCTCCGATGGTTGAGGTTACTTCCTTACTGACACATAGAGAAGATAAAAACATATATGTTGCAGGACTTCAGAAGAGATGGACCCTAAAGTATTATGGGAGCACTGCAGCCTACAGGGTAACTTCCAAGGGTATGGTTTACGAAGGAGGACAGTATCACACGGTTTGCTTGTTTGTTTATTTATTTATTTAATATTTGCTAAGCAAGTAAATGAAATGATCCAAAAGAGCAAGCTTTATCCATAATGCATTTGAAGTGCTGCACAATAAATACAGAAGTGTGAATAAAAACAATAATCAGGTATGAAAGGCACACACTCACACACACACACACACACACACACACACACACACACACACACACACACATATATATATATATATATATATATATATATATATATATATATATATATATATATATATATATATGGGTCCACTTTGTAATTTCAAAATACTGAAATCTTGAATTTCAGTATTTCGAAATCACAAATCTGAAAACCCAACCGCAACTCACAAATTCGAAAACACACAACCGCAAAATTCAAAAATCCCATAATTATGCTACACATACAATACACACATAAACATACACAACCCCCCCACAATCAAACAAATTGATCAAAACTACATATAATCAGGGGACAATCCCCCCTGTGCCCCCCACACACCCCTACTTATATATTCTAACTTCGAGATCACACAAACAGAAACACAAATGAAACTCACACACACATCTTACAGTCCCTCAAACACACACATAACAGTCACAGCACACACTTACACACACAAAACCCCTAACCAACATACTTACACACACAAACTTACCAATATTAAACCCAAACATCCACATACCTTACCACCGGAAGCAGAAATTCAAAATATCCGTTCTTCGGTATTTTGAATTTCGTGCTTCTGCCGGTTTCGGAAATGTGAGTATGTGGCTTTGTTGGTTCGAAATACTGAAATTCGAGATTTCAGTATTTCAGATTTACAAAGTGGACCCATATATATATATATATATATATATATATATATATATATATATATATATATATATATATATATGGATTCCATACAATATATATATATATATATATATATATATATATATATATGGATTCCATACACTTGGTCGAATTACACTTAGTCGAAAATTATTCCAGGCAGTTCACTTCACTGAAAGCTCACTTGACTGAAAGCTCACTTGGTCGAAGTTCATTTGGTCGAAAATGGAATATAGCCCCTGCCCCACTGCAGTGCAACCCTGGAATGAGAATATTAAATAAGGGGATGCCCCCCCACACATAATTTTAATGTATTCACTGTTATAAATAGGTATATCCATTATACATGCATTGATATATATATCTTTAGTAAAAACTATTGGCTGTGCCCCCCACACACACCCTTATTTAATATTCTCACTACAGGGTTGCACTGCAGTGGGGCAGGGGCTATATTCCATTTTGTCAAGTGAGCTTTCAGTGAAGTGCAATGCCTAAATTCAACCAAGTGTATGGAATCCATATCTATATATATATATATATATATATATATATATATCTATATATATATATATATATATATATATCTATATATATCTATATATATATATATATATATATATATGTGGTTCCATGTAATATAATCGAAAGCTCATAACATCTAACTGCAAAACAGCCAGACCAAATGATCGAAAATTCATAACATCTAAAACTCATAACATCGAATCTCACAAGCAAATATAAATAATATCCCAAACATGATGCTGAGATCGCACTACAGTGAGAAAAAGTTAATTTCCTAAAACTACTGTATCACAATCAGCATAAAGAATGTACACAGAATGTCTAAATCACTACCTGTATGGCCCAAACACATGTACACAGCGGCATAATAAACACTATATACAGATAACTATAACATTCACATGTTTGATGATACACTACTTAATTTTATTCATTTTTGATGTTATGAGATTCGATGTTATGAGTTTTTGATGTTATGAATTTTCGATCATTTGGTCTAGCTGTTTTGCAGTTAGATGTTATGAGCTTTCAATTATATGAAGTGGAACTATATATATATATATATATAAAAGAAATATCAAATAAAGACATACACATAGACAAACTATTTTCTATCACAGTTAAACACTTCAATAAATCAGGTGAAGAAAAGCATAGCCAAAGGTAAAAAGATGATAATGACAAATGATCAGGTTGCAGTGCCTTTGTGTACTGGGCCAAACTGAAAGGAAGATCAAGAATTACTGGGGGTAGCCTCATAGAGGAAAGGCACCCCGGTAGAAAGGCTCACCATAGATCTTTTCTGAACCACCCAAGAATAAACTGTTAACCTATGGAAGAGGTGGCATTGTGTAAAGCTTATCAAAAATGACTTTGGTACCCATGTGGAGTGACTTATCCACCTCCTCCTCAGACCAAACAAGATACTGGAAACATGGTGGGGATCTTTTTCCTGCAATAAAAAAATGACAAGTGCTACTGGTAGATTATATTAATTTCACATTCATCTGAATATGTAAACAAAATAGGGAATTTACAGAATATTATAATATTTGCACCAATCACAGTACATATCTAAACAATCTGTAAATGAAAACAAGGATCAGGGTTAAGTTTTTCATGTGGAAATAGTTGACACTTGCATTAGATCTTTTGTTTAGATGTTGAAACTGGGCAGTCACGAAGTGGCTTAATTCATATGTCTGTTAAATGCTTAGGGGCATGGAGTTGTAGGTAAACAGGGCAAAAGCAGTGAAAGATCTGTCACTACTTCTAAGGTTGATCCTTAGCATGTCTAGAATGTTAGAACTGGCCTAATTAGTCTCACCAGAGGTTATATGGCTCCACTGTGATGGTTAACCATTGGCCAGAAATAAACAGTGGTCAAGCTACTGCTGTTTAAAAAGGAAGGCAGGTAGCCTTATTTTATTGGTAAATGTCCTACTGTTTTCTGGATTTAACAGTAAAGTTTTCTTCTGAGAAGAAGAGTAATAAAACCTTATGTTAATAAGTGCTGAATTCTGTGGAAGACACAAAACATCTAAGTGAAACTCCACACTCCATCTGAGGGATAAGCTTCTCTTTCCCAATGGCAAGGTATGCCTCTGTGCCCAGTCAGTTTTAACTACCACAGTTTCAGAATATGGTAACAAAGTACCAAGACAGGGCATACAATGACCAACCACATGGACCTTTGAAACAAGGCCTAAGAGTACAGTGTGTTTCTCTGAGCATCTGTTAGGCACTGTATGTACAGTATGCAGCTTTTGCTGAATGACCACAAGTACATCTTTATTTCACCAAGTGCTATGGAGGAACAAGTTTAGGCCCAAGTGGATGCATTCAGTCACAGTAACAGTGGTATGAGCAATATGAGAGACAGTAGCAAAGAAAACACAAATGTTTTACAAACCAAATGTAATAGCTGTATTCTTATTTTAAACTGTTTTTGGTTGCTTGTTACCAAATTAATTGCCTACTACTCTTCAAATGTTTTATTATAAAATCAGTAAAGATATATATGAGTAGACATATGAAGTGTTTCAGTGCAAAGAAATATTCTAATATAAAAAGTCACTCACAGATGCTACTAGGAGGTGTGATACCTTTAACACCTAGGTTCATACTAGGCTACCTGCCCTTGTGGGCCATTTTAAGTCTAGCCAGTTACCCCATGTAAGAATCAAACGCTGCACCGTGCGTCTGTAAGGTAAACACTTTAACCATTATACCAACGTCCCACCCACCTCTAACGTTGTTGAGACTCAAATCACAGCATTCAAGGGGATGTTATTTTAAACATTACAAGCTGCTTCAAAGGGACAATACTGATGTTTAGACACTTTTGATTTCCTGTAAAAACAAAATAAGAGGATCAGAGTAATCTTAGGTGTAAAAACAATTAGCCAAGCTGGTTGTTCACTCTAAAAGTGTCAATGTCTGTGATTCAGATTACTGTAATTGGTACACCTTGTTTGCTGTAGCATAGACTAGATCCAGGCCTGCTGAATCTAACTTTGTTGTATGCTTGTTGTTTGTTTGCTTGTTATTTCCCTGAAAAGCTAATTCCACCTAAAACGTGGCTTTTCAGCGCTTCTGTGGATCCCTAGTGATATCTGCATTGCTTACTGTACTTATTTCCTTGTTTCACTTGAAAGAAAGTTACTGTTTGTCGTTTTTGCATTTAATTTACCTGTAACACATTGCATTTAAGTTACCTGGCACTTGCTCACTAAAGCAATTGTATAAGTCAGAACTAAAAAAATTAAAAGCACTACACCCTCACAAACTCCCCTTGAGTACCTTGTTCCCCATTGGCCCTTTTTTTTAATTATAAAGGAATTCCCAATACTATTCTAGCGTGTCCAAAGGACAGTTGTCAATCTCCTCTCCGGTCCAGCTGGTGAATCTGGGAATCTTGAGGCAATGTTACAACTGCCTCATGTACACAGACAACCCTCTCCTCCTCAACAACAAATTCCAACACATGTGAGAGATGCAACCATATAGCCAAACTGGAGGCTAAGCTCTCTCAACTCAGTACTGGTGTAACCGGTCAGGAGGAGAAGGAAACCACACTCACTACAATTCCAGTCTCACATAGACCTACCACGACAGCAAACCAAACACATAAACACACAAAAACATACTCGGAGGCTCTAAATAAAAATCTGCCTAAGCAGCAGAGACCTCCAAAGCAGACACCCAAGCAACCGCTACCCCAAAATAAAACACGTGCAACACATAGCTCACAAAGCCAGTGTGCCGAACAGTCACAGCGCTTAAGGCTAAACAACACACCTGATACACTTGTAATAGGTGACTCTATCGTAGGGCACACTGATGTCCCACTCACCAGACTGAACAAGGAGAAGGTCATGGTGATCTGCCTGTAGGGCGCTAGAATCCGCCACATAACACAAGCACTCAGGTCACTCCAAGGCAAGTACAAATATGACTCAGTCATTGTCCATGCTGGTGTGAATGACCTGAGACGTACCTCCCTGGACTACATGAAGAGAGACATAGAGGAGCTCTCTGAGCATGTAGCCCAGGCCGGTATGACCCTGACCTTGAGTAGCATCTTACCCTCACCAAGAATGATGCCACAATATGAAGACAAGATGATCAATTTCAAGAATTGGCTTAAGTATTGGTGTCATTCAAAGGGGATCCAATGCCTGTCAGCCTGGGATGACATGCTTGACAACCCACGATGCTTCGCTAGGGACGGCTTGCACCTGTCACCCCTGGGCTTTCAGATATTGGCAAAGGCTCTTGCTACCCCCATAGTGCCTTATTTAGGCAAGGCTCAAAAGACAAACCCACCTCCATAGGTATCACAAGGGATAAGAAACTAAGAGTAATGCTACTCAACGCCAGAAGTCTAAACCTCAAGATGCACGCACTCTAAACTCTCCCTAGAATGGAGAACATCGATATCTGTGCAGTAACAGAAACCTGGTTCAAGGCTCCCGAGAGCACCCATCACTACCAGGTTATACCTCATACCATGCTTTTTGGCCCCAAAACTTGGACTGAACCACAAAAGGAGGGGGAGTATCAATATTCGTCAAAGATACCCACACCTCCAGGTTGGTGGCACAGCACGAAGCATCAGAGACTATCCATGTGCAACTAACAGTGGGTAAAACTGCCTTCCAGTTTATAGCCTGCTACAGACCACCCTCCCAAACCCAGGAACCCCACTCAGCCTTCCTGAGAACACTGGAAAATATGAAGGTCTCTCCAAACACCATTATATTGGGCGACTTCAACTACCCAAACATAGACTGGGAGCATTACTCTAGCTCCAACACCCTAGCCCAAAGGTTCCTAGAATTTATAAACTCAAATGCTATGGAACAACTTGTTACCACTCCCACAAGAGGGGAAAACATACTGGACCTGATCATCACCAACATGGGGACTCTATGCTACAGACCAGAAGTGTATCCCTCACTGGTAAGATCAGACCATAAACTAATCTCACTGGATATTCACATCCCGACCCCACCCCCTGCCCAGAAAACCACAGTGAAAAACTTCTCTAAAGCAAATTTCACACTCCTCAAAACCGAGGTGGAATCCTTCAAAGCTCCCAGGCCTGTGGAAAATATGGCCCAGACCACAGAATCCTTTATAAACGCATTCTATGAACACCTTCAGGAATGCATGGATCATGCAATCCCAAATAAAACCAAGAACCAATCCTCCAAAGGCAGACGTCCTGTCTGGTGGTCCCCAGCCATAAACAAACTATACAATAGAAGGGGGAAGCTAATACATGATAGAGCAAAATCCCAAAAAGGGATGGCATCTCTGATCAGTATTAGCAAAACACTACGGGCACTCATAAAATCGTCTAAGGCCAGCTTCGAGAGAAAAATTGCACAGGACACTAAGGATAATCACAAGACTTTCTTTAGTTATGTTAGGAACCTGGGTGGGAATTCCCAGATATGCTGAGAATTATTCCAAAATGACAAAAAATACACCGAACCCACAGACGTTGCCAACATCCTAGCTGACAGGTTCAGTGCAAACTTCTCCCCCCCTCCCCACCAAAAGGTCAAATATCTATCCCAGCAGAGTGCTGCCCCCCTGACATCTCAGATGCTCAGGTAAGAACCGCCCTCTCCAAAGCAAAAAACACAGTATCAATGGGACCAGAGCTAAACCCAAACATAAAACTACTGTTCAATCTCAGCCTTACTACAGGATATGTACCCAAAGAGTGGCGTACAGCAACAGTGGTCCCTCTCCACAAAGGTGGTGCCACAACGGATCCTGGAAACTATCGCCCTATAAGCCTGACTAGCTTGGTCTGCAAAGCTATGGAAAGGATCATCATGGACCTCATAAATAAAGATATTGGGGACCTACAGACACTGGATCCTACCCAGTTTGGCTTTGTTAAGGGCAGATCCTGCCTCTTAAACCTGGTTGATTTCTTTGAAACCATCACCAAGGCCATTGACGAGGGGAAGGTGGTCCACACAGCCCACCTGGACCTCGCAAAAGCCTTCGATACAATACCCTACTCGGGCATTACAGATAAGCTCACCAGCTTAAATATAAACCCCTATGTCACTAGATGGGTTGCAAACTGGCTCAAGGACAGAACCCACATGGTTAGAATTGCTGGAGCCATGTCAGACTCCAAACCAGTTACAAGTGGCATCCCACAAGGCTCAGTCCTGGGACTTCTCTTGTTCGGTATATATTTCTCGGAGGTACAGGCCAACACAGAAGGACTGTGGCTGACAAAGTTCACAGATGACTGCAAACTGGGCACCATAATCGACTCTCCAGCCGACACAAGCATCCTCCAAAAGGGCCTCATAGATACAGACAACTGGTGCCAGAGCCATGGCCTCAAGCTAAATGCCAAAAAGTGTATAGTCATCCCCTTTGGCAAAAACAAAGTGCCCACAAATTACCACATAGGTGGTAATCCATTAAGTACAGAAGAAGTAATTAGGGACCTGGGGACCCAAGTTGATAGCAATCTCTCATTTGACAACCACGTGGCCAAAGTGGTTAGAAAAACATTTTATATAGCCCACCTAATCATGAAGGGATTCACATCAAGATCAGGGGAGGTCATTGTGCCTCTTTACTCATCCCTCATCAGGCCCATAATTGAGTACAATGCCCCTTTTGGGATGTACCTTACCAGACACCTGCAGCAACTGGAAAGACCCCAAAAGTACCTCACCAAGAGGATCAAAGGGCTCAAGCAGATGTCATATGCTGCCCGGTTAAAGAAACTCCAGCTCTACTCAGTGGCATACCGCCTGCTCAGAGGCGATCTGTGCTTGACGTATAAAGCAATGTCCAACCTGGAATTAATGGACATGCTGCACCTCAGAAAATCCAAATCCCATTGAGCCAATCGCTCGAGAGAATTGAACCTCAGCACTGAAATAAATAGGACATGCTGGAGGGACATATTCATAACCCAGAGGCTCCCTTCACTCTGGAATAAAATCCCAGTCCAGGTTAGGCAGAGTCCCTCATTGACTCTCTTCAAGAGGAATCTTGATGAGTGGATGGGAGATCGTAGGTTTACCCCGGGTATCACTTCTGTGTCACTGTTAGACAGAGGCACAGTATAATAACCTTGAAAAAGGGCATAGCAAAATTAATTTAAAATGGGTGGCGAAAGCCAAACACACTCTGGCTAGGCTTATAAATGCCCTAGGGCAGATAGCCTGGTATGAACCTATGAACCTATGAACATGCTACCCAGGATCTACACACACACACACACACACACACACACACACACACACACACACACACACACACACACACACACACACACACACCAAAGAGTGTTGACAGAAAGGAAGATGAGTTTTGTGTCAGTTTGTGGCTAGAATATTGCAAGACATAAATGGTTTCTTTAGACAGCAGCAGATAAATAGATGTACCGCAGTTTACTTCAGGTTTTCTGTTTATGTTTCAAAAGCAATTTGTTTTATTTTAAAGTAGGTCCTAACAATTGTATTCCATTGCATATTTTAAATAAATACTAAAATCTTTTTCAGCAGAGTTTTTTTAATCATGCAGCTGATTTTCCTAAAAGGGTCTGAAGTCCACCCTAGGCAGTTACTGTGGTGAAGTTCCCAGCTTTGAGCAAGAAAATATTCAAAACAAGTTTTGTAATTCCTTTTCATCACATGAGGCTGTTTCAGGCATGTCTGAAGTCCGTGGACTTTACATACAGCTGTTTATTATTTGCATGCATAGCAAATATAGAATAATATTGCAATTATGACAGTGTGTGTGTGTGTGTGTGTGTGTGTGTGTGTGTGTGTGTGTGTGTGTGTGTGTGTGTGTGTGGTGTTAGGAACCTACCTGGAAACATTGTAGATCATGACATTTAACATCTAACACATATTTTAAACTAGTGTAGACACCATACTAACAATGTTTTCTTGAGAAATAATTCCTCAGCTTTGCTGACCCTGCAAACCATGCAACAAATGTGTATGATGATAGTCACATTTATCATAAAATGCGTTCTTTCTGTCAGTTCAGTTCCAATGAAATTATAATCCACTTATACTATCCCCTTATTAGACCCATATTTGAATATAATATCCTTTTTTTTGCATGTGCCACAGTACTTCAGCAGTTAGTGCTGTCACCTCACAGCAAGAGGTTCTCCAGTTCACTTTTCAGCTGGAGAGCCGTCTGTGCGGAGTCTGCATGTCCTCCCTGCAATTGAGTGAGTTTTAAAGACATGCAGGTGGGTGTGCATGTGTGCATGTGTATGTCTTCTATGAACGTTGGGCACCAGGCTGGCAATTCAACACCGTAAAAACACCACTGCCAATCAGTCTGGGGACTGGTTATCTGCTGTGGCGACCCCTAAACAGGAAAAGACAAAAGACATTGCTATCCTTTTTGCATGCATTTAACCAATCACATGGTTCAGCTAGATCTTCAATGTTTCCTTATAAAAGAGTTTTGGGTATGAGCTTGCTAAGATGCACAGAATGTTAAAAGCTCTATCTTTATATACTGTATCTTATTTTCTTCTCTGTGGTAATTAACCCCTGCCTGGTATACAAGACAGCTAACAACCCTGAACTGCTTAGCCTCCTACATGTTCATAAGACTGCAAACACTATAAATACACTAGGGATATAACCCTGCACTGTAATATAGACAAGACACATAGATACCTCTCCCAAAGGATCCAAACCTCTGGAACAAGCTCCCACTTTATTTCAAACAAATCAATTTTTTTGTTATGTTTAAATCTAATTTAGAAGATTGGATGAGTAACCATAAATACACCCTGGGTGATGCCTCTCAGTCACATATGGTCAACAGTAGTAAGCAGAAACGTAGGTAGAGTGAGGCAAAGGAAGCATCGACCCTATACATAGCGTGTTAGGGGTCATGACAGGCAGACGCAGATTTGTTGGCAGTGTGTTCGTGATTTCTGTACCAACATTTCTGAATGCCAGTATGGAAATGCTGCTTTTGCTGCCAGGACTGAAACAAAGTATTTGAGTGCTTGCTTCAGAGCTTCATGTGCAGTTTTTGAAAGTAGAAGACCTTTTTTTTCAGCATTGAACATGGCACTCTATAGGAACATGTGAAGGCTGCCAGGTCGCTTCTTGGTTTCGGGTTCAACACTATATATTAGATGGCCTAGCTACAACTCTGTTAGTAAGTAAATTGATTTGGCTAGGCTAATGATCTCTTTAGTCAATTGCCTGGTGTGAAACTATGAATTTAAATATATTTTTATATATCTTATAACTTAGTATTTGCAAGACTGAATGCAGTAACTGTCCATGACAGTCTATGTTCTGTTTGCACAGTGCCAACATAATGTGCAAGTTGTCATATCAATTTAAAAATGTTATTTCTCTCTAGTACTCTACACCCAGTTTAGTTGCTTTTTCTTGCAGAATTTTATAGGTGCTTTGAAAAGGGGATACTCAGGACATCGTATATCAGTGGAGAGACAAGCGATATAGTATACATAGCAGAAGTGAATATATCTTGATAGTTACTGACGCTATCTCTTCATTTGACTGGAATAATAACAATCACTGTCATGTTATGTGTGGCTGCTCCTCTAGTTTTGTAAGGTAATATTTCCCCAATGTTCTCCAAGGTTGTAGCTATCACCTGATAAGCTACTCCACAATACCAGCAAAAATAAATAATTCTCTCTTGAAACAGAATGACAGCCTATCTGGTGGAGTAGAGGGATAAAGCCATGACTACAACACAGGCTACCTGGGTTTGATCAGTGGCTCAGTGACTTACAGAGCAGCAGGGAGGAGAAGAAGTAACATGGGTGCCTCCTGTGATGATCCTCAGTGGAAGCTAGGAATGTTGTCTCTTAGAAGGCTGGAGCTAGAGATGTTGTCTCTTAGAAGGCGTGGAGCTAGGGATGTTGTCTCTTAGAAGGCGTGGAGCTAGGGATGTTGTCTCTTAGAAGGCATGGCCCAATGAGAAGTTGGAGAGTGGACATGGCTGAGCTGCTGTGGAGGTGGGGATATACTCCACAATGTCCCCATTGCACTCCTGCCGAGCCCCTTGCATATAACCATCAGCACCAAGAGGGAGGTGGGCACGGTTAAGTCATATGAACTCCCCATGACTGACTGATAATACCCACCTCCCGGGATGCCTTAAGATCTGTGCTGACCCCCAGCAAAAAAAATGGTATTAGTTTGGGGGTAAATTGCAGCAGCCAGCAGACCCAACAAAGGACATGAGCTGTCTGGATGAGGAAAGGGCACCCCAAAAAGAAACAGAATAACCCCTGCATGTTTCAGTCTAGAGGAGCAGATGGTCAGCTTTGTTACAGTGTCATGCTGGAGAGGTCCAGATTTGCACATTGCTGTATACATTCCTACATTGTCTACCAAACACAAAAATAAAATGCAGCAGAATTTCAGTCCTGTATTTTGAACAGTTACATTTGGGGACATAAAGAAGTGTAGTATTGATGTCCTTACAGTCACTGCTGCAGTATTCCAAAGACTTCTGAATTTAAAAGGCATGTCTAACATCACCATATTTTCTCTGTCTAATGTAGGGCATAAAGGTGATGTTCAGGCTTACCAAAAGAGAACTTCTTTGCCATCAGGCTGAACGTGTCTTTTCCACAATCAGTCTGTTTACTTGTGTCCATTTTCTGCCAGCTGAACACATTTACATTCTCCAATGACTTCCTATGCTTCTTTGCTGTTTTTTCAAATTAAGTGCCCTGTCGGGGATTTTGTTTTTTCTTGTTTATTGTGTTCCTTGAGGTTAATGTTTTCCAGGAAGGGTAACTGCCAGTGTGGGAGATAGATTCCCCATAGAGACCACCACAGTAAGTGTCTTTTTTGCTTAGGTGCTTCTCATGACCATATGACTTGTTCTATTTAGGTTCATAGGTGTTTACTAGGCTAAAGACCACAAGGGCCTTTTTAAGCCTAGCCATGCATCCCAAATCTCTGACAAGTTCTGATACCCTTGATAAGTGTAACCAGGGGTTTGGGAGATAAACCATTTACAGGTTACCTGTGTCCATCAGAGACATAGGTACTAAACCAGGGATGAATTTCTGGTTTCCCATCCATTTTGTCAGGTGTTTATTCCAAAAACACTTGGCAATAGACCTTCTTCCCTTTCCTTGTATCTTGAGAGTCAGCGTCTTAAGCTACGCGCTGAAGATACAATGGAAGGAATCTCCTGTCCTTAGGGTCAGCCGTTAGGGAAGAAGAAGGTGAAAAATGTATGACCAGAATCTTCTGCTGTCCAGCTTCTGCCAGGTGTTTCTCCTAAGGTCATTATGAAGCCAGAGGCTTGCCCAGCTATGTTGTTGGATTTCTGTGCCATGACTGTGTTGAAGGTCATTGAGGATCTTGCTGGCGGCACATCCAAGGATGCTTAGCAGGCATTCATCTTGGACGTTCAGCCTGAACCACAATTGATTTTTTTCTGAGGGGCCATGGGGAGTTCCTTGGTTTTTAGCTGGGGAAGAAGTTCCTGCTATAGTTCTGGACTGTTGTCCTGGATCTGAGCCTTCTCAAGATTTTCCCTTAAAAAAGAAACAAAAAATTAAACATGTTTCTTCTGTTCCTAGGGATCGACAAAATGAGTGGCAAATTTTTACTCAGGGGTTATTTTTTGCCTTAATATCCTTAACGACTCCTCATGGGGTTTCAGTTCCTGCTCCTCCTTGGTCTTCTACTCCTATTAAAAGGCCTAGAGAACAGGATTCTTCTGAGGAAGAGTTAGATTCTGCTGACAAATCCCTAACTTATTCTACTCAGATTCCTTCTCCTTTGGACTGTGGGTCAGAAGAAGAAGAACCTATTAATCCTGATATTCCTTTGGAGGAAATTTCCTTTGGGACACACTCTCTAGGATGATGGATATGTTTAAGTGGGATTGTACTCAGGTCTCTGATATCCATAAGAAAGAAGTACTGTGAGTTGCTGCAGTTGGACTCTCGTAAACCTGTGGCTATTCCTCCTGTCTTGGCTGCTCTACTGCATGCTTTTTCTGATGCTTCTCAGGCACCTGATACTCTCCCCCCCTGCTCCCAAGATGCCTGATAGGTTTTATAGGATTCCTGAGGACTGTTCTTTTTTATATAAATGCCCTGCTGCTGACCCCTCGGTAGTGTCCGTAACCTCTGATAAGCCGCCTCAATTGTTTCCTTCATCCAGGTTATTGCCTTCTGACAAGGACAGCAGAACTATGGACAGGCTGGGCAAAAAGATTTACACTTCAGCTACCCTGGCTTTTAGGGATTTTAATTATCAGACCCATCTGTCTAAGTATGTGTTGGCTCTTCTTTCTTAGGCCTGTCAACTTATTTCTGATTTTCCAGACTCTGAGGGTAAACCGTCTGTTCTTTCCTTGCTAGGGATTTCCCCTCAGGTTATTCATCATTCTATTAAATTTAGTTATGATGCTGTGGATGCCTCTTCTAGGTCTGCTGTTTTTGGTTCAGTTATGTGGAGGCATTCTTGGCTTAGGCTTCAACCTTTACCTGATGATATTAAAACTAAGTTGATGGATGCTCCTCTGGATTCTAAACTTTTGTTTGGGGAAGCTGTTGCTGGTTTGTTTAAATCCCTTCAGGATAAGGGTAAGGCTTTACAGGATCTTAAACATGTTTTTGTTTCTCATGTGCCTGAATTTCAGAGTAACTACCCCGCTAAGCCTGCCTTTGTTGGTAGGCAATCCCATCCTTCTACTAAAGGTAAGAAGAGTGGCAAACGGGCTCATCCTACTAAGGCTACTCAATTTTCATGGACTCCAAAGCCTTCCTTTCTGGGCAAACCAGGTTTTGTGTGACTACTCATCCCATCCCAGCCTCATTCCTCTTTCTGTTCACCTTTCTCTTTCTCTTCCAGTGTGGCTTCAGATCACTCAGGATTCTTGGGTTTTGTCGATCATTTGTCAAGGGTACTTCATGGTGTGGAAATCCTGTCCTCTTTTTATAGGCATTCCTCAGCCTCCTCGGGAACATCTTTCCTTTTTACTACAGGTTCTTCGAGATCTCTTGTCACAGAGTACTGTTAAAGAGGTGCCTGTGTCACAAATGGGAAAGGGTTCCACTCCTGACTGTTTCTAGTGCCCAGAAAAGAGGGCACTTGGAGACCTATTCTAGACCTCTCTTATCTAAACACTTTTCAAAAGGTACCTTCCTTTAGGATGTCGTCCCTTCAGATTCTGTTTCCTCTCTTACTCCCTCAGGCCTGTATCATGTCTCTGGATCTCAAGGATGCTTATCTCCATATTCAAATCCATCTTCTTTTCAGGAAGTTTTTGTGTTTTTCTGTTGCTTCCTGGCATTTTCAGTTCTCTGCTTTGCCCTTTGGAGTTTCTACTGCCTCAAGGGTGTTTACCAAATATCTTGCTCCTCTGATTGCCTTTTGCAGACTTCAAGGGATCCAATTTTTTCCTTACTAGGATGACCTGTTGATTCAGGCGTCCTCTCTAGAGACCCTTTTGCAAAATCTTCATTTTGCCGTATCTCTTCTTCAGAATCTGGGGTTCACTATAAATTTCAAAAAGTCTTCTCTGACTCCTTCTCAGGATCATGTTTTTCTGGGTTGCAGGATTCATATGGTGCCAATCCTTGCATCCCTGCTCCCTCCAAAGGCCTTAACTCTCATTTCTTTCTTCCACACTCTCTTTCCTCTGGTTTCTGTTACCACCAGGGAGTTTCTGAGAGGCCTGGGGTTCATGGCATCCACCATTCCAGTGTTCCTGTGGCCAAACTTCATATGAGAAAGTTTCAGGAACTTCTCAGGTGGATTCAGGAGTTGTCTCTGAATCCAGGCATCCATTTTCATCCCCCATTTTCCCTCTCAGGAATTGTTCACAGATGACTCAGACTTGGGTGGGGGGTGACATTTGGATCCCTAAAGGTGCAGGGGGTGTGGTTGCCTTGTCAGCAGAAGAAGCACATCAGTGTCAAAGAGATGAGAGCTCTTCTGCTAGCTCTTCAGGTCTTTCAGTCTCTCTTTTCTCTTGGGTGGGGGTGACTTTTGGATCCCTAAAGGTACAGGGGGTGTGATTACCTTGTCAGCAGAAGGAGCACATCAGTGTCAAAGACATGAGAACTCTTCTGCCAGCTCTTCAGGTCTTTCAGTCTCTCTTTTCTCTCTAGGACCACAGTGATATGGTATATCAACAAGAAGAGGGACAAGATCTTATCTGCTTTGCCAGTTGGCACTTCTGGTATGGGATCTTGCTGTTAAGTGTCAAGCGACCCTTCAGGCAGTTTATATCCCTTCCAGTCAGAACACTGTGGCAGACACTTTGAGCAAGTCCTTAACTCAGTCCCGTGAATGGATGCTTCACAAGGATGTGGGGTATTCCTCAGGTGGATCTGTTTGCCTCCCCTCTGAACAGACAACTTCCTCTGTTTTGTGCCAGAGTCCCAGGTCCTCTGGTATGGAAGGTGGATGCCCTCTCATTCTCTTGGAAGAGGATATCTCTTTATGCATTCCCTCCTCTTCCTCTCATTCCAAAAGTCCTGTTCAAAATTCAACCGGATGCTGCCAAAATCCTGTTGGTGGTTCCCTTTTGGCTGTGACAGCACTGCTTGCCTCTTCTTCTGCATCTAGCCGGGGGCAATCATCAAAAGTTACCTCACAGGGTGGATCTAACTACACAAGACAAGGGATCTCTCATCCATCCCCACCTGTCCACGCTTCAACTGACACTGTGGGTGATAGGATTTTGATCCTTCATACACACCTTTTTTCTGAGGACGTGCTGTAAGTCCTGCAGGAAGACAGGAAACCTACAACTAGGAAATTCTACTTATGCAAATGGAAAATATTTTCTTTTTGGTGTCCCCTCTCGTAACCTGGACCCACTTACTGTGGATGATCCTTTGGTTCTCTCTTATTTGTGTGAATTGCTCTATGCTAGTTTGGCCTAGTCTTCTATTAAGGCCCACCTATCTGCTACCTCTTCTGTCTGCCTTTTTCTCCTCCTTTACCTGCTAGATTGGAGGTGAAACAATTTCTTAAAGGCGTCCTTAATATTAGACCTCTCAGGAAGCCTGTTCCTTTGCCCTGGGATCTTAATTTTGTTTTGGAGAAGCTGACTCTGGCTCCTTTTGAGCCTGCTTCTTCAGCTTTCTTGCAACATTGTTTCTGGAAGACTGTTCTTTTGTTAGCACTTACTTCTGCCAGACGGGTGTCTAAGTTGCAGGCCCTTATGGCTTGTCCTCCTTTTTTGATTTTTTTATGAGGACAGAGTGTCCTTGCACATTAACCCTTCTTTTATGCCGACGGTGGTTAAGGAGCTATCACTTAATCAGTCTGTTAATCTGCCTACTTTTTCCCCTGTGCACAAACTGACATTGAGCGGGTGCTGCATACTTTGGACACGCATGAGCAACTTCGAGTTTATTTGGATATGATCAAGGCTATTAGAAAATCTGATCATTTGTTTGTTTCTTTTCATCCTAGATCTTTGGGGTCTTGCTGTATCCAAGCAAACTATTTCTTTTTGGATGTCTAAGGCTATTTCCTTTTGTTACACTTTTCATGGTGAGACCCCTCCTTTTTCAATTAGGGCTCATTCCACTAGAGTTGTGGCTTCTGCTGGTGCTTTTTTCAAAGGCTTAGACACTAATTATATTCTTGAAGCATCTACATGGACTTCTGTGAATACCTTTACCAAGCACTACAAGTTTAATGGCATCTCTAGAGCTAGGGCTGGTTTAGCTAGTTCAGTTATTTGTGTTTTGTTAGGGGACTCTTCTGCCCCTTCCTCCTCCCAAGTTTCCTCTTGAGCTTTGGCACTCTCCCATATAGTTAGGAATATCGCAGCAGTGACTGTAACAACATAGTACAGTTGTGTAAAACCTTACCATAATGGTAGATGTCCTTGTCTGGACTGCAGTATTTGCTCCCTCCCTCCATCCCCCTAGTTCTTTGCCCTTCTGGATGTATATGTTACCTCTTGGGTTCCTTGGGCTGTTGTTCCTCCTGGGGCAATCAGTTCTGTTTTGGTAGGCCTAAATGTCACCTTTATGCCCTACATTATGCAGGGATCATATGGTGATGTTCGGCATACCTTTTAAATTCAGAAGTCTTTGGAAGACTGGCTGGACATTGGAATTCTGCGGTAGGGAATCCCATATAGTTAGGAATACTGCAGCAGTGAAGGCAAGGACATCCACCATTATGGTATGATTTTACACAACTCTACTCTCTGGTATTTTCCTTTGTAAGTTATGGATGTGAAGCCTAAAGGAAAACCTGTTTCACCACATCTTTCTTCAGAGTTCTCAAAGCAGTATAAATTAACAAACAATTAGGCTTCTAGGACAACTCTGAAATGCTACCCATTACAAGTAAATGCCGATCCCTGACTATTGAGAGGGTTGGCATATACACATACCATGCACATCATATAAATTTGCCATTACCCCCAGATTATCATTAACTTTTTTATCATTAACTTTTCTTTTTATTTCAAAACTGCTAGCCAGATCTCTATGTTCTCATGCATGTTTTGTTAATTGACCCATTGTATTTATTATTTTCTTCTTATAGGACAAGCTAGTATTTATTTGGATGGATTTAGTGATAAATTTTGTGTCATGGAATCCTCAATCAACAATATTAGCAACTGCATACTTATAGTAGACAGATGAATCTATAGAATATCTATATACATAACATTTTATATATATATATATATATATATATATATATATATATATATATATATATGTATATGTATATATATATATATATATATATATATATATATATATATATATATATATATATATATATGGGTCTACTTTGAAAGACCAACACGCTACTTCGCCGACACAAAAATCACCGACGCCAGATAACCGACAACACACAAAACCGACAATGCAAAACACCGAACACCATAACACCGACACACAGAACGTAAACAACACACTACACTACATAGCATAGCCACCAGCCCTAACCCAAACCCTAACCCTAAGGTCCGACACTATCGCACACTTCACCTACCTGCACCCTAACCCTAACTCACTTAACCCACCCCTAGCCCAAGGTCCGACACTATCACACACTTCACCTACCTGCACCCTAACCCTAACTCACTTAACCCACCCCTAGCCCAAGGTCCGACACTATCGCACACTTCACCTACCTGCACCCTAAACCTAACTCACTTAACCCGTCCCTAAACTACAGTCCCTCACTATCACACACTTACCTTAGCCGAACCCTAACTCCGACACTAACACACACTCACCTTTCCCACAGCCTAACCCGAAATCCCACAATATCGCATACTTACCTCACCGCTCCTAACTCCGTCACTGTCGCACACTTACCGGGTCGCGATCACACATTACCCTTGTCGGTCTTTCCGCTGTCGGCAAATCACCCTGTCGGTAAACTTACCTGTTGGTCGTTTGGTCTTCATTTTCCGCGTGTCAGGGAATCGTCGGTTCGGTCTTTTAAAGTAGACCCATATATATATATATATATATATATATATATATATACACTTTAGAACAAATAAATGCCATTTACCTGAAACCCATATCACCGAGATGAAAACACCAGCAGCACCAACACACCAACTTCCTGGATCACCAACTAACCACTCCAGGTAAGTAACCGCTCAGCTATCTGACACAAACACATAAATGGGAGAAAACCAAACTCACCCATGTGGGGAGCTTTGCTCCGCTAACCACCCCAACTAAATATACTAACTCCGAGATCACACTACTGTGGGGGTAAGGGGCAAAGTTCAACAGGATGGCTAAGTGGTTACTTACCTGGAGCAGTAAGTCAGTGTTCCAGGATGACTGTGTGTTGGTGCTGTCGATATTTTGATCTCAGTGATATCGGTTTCGAGTAAGTGGCATTTTATTGTTCTAAAGTAGACCCATATATATATATATATATATATATATATATATATATATATATATATATATGCATGTATACACAGATGGGTCTACCTGATAAGACCAAAAAGCCACAATATTGAATCCCACAAAACCGAGATGAAATTGCAGAAACCTCATATTAACTTACACTCAGAACACTGATGAACAAACTCTAGGTAAATAATCACTTGTCCATCATGGGGATATTTTCCCTTTCCCCACTGCAGTGCGATCTTGGAGTTGGTATATTTAGTTGGGGGTGTGGGGGGCATGGGGAGTGAAGCCGCCCACATGGGTGAGTTTAATTTTTTTGTTGTTTTGTTGTTCCAGAGACATGGTTACTTACCCAGAGTTTGTTCGTCAGTGTTCTGGGTGTTCATTCATGTGAGGTTTCAGCAATTTTGTCTCCGTGTTGTGGGATTCGAAATTTTGGCTTTTCAGTCTTATCAGGTAGACCCATACATATATACACACACACACACACACACACACACACACAGATATATATATATATATATATATATATACAGATAGATAGATAGATAGATAGATACATACATGCATACATATAGATATATAGAGAGATATTAGAGATATATATATATATATATATATATATGTAGAGAGAGAGAGATGTATGTATATGGGAGAGGTGAATATGGCTGACATTATGTTTGGGCAACATCTGTTTAGTCAGCACAATTTGGTCAACTAAGCAGAATGTCAATGTGCAAGACTGCTCAGTTCTCATCCTCTTACCACCCACAATCAGGGATAAATCCAGAAATAATCAGGGACACTTTTTACAATATTAGCACTATTAACATGAGGAACTGACAATATATGAGAATATGAAATAGCACTCATTCTCTGAAGCAAAAGAATGTTATTGTTTAGTAGGTATAATACACACTTTTTCTCCCTAAATTATCACCAATACTGATTACGAGGGACACAGCAAAATTCTGAGCCAAAATCAAGGACAGTTGAGTGGTATACCCACCCACCCCCATCCAGCAATTACAAGCTTCACCTTTGCTAGCCCAGTCCGCTCAGACAAATTGCCACACATTACATTACTCCACGTTACACCACACACACACACACACAAATATATATATATATATATATATATATATATATATATATATATATAATCAAATGATAAATAAATAAATAAAATAAAAAATAAAATACCTGGCTGATCACTGTCAGCATCAGAAAAAATAGTAACAATACTGACCTCACTGCTTCTGTCTTGTGCCATTCTTCTCAGCTAAGTAGTTAGCAAAATGTCCTTCTTGTCATGCTGAGAACAGGGGATCTGCAGTGGATTAAAGTGTGCCTTTGGGCACTTTTCTTAATACATTAAAAAAATACAACTTTCAAATTTCTTCATTGTCGGTGCCACAGCTTCACACCTGTTTAAGTGAAGTTGCTTGACTTCAATTATCAAGTCAAGTGGAACACCTCATCCCAGGGCACCTGCCACACTGCAGGGCAAGCACATTAGGATGCCACATTTTATTAATTTATTTTTTTTTTAGTGCAACATTTCTTTGTTCTAAAATGTAAACAAATTGGAAAGAGTGTAGCTCCAAGCATAGCAGCCATAGGCGCTTGCTTAGTTGCCCTATGCATAAGGCCAGCCTGGTTCATAGTTAATATGAGTACCACCTAATCTCTCCCATGAAAAGAGACCATGGCCTAGTTGGATTAACCTGGTCAACAAAGTATAATAAATAAATAAACAATATAAAATTAAACAAAACCATGAAAATAAACAAGAAAGAGGAACAATTAAGTCTAAAAGTTTCCCCTCTAATTTGTAAGAAAACCAAGAAGACCTCAAAATATCAAATGCAAAGCCTGTCTCAAAGAGCAAAAGGCTAAACTACCTTTGCTAGTTATCATAGGTTCGCTATCTGCCCAAGGGCATTTATAAAGCTAGCCCATAGTTATGTGGCTTCGCCACCCCTTTAGTTTGAATAAAAAAATGCCTATCATTTTTTTGCTGCCTCTGTCAAGCAGTGAACTGAAGTAATCCCGTATATCTGCAATCTTCAGGGAGAGAAAAAGCAAAGGTCTTCATACCAAGAAAGTTATACGAGAACCTTTCATCATATAAGGGGACTGTGACATGGAAAGTGTATTTACCATATGTAACCAATGAGCACTTCTGAAAAAAAAGACTTCTGCAAGTCATGTTTTAGCCAACTGTATTAAGATTTGAGACATCAAATAAGAACCTTCCACCATCTACATACCTCTCAACTGTCCAGATTTTCGCAGAATGTCAGATTTTTGCCTCATATTTTGGTCTGTTCCTCATACACTTTGTGGTTTTCTGGAAAATTCTGAGGATTCAAGTCACTAAATACTCACATACATTTGAGTTTCAGACTTTATCCTTCAAAAAATGTGTGCTAACACAAAGCCTTTTATTCTAGCAAGATTCTAAGTTTATAAAAACAATATTTAAAACACCTCTATTTTTGTGCCTTTGCCCCCATCCAACATTATTTTTCGATTTGTACAGAGTTCTTGTGCTAAGAGGCTGAGAGGTATATATATATATATATATATATATATATATATATATATATATATATATATATATATATACCACACCACAAACACACACAGATGAACATACATACATTGCTTCCTGGTTTGTGTACTGTGCTGCAGATTCAGGATTTTAGATTACAAGCGCCCACACTATCACAAAATACAGTGTAATACTGCAATCTAGTGGCCGATTAGCACACATACAAAGTACTGCTAGATTGTGAAGGTCTGAGTTTAAAATGTTCATTAAGCTTTACTCTGCTGACAAATGCTAAATAAATAAATTAAATAAATACTTACATACAAATATTAGCAATGCTCTGGAAAAACAGATTATACCTAAAATTAGCAAATCAGTTTGCTACTGAAGAACTAGGTTAACAATACATTTGTGTGTTCCTCAACAACAGTTTCTTGATTAGGAAATCCAAAATGGGTAAAATCAGTTTTCAGAGGAGCAAGAGAAAACATCTCAATGTGGTACTCCTGTAATTAGTGAAGATACTTAAATTAATGAGCTTTTAACAAGATTTGAGCTGTATTGCAGGCATTGCCCTCATCAGCCTCCATTTGCCTAATTTGTCTACTGCGTCACACACCCAGATAGTGTTCCTGAGTCATGAGTGAAGTGGTACCTGTGGATCAGTCAACTGCCCTGGTAAACAAGTAATAAAAAAATGAAACACTGATTTAGCAAGAATGAGTTAATCTACACTCTAACAATAAAAGATATTCTAAATCAATCACATGCAAACTCACAGACTGGCAGAAACCATCATATATACTTTAATTGAAGAAACTACAGCAGAAAAGAGAAAAGTATACTGTTTTGGATTAACTGCTTATTTGTACTTGTAACACTGGAGTACAGAGTGACAGTAGATGAAAGCACAGAAAGGAGGTGATGTGTTGAGAGGGAAGAGATCAGAAAAGAGAGGGTGTGGTAAAAACTAGGGTACAGCAAAAAGTTCAGGTAGTGGAAAATAGCTATGAAATATGCTTTTAAAGGGGGGAAGTGGACTGGGTTTGTCAGTTGCCACAGAGATGCAGACAGATTATTCCATAGTTTAGAAATGATTACAGAAAATACCGAGTCACCAAAACAATTTTCAGAAGTATGAAGTTTTCTGAGGAACGATATTGATGAAAGCAGATTACAGGACAGGGTGTACTATTTTAGAAAAGTAAAAATAACCTAGTACCTGTTCGGAGAGAAAAAATGCATGGCCTGGTCTCAGCCGCAGCATTTTTAGGTATTGTGAAACTCCACACTAGTGTTGTACTTTCACTTGTAAGTGCAGGACCAAGAAGCTTGTAAATTTTTGTCAATGATGAATGCTTAAAGAAGACTACAGAGGATAAAGAATAAAGTTCAAGCAATTGTAAATCTTGTATGCTTAGTCATACATTTCTTGACCCTGGAAAGAAGATCAAGTGTCTTATTTTCAAAGTAACTGATTTATGTTGACCAGACTTTTGTGTCTGATCAATAATGGCTCCAACTAGCTTTACAGCGTTACTCTTTCCAAGGAAAAGTTTTACTGAGAGTAGAATTTTGAAATTAGAGTTCATAAAGTCCTCAATGAGTTAGGTAAAAATTTTATATAATTTTGTTTTATATATATTAAGGGTAAAACAGGACTCGGACAATCATTTCTTAATATAGATTAAAGAAGCTTGGTGGTTGAAGATGACTTCATCTGTTAAAGTTTGTGACTAGAAATAGCAGAGTTATTTGCAAACTTGGCAAGAGTGGATGGGATAAGAATGATACAAATTATGAACAAAGGTAGACTTCCAGTAAAGATGGCAGTGGAACAGGTTGCTGCTGATTCTCACTCCCGTCACTGATGACTATTAATAAAAGATTATAGACCCTCATATGTGCACAGTACAGTGTTGTAGGATCCCCTTTACATCTGGGTATATTTCCGGTGCTCAATATCTAGTGGGAGATCAGCTTCCAAGAGGAGGAGGAAAAAAGGGTTGGTCACTGGCATACCATGAGAAGCAGTTTATTTGGCACAGTGGGAAGTGCATGTGGTTGACATTATGCAGACTACTGAGAACAGGATCTGCAGTGGATCAAAGTGTGCCTTTGAGCACTTTTCTTAAGCTGACTGTGGAAGAACTGAAAAAAAAACTTTTCACTAAGTTACATGAAACAGACTGATCACTGGTTAGCTGATGAGGACAAGGCTTTGAATTTGTATTCAGACCATATGGGAGAGATCGATAATTCAGTGGCTTCCATGGCCTATCATTTAGTGGAGCTAGGGAGACTAACAGAACTGCTAGAAGGCCTTCCAACTGAGATGGAGGACCACAACTACAGAAAAAAAAACATAAGATTGATGATAATTCTTGACAATAACGAGAACAAGGACTGTCCAGTCTTTGTCCACATTACACTCTTCACATGGACAGGTATACCCCAGGATGAGATCCAGATAGAAAGGGCACATTTGGCCTTTTTTTGACAACTGAGCCACTCATGGATCCTTAGACCAAGTATTGTAAGAGTTCATTCTTACATTGTAAAAGAGGAAAGTACTATCTGCTCTGTAGTGACCAGGCAAGAACTGGAAAATCAAAAGAAGTCAGGTCTTTTGTCATTTTGACTATTCAGTTGAGACTTGAAAGAAGAGGGCAGCCTTCTTCCCAGCTATTCGAGTTTGTAAGCAGAATAGTTGAAGCTTTAAACTCCTCTACTTGGCATCTTTGAGGATCATTCTGCCTGAAGATGCATCAACTTTTTTCCTCTCCTGAATCAGAGGAAAGCAGACTGCAGGGTTCTTTGCACTCCTGTGAAGCTACACCTTCATCTGTTGGAGACTCCAGACCTGATCAAATAGGGTGCAGCAATTTTCAGTCACAAAGACAGCAGAGTCCTTTCAATTTTTTTAAGCATTGCTTATAGGATAGGCAGAAAGCAGAGACAATTTGTGCAGCAGTGGAGAAATGACTGCCAAGTAACCGTGTAACCTTAAGTGAATTGTGTCAGCTGCAAGTACAGAGTGTCATTAAAAATTGCTTTGGGGTAGTAGTGGAGGGAAGGCACCCTTGGTAGTGGACATTCTTGTTATCTGCTGACAATAATGCTAACTATTAATAGAGATACTGGCTTTGTTTATACATGAGTTACCGAGGTGATGTCTCCTAAACAACCTCAGAAATAAACTTCACTGACTGCGCCATTGTGCTTTTCTTCATACTTGTATCTCTCTATATTTGGTGAACTCCTTGGGCAGTGATGGTTCAGCTAACTTATGGGCTAAATTGGGAAATTTATCTGCATGAGGCTGAGTTGGGTTGAAATGGATTCACTGTAAGAATATCACATGGCGTGTATAGTAATGAGGTGATCTGGTGGCATTTGAGTGCCATCAGTTGGTATGAGGATATATCAAGAGTTTAAAGGTTTTGCCATGAGACTGCATAAGTATGATGTTGCGGTAATGATTTGTGATAGAGGGTTTAAGCACCAGTTTCAAAGGAGGTTGTCATTGGGGAAGGAGACAGTGCAAGATGGTACCTGCTTAAATCATTTTAGTGGTGGAGATATGACAGTTTGGGCACATTTGTCATACCAAAGGATACTTTGGATAGTTAATCTATATCTACCAGAAGGTACCTCGCAATGAGATTTTGCAGCATTGGTAATGAAATGGGTAAATATCCAAGAGGGGTTTAAATTTCTGGTACTGGGATTGAAATGTGGTTCTGGAGGATTTTGAAGTACAATGAGGGTCAAATAAATGTTTCATCCCGTTTAGGCAGATTTGTGAAGAGTTTGGTACTACAGTTGAGGCTGGAAGACACATACAACCTTATGCAAGAAGGAATCACCCAATAAACTTTACTCTTTTATGTTTGGCTCACGCTCCAGAACAGATAACATTTTAATTACTAAAGAATGAAGACATCATCTTAAGGGTGGGAGGATATTCCTGTAATAATTTCAGACCATGCATGCAACTTTGCTACTTAGATAGGAAATAGGGGAGAGGATGTTAAGATCGCCATGGAGAATGATTTTTTTTCCTGTAAAGGCCCAGTGTTTCAGACTTCAGTAACTAGTTTTTACTTAAGATGGAAAGGGCTGATTAAAGATGACAACTACAGTACAGTTTTGCCATGGGAATAGTTTAAATATGATTTGAGACTAATGGTACAGACAACAGAAAGTGATGCTCACAGTACAAAAAAATATATACAAAAGAGCATGCCAAGCTGATTTATTACAATCTTAACACAAAGTTGTTTCAAGAAAACAGGGAGTAAGGGAGAGATGGAGACAGGCTCATGAAAGAATGTACAATTTTCAGATAAATATAGGATTACATGCAAAATCACCTAGGACTCAAAAATACTTGCCCCTTAGATTTAGATTACAAAAGGTGGAAGGATGATATGTAAGATCTGACAACCTAACATGAGAGTGTTGGTGGACTCTGTTGGGGCTGGGGACTGGGGGCACTTCCTTCCTTCTACAAAGACCTCTATAAACAGAACCCAATATAAGAAGTCCAGGGGAAGAGGCTTAAAGTTTATCTGCTATCTCTAGGATTAGAAATTATTGACAGAAGAGGAGATATCCATATTAGTGGTCAAGTTTCCTGAGGAAGAGGAGGTAGAATATTTATACAAACAGACAGCTAACAAAACCCCAGAACAAGACAAATTACGTACTGAAATTTATTAGATTGGTGGTAAGGCATTTGTCAAGAATTTTGTAAAATTGGCTATTTACGTATTGGACTATAGAGACCCCCTTTCAACATGGAAAAGAGTCACCGTATCTGTGCTGACAAAGGACCCCACATTTATAGGGTCATGAAGACCCATTTCAGCTCTGAGTCATGATTGTAAATTATTTATGGCAATACTAACTGGTAGGCTTTCATATCTGATTCCTCAGATTATTCACCCAGATCTGACAGGTTTTGTTATGGGGTGTGCTACCTTTGACAATGTGCTGTGTGTGTTTTTGACACTGGATGAAGCTAACACTGTGCACACATTATTGTTGCTTGCTAGTTTTGATGCAGAAAAGGCTTTTGATAGAGTAACCTGGCTTTTTCAGCAGTGAGTGCTGGAGATAAGGGGGGCACCCACAGTCAGTAGAGCTATTGAATTGTCTGTAACATCTCTCCCAAGACTACATTAAAATAAGACAGGAACTTTCTCCACTGGTTAGAATTCAGTGGAGAACTAAATGCCCTCTGTCTCCCTTGCCCTTTGCATTATATATTGACCTCTTGGCAGAAAGCCTGAGACAAAGCCCATAGGCTGATGTTACAGTAGCAGGTACTCAGGTGATGACAACATTTTATGCTGATGATTTACTTCTGTGCCTGTCTAATCCAGAAAGAGATTTAGTAGTGGTTATATGGGAGTCAGAGTGATCTGTAACCCTTTTAGGATAATAGATAAACTCAGACAGGACACAGGTGATCAAGGTGAATTACATGCCATCAAAAACATCTATGCCAAAAATACTAATTTCTTGACAAGCATAATACCATAACATATCATGTGGTAAACTGCAACCTGAAGTGGGAGAGTCAATCTCTACAACTTATGGTGTTGTTCTCTCTACTAGCAGGAAGTTTGTACTATCCTGGAAAGGATTATCCTTAGCATTATGGAGAAGGTGCAAGCTTTTGGTTGGTTTGTGCTCCCACAGGTGTTTCATGTAGTGCAGGATGTCCCTCTCTTTCCCCCCACCAACTTCTGTACAGCAGTTAAGGCATCTGATTGCATCCTTCCTGTGGCAGAGTAAAATTCCTCATCTGCCTTGGGATATAATAACTCTTCCAGCATCTATAGGACAAATTAGTGTATCAGATTTCAAGGTTTACATATATGTTTTCTGACTTAAAATGTTATGGTACCTGTGAACACACTCATCCAATCCTAAATGTAAGATAAACTGGAGAATGCAATTAGATGGAATGATGCTGTTTTATGACAAAGTGAAACAGGCTAGAGGATATGTTAGAAAAGAAAGAAGGAGTAGCATTGCGCCAGAGCTTATCAGACTAGTCAGATGGGCTTTTACTAAAAAGTAAATCAGAAGAATGGCTAACACAGATGTTGCCATTAGGAATCAGGCCAAACGTCAGCCTGGAAGGTCTGGAACTAGCCCAATTGCTTCCAGACTTGACACAATATAAGTACAGGGACCAGATGATCAAAGAATATCTGATGTCTTTTACAAAGTAGGGATGGGGTTAGTGTGGAGAATAAAGTTGAGCTCAGGTAATTGTTGGGCCAGGATAGCAGGTTGAAATTAATCCTACATGAGAAGAAGCACTAGGTTAGATGGGCCCAGTGATGGACAGAAGCCAAGAATGGGGAATTTCACTGTAAAGGACTGATCTCCTAATTTTATTCTCTGTTTTGTAAGCTTCTGAGCCCCCAAAACCTTTCTGTGTTGGAGGGAAGCCTTCTAGCTTATCAGTGGGAGTGGTAAGCACTAGGTAGCCTATCTACCACAAGAGTGGTTTCTGGACTAGAAATAGTAGTTTATTGGCCGTTTGGCAGTTTTTCCATCTATTTTAACGTACTGGTTTAAAAGTCTATGTTTTCACTTGTTTCCCATCTTTCCTATAACTCTAGTCCAGATAAAGATTTGCTGTATCCAAGACTGTTTATAAGCTTCTGAGCCCGCAAGCCTTTCTCTGTTGGAGGGAAGCCTTCTAGCTTATCAGTGGGAGTGGTAAGTACTAGGTAGACTATCTACCACAAGAGTGGTTTCTGGACCATAAATTGTAGTTTACTGACTGTTTGGGCAGTTTTTCCATCTCTTTCAACTTTCTGGTTTAAGAGCCCCTCTTGCTCATGATTCCCAATTTTCCTGTAACTAGCCTAGTCCAGATACAGATTTGCTGTATCCAGGACTGCTTGTAAGCTTCTGAGCCCCCCAAGCCATTCTGTGTTGGAAGGAAGCCTTCTAGCTTATCAGTGGGAGTGGTAAGCACTAGGTAGCCTATCTACCACAAGAGTGGTTTCTGGCCCAGAAATTGTAGTTTATTGGCCGTTTGAGCAGTTTTTCCATCTCTTTCAACTTTCTGGTTTAAAATCTCGAGTTTGTGCTTGTTTCCCACCTTTCCTGCAACTAGTCTAGTCCAGATACAGATTTGCTGTATCCAGGACTGTTTGTAGGCTTCTGAGCTCCCCAAGCCTTTCTGTGTTGGAGGGAAGCATTCTAACGTATCAGTAGGAGTGGTAAGCACTAGGTAGTCTGTCTACCACAAGATCCAGGTACAGATTCTTAGTTTTAGCACTTGAATTTGCTTATTCATGTTCAGCACGTGTTCAAAACTTGTTAGCACTAAATAAGCTACAAATTACTACAGCATTCAACCTTCCTCTTTACCTAGAGGAAAACAGTTTTTGTACTTACTTTCCTCACTTGTTTAGAGAAAAACAGCTCTTGTACTCACTTTCCTCACTTGTCTAGAGGAAAGTAGCTTTTTATTCAGGCATGCCAAGGGTCAGCTCCCAGTGTTCTCTCCTGTCTATCTGATGAATCTGGGCATCTTGGGGCAATATAGCAATAGCCTCATGTACACAGACAACCCTCTCCTCTTACCATCCAACACCACAACCTGTGAGAGATGCACTTATGTAGCCAAACTGCAGATAAAGCTCTCTCCAACCAAGACTGAACTTGACAGTCAAGAGGAGAAGGTAAACACTTGCACCACACCACACTCATCACATAGTCCCACTAAACCTACACCACCAAAATCCACACATAGAAACACAAAAACATTCTCAGATGCTCTCAATAATAATCTGCTCAAGCAACAGAGACCTCCAAAGCAGAAACGAAAGCAACCTCCACTCCCCAACACAACCCAAATGACTCAGTGTTCCAATAAACCACAACCCATAAGGTAAAACAACGTACCCAACACACT
Source organism: Protopterus annectens (assembly GCF_019279795.1). Lineage (NCBI taxonomy): Eukaryota > Metazoa > Chordata > Ceratodontiformes > Protopteridae > Protopterus > Protopterus annectens. The sequence goes on along the minus strand of NC_056726.1, from coordinate 429,278,052 downwards.
AGTCATAGGTGTCTCTATAGTCAGGCACACTGATGTCCCACTCACCAGGCTAAAAAAGGAGAAGGTTACTGTCAGCTGCCTGTCAGGTGCCAGGATCCGCCACATAACCCACACACTCAGATCACTACACATTGTCCATGTTGGTGTGAATGACCTGAGATGTACCTCCCTGTACTACATGAAAACAGACATGGAAGAGCTCTCCGATCTTGTAGCCCAGGCAGGTATGACCCTATCCCTGAGTAGCATGCTGCCATCGCCCAGAATGATACTGCAGTACAAGGACAAAATGATTGACTTCAACAATTGGCTAAGCTTCTGGTGTCATTTAAGGGGATCCAGTATCTGTCTGCCTGGGACAACATGGTTGACAGACCACAATGCTTTGCCAGAGATGGCCTGCACCTGTCACCACTGGGATTCCGGTTACTGGCTAAGGGTCTTGCCGCCGCTATAGTGCCTTTTTTAGTCAAGGTTCAAATGACAAATTCACCACCATAACAGGAACAGGCAAGCAAAAACTGAGGGTAATGCTACTCAATGCTAGATGTCTAAATCTCAAAATGCATTCACTTGAGGCACTCCTTAAAATAGAGAACATCAATATTTGTGCAGTGACTGAGACCTAGTTCAAGGCTGTAGAGAGCACCCCTGCATTACCAGGCTATAACTCATACCACACTTTTCAGCCATCTAACCTGGACCAGAACACCAAAGAAAGAGGTGTGTCCATATTCATTAAGGATATCCACACCTCCCGGCTAGTTGTGCAGCATAATGCATCCGAGGTTATCCAAGTGCAACTAACTCTGGGCAAAACTGCAATCCAAATTGTAGCTTGCTACAGATCCCCCACCATGCCTCAGGATTCCCACTCCTCTTTTCTTGATATACTGGGAAATAGTATGGTTCAACCAAACACCCTAATAATGGGCGATTTCAACTATCCCACCATTAACTGGGAAAACTACTCATGTACCAACTCCTTCGCTCAACGCTTTCTGGAATTCATAAATTCCAATGCCCTGGATGAACTTATCCACACCCCCACCAGGGGCATTAATATTCTAGACCTAGTCATTACCAACATGAGTGAACGGTGTTCCACACCTGAAGTCAACTCCTTGTTGGTCAGATCTGGCCATAAGCTAATCACGCTAGATATCCGCATCCTGCCTCCACCCACCATTAAGGAAACCATGGTAAAAAATTTCTCCAAAGCCAACTTCATGCTTCTTAAGACAGAAGTGGCGAACGTCATGACAGCCATGCAGATGATCAATATAGTTATGACTGCTGAATCCTACACAAATGCACTCTATAAGCACTTACACGAGTGCATGGATAATGCTATCCCAAACAGAACCAAGACGCTATCCTCTAAAAAAAGGAAGCCAATCTGGTGGTCACCTGCCATAAACAAACTCTACAACAGAAGGAAGAAACTGTTGCAAAAGAGAGTAAAATCCAACGAGTGGAGGAGCTCCCTGGTCAGCCCCAATAAGAAGCTGAGATCCCTTATAAGATCCTCTGAAGCTATCTACGAAAACAAAATCGTCACTGATTCTAAGGGCAATCACAAAGCATTCTATAGCTATGTCAAGAATCTCAATGGCAACACCCAGATCTACTCTGAGTTACAGCACAACGGCACAAAAATTATAGAACCAACTGATACTGCCAACATCCTGGCAGATAGGTTCAGTGCTAACTTTACCCATAGTCACAAAGAGGCAAGCTAGCAAGTACGGTAGATGCACAGGCCAGACAAACTGTACCAAAACACAAAAGAAACCAGCACTTGGGAGCGTGAAGATTTATTAAGAGAACCAGACTGGTTTCAGCTTATAGCTTTCCTCAGTGGTACATAACATAAAGCAGTATGACAACTGCAATATATACTCAGTGTCAGTAAAGACCAATGACATCATTTCCTGTCTAAGGAAAAACTGGTCTAATACTAAATAATGAATACAAAAAAAAATACAAACAACAATAGATTCTATACATATTTAATATTTTTCTTTTGTTCTTTTTTCTTTTTTTCTTCTCATTATTTTACCACTTTCTTCTTGGGACAAACCCAAGAATTGTTAATGGATTCATAAATAGTATCAAGACCCATGAAGAGAAAGGAAAATCCTACAGTTTATCATTTAATCCAGGTGGGAATAAACCCCCTAATTTGACAATCCATTTCCTTTCCTTCGTGTTTAGTATAATATGCCACCCCGTTTTAAAAGACCTGTTGCCCAATATTTTGTCTATGACTGTAAAAGTAAATTTAGCTGTGTGATGAATCAATGAATGTCTATATAGAGCATTGGTGGCTCTTGCATTCCTAATGTCTCCTAAATGTTCTGACATTCGAAATCTGAATTGTCTAGAAGTTTAGCCCACATAAAAGGCTTGACAAGTGCAGGTGGCCAAATATATAACCTAATCCATTCTGCAATCAGCACAACAATTGATGTTGTACAGCTGCCCAGTATTTTTACTGGTGAAGGATTTGGTTTAAAGACATATTTGCAGAAGGTGCAGTGTCCACAAGGATAAGAACCAACCAGTCTCCCCCCCCCTGTTAATGTAATTTGATGATAAATGGTATCCTGATGCATCATTTTCTTGTAATGAGAGAAATGGGACCCTAAGGTTTTACGTCGCCTGAAGGAAAATGAGCATTTGTCCTGTTCATTGGCCTTCAAAATATTCCAATGTTTGTCAACAACATCAGTAAGAAAGGCTGTGTTTCTGCCAAATGTAGTGACCATTCTCAAGGTATCCTTATTCTCCTTCCTGGGTGTATGTTTGTATTCTAATAAGGTATCCCTGGATTGGTTGTTGGCCCAATGCATGGCCGAGTTCACATTCTGTGTACCATATCCCCTAGCTAAAAATCTGTTGGCTAAATCCTGATGAGATTGTGTCAAATTCTGCTGTGAAGAACAAATTCTCTTCTCCCTCTCACCCCCTAAAGGGCCCATATCTATACAGGAACAATACAGAGTCCCTGTAATCACATCTATGCAGGTAAAAGCTGCACTCTCTAAAACCAAAAACACAGCTTCCATGGGACCAGACAACATTCCAGGCTGCGTTTTACATGAACTTCAGAAATAACTGGCTCCCCACCTAAGCACCATGTTCAATCATAGTCTCACATCAGGCTTTGTGCCCACTGAATGGTGCACAGCAACAGTTATCCCACTCCACAAAAGGGGGGCCCCCATTGATCCCGGGAACTATTGCCCTATTAGCCTGATGAGCCTGATCTGCAAGGCCATGGAATGTATCATCATGGAACTCATAAACAAAGACTTTGGTAACCTCCAAACTCTGGACCCCACCCAGTTCGGGTTTGGGAAAGGCAGATCATGCCTTCTGAACCTGATTGACTTCTTTGAAGCAGTCACCAAAGCCGTAGATGAGGGTAAGGTGGTTCACACAGCCTATCTTGACCTCGCCAAGGCTTTCAACACCATCCCCCATTCTGGAATTATAGCTAAACTCACTAAACTAGGTATAAATCCCTACATCACAAAATGGGTTGCCAACTGGCTCACTGACAGAACCCACACTGTAAAAGTTGCAGACTCCAAACCTGACTTCAAACCAGTGGCAAGTGGAGTACCACAGGGTTCAGTTCTGGGACTTCTCCTGTTTGGTATCTACTTCTCTGAAGTACAGACTGACACAGAAGGCATCTGGCTAATGAAGTTCACAGATGACTGCAAACTAGGAGCCATAGTCGAGTCCCCAAATGATGTGGACATCCTACATAAGGGCCTCACTGAGACAGATGCCTGGTGTCAGAGGCATGGCCTCAAGCTCAATGCCAAAAAGTGCAGTGTCATCCCCTTTGGTAAAAACTCTATACTCATGAGCTGCCACATAAACGACAGTCTAATTAATGATGAATGTGTGATAAGAGACCTTGGGACCCAGGTGGACAGTAGTCTCTCCTTTGATAATCACATCGCCACAGTAGTCAGGAAATCCTTCTATGTGGCACACCTCATTACAAAAGGGTTCTCATCCAGGAAAAAACAGGTCATTGTTCCCCTCTACTCGGCACTCATTAGACCCATTATAGAGTACAACACCCCTTTTGGAATGTACCTCACAAGACATCTGCAGCAGTTGGAAGGGCCACAGAAGTACCTCACATAGAGGATTACTGGCCTCAAACAGATGCCCTACACTGACCATCTCAAAAAACTCCAGTTTTACTCTATAGCATATCGCCTACTCCAAGATCATCACTGCCTAACATATAAAGCTATGTTAAACCCAGAACTGTTGGACATGCTACACCTAAAGAAATCCCTCTGAGCTATATGATCTAGGGACCTAAACCTTGTCACCACAATAAACAGTACATGCTGGAGGGATAGATTCCTATCCCAGAGGCTTCCTATACTCTGGAACAAGCTACCCATCTATGTCAAGCAAAGTTCCTCATTAGCACTTGAGTGGATGGGAAATAGGAAATATACCCCAGGGATCACTTCTGTGGCTCTCCTCGACAGGGGCACAGGAAATTAATTTTCTTGGGTGGCGTAAGCCAGGGAACGTTGTTGGCTAGGCTTACTTAGGCCCTTGGGCCAATAGCCTAGTACCTACCTATGAACCTGTGAACCTATGATGCTAGCTAACAAGATTTAGGAGACTAATAACTTTAGGATGGCATGGGAAAAAGACAAATCTTTCTATCTCACAAAGTCAGCTGGGAGATAGTCGGTTACTACCTAGGTCTGCCACTACAGCAAGACACTTCCTTTTCTTTGGGTGACAATACTCGTTTAAGTACTTTTATACCATATCCAGGTTAGCCTGGAAGTTTTCATTGGCTACTAGTCAATGTTGGAAATATCAAGAACATCAAGTAGGAGACTGGCTACAAATATTTTGGGTTTAGCAAGAGACAAGGGAACTTCAAGAAAGAGATTCAAGAGTGGTGTGACTAGTTGTGGCCAAGAAAGATAATGCTAAGCCTATCGTCATTCTTACTGGCTATGAACCCCAACATTCAGCTAGGTGTAGCCAGTGGGAAGCTCTTGACCTTGATGATGCTAGTTAGCAAAAAGGTGATCATTAGAAGTTTGAAAACAAGGGGTCCTCATCCATTAGACTGGACATCTACCATGCAGGACCTACAGGAGTTACGCTTGCCAGATGACAAATAAGTAATAAAATGAAACACATATGGTCTAGTTGGTTAAGAGTTTGCAATTTTGTATGATTTTCTGTGATCCTTTTTTCATGTAGATATATGCTACCTGATGCAAGGATTTAAGGTAATATCAATGTGGTTGTGGATGTTAAAGCACTGTAGTAACCTTGTTATGGTATTTCTGAACTGTAAGTGGTGTTTACTGTTGTGATCCATCTGGTGAATTTTTATCTTTTGCTTTTTTACTTTACAAATAAATGTATTACTCACTATTAAAGTAGCGACAGGTAAAAAAAATTTGAAAGCTATGTATATCAAGCCGCTACTCAACGGCTGAGCTGTTTGATGTGTTAACAATGCCAACACCAATACAAAAAGCAGCTTTGGCCAACACCAATACAAAGCAGCGTCGAAGGACTGTGCTAAACTGAATGGTATCACGTAAGACTATCTAAACTAAGGTGTTCAGTCTAATATTTTCTGAATTTTCACTGTTGTAATTGAAGAACTGCTGATACCAAGGATGAACCGAATGGTTTGTTAATCCTGAAAGGCCATAATTAAAGTTATACCAAGATACGCTACTTTGTATCTATTTTACCATCTGTACCTCATGACAGAAACATTGTTTCATTACATTGGGACTGGATGCTTGTAAGATAAATTAAGCATTCTGAATTTTTATGATTTTATACTTTAATAAAAACTTTAGTTTTAAAGAAGATTTATTCAAAACTGCTTTTTGTATTGCTTTGCTTTATTACTTGGATGTTTCCTTCTGATGTTATACAAATAAAGTTGTGAAATTGGAAAAAATCATTAACAAAAGTGGAGAAGAGTAGGAAGTGGCATGGAGAAAAGGGGATGAAGCCCTGTGTTTCTGAGGTGGTGGCAGAGAAGGGTGTGCCTAGCCTTGGGGAGCAGGTGTTCACACTGATGCTCCTCGTGTTTAATATCTGTTGTTGGCCAGGGATGTGGAGGGGGCATTGTCCTTTGTGGGAAAGAATAGAGATTATTGGCTAAGTCACAGAACAGGTCAGACAATATTTCAGCATGTCCCAATTGCATCCCCGGTTATCAGACTTCCCCAGGTGAGCATGCAGGGAAAGCAGAAGTTCGGGCATAATAAGACTTCCCCCGGCAGCAATATGACCCTGCACCAGGATTCTGTGATCTCCTTACTGGCCCTTATTCATACAGCAGAGTAAGTCTGGAGGAATTAGGAGAGGCAATGGTGGCAGCCAATTGTTTATCCCTCTGAGAGCATGAACAGTTTTTGCACTTGTTACTGGGTCCTTGTACATAGCCCGTCACAAGACTACCCAAATTAACTTTCTTGGGACCTTGTCATATCCTTTCTCCAAGTCTAAGAATGCCAGTTGGGCTCTTTCCTCATCTCTAACTTATTCTCAACTGTTTCAATGCAAACATTGGATGGGTTGTGACACATCCTAATCTGAAACTGAACTGTTCATCTCCCATCTTACTTTCTACTACTCTCTGCTTTTTTATCAACCAACCTCTTCAGTACTTTCATGCAGTGTGACAGGAGTTTGATACCTCTGTACTGTCTACAGTTGTGAATGTCCCCTTTGCTTTCTTACATCTGCACTAGAATGCTTATTCTCCAGTCATCTGGGGTACACTTTTCTCTCTATATTGCTATGAGTACCCTCTAGAGCTATTTCTCCCCTAACTCACCAAACACCTTGACCATATCATTGATCTCATCTGAGCCTGCTGCTTTTTCTGGCTTCTTTTTTCTTAGTGCTGTTCTTACTTCTAGGCTGTGCCTTGAGAAGTACACCTTCTGTAAGATGTTCTTCATTCAGAAGCTACTGGAAGTACTCCTTCATTCTGTATTTGATGTCCTTTGGACTGGTGAGCAGGTTATTGCTGGTATCACTTATGAAGTGTGTCTGATGTCTATTTTCTTTGTTGTTCTGCCTTTGCCTTGAAACTTTCTTTATGCCACCTGTTGAGCCACTGTCCAGAAGCTGGCAGAGTGCCTCTGAAAACATGTTCTTTGCTATTGTGACTGTTCTTTGTTAGACGACCAGTATTCCTTCTCAGCCTGGTCCATCTTTTCTATCTCCCACTTTCTCCGGCAGTCCTTTCTTTTGATAACTTCCTGGACATCAGCATTCCACCACCAGCTTACTTTATTTACCTTATTTCCATACCTGGCTCTATTCTATAGCCTTTATACATGCTGCTTTGAAACACTGCCATTCTTCTTCAACTCTACCTTTTTCTTCCTGAGGAACTAGACTCTTGAGTGTTTCCTTAAACTCTCATGCTTTAACTCCAATCAACTTCCAGGTCTTCAGCCTAGTTTCTGTAGAGCTTAGAGCCTTATAAGGATTGCTACACTCAGCATAGTTTCACTGACAGGATGCAGCTCTGAAGTGGATGACATAATAGTAAGAAGGATGGACATCCTGTGTATCCAGGAGACCAGGTGGAGGGACAGTGCAGCAAAGCCTCTTAAGGTTTAGATTCTACTACTCAGGGTGAAGACAGACTAGAAATGATGGGAAAATGTGATGAAGAAGTCTTAAGACAGTGAGGGATATCATCAGAATTAGTGACTGATTCATGGCAGTTAGGTTCTAGTGTAAAGGCTCAGGCTCAGTCCTGGGCCCACTCTTGTTTGGCATCTACTTTTCTGAAGTACAAGCAAACACAGGAGGGTTATGGCTGACAAAGTTTGCAGATGACTGCAAACTGGGCGCCGTAGTTGAAAACACATCCGACACAGATATCCTTCAGAAGGGTCTCACAGAAATGGATAACTGGTGCCAGAGCCATGGCCTTAAGTTAAATGCCAAGAAATGCATAGTCATACCCTTCGGGAAAAATAAGGTTACCCCTAGCTACCATATAGGTGGCAATCCCCTGAACACAGAAGAAGTTATTAGGGACCTGGGAACCCAGGTTGACAGTAGCCTTTCATTCGACACTTATATTGCTAAAGTAGTTAGGAAGACCTTCTACATTGCCCACCTTATCATGAAGGGATTCACATCCAGATCAAGTGAAGTCATAGTCTCCCTATACTCATCACTCATCAGACCAATGATCGAGTACAATGCCCCATTCGGAATGTATCTGACCCGACACTTGCAGCAGCTGGAGAGGCCACAAAAGTTCCTCACCAAAAGGATAAAGGGTCTCAAAAATCTGTCTTATGCTGCCCGACTGAAAGAACTCCAGTTATATTCCATTGCGTACCGCTTGCTCAGAGGTGACCTATGCCTGACATACAAGGCCATGTCAAACCCAGATTTGATGAACATGCTTCATCTCAAAAAATCTAGATCCCTCAGAGCCACAAGGGTGGGAGACTTAAACCTCGACACGGTTATTAATAGGACGTGCTGGAGGGATAGATTCATCATCCAAAGACTCCCTATGCTGTGGAACAAAATCCCGGTTTATGTGAGGCAGAACACCTCGCTGGCCTTGTTCAAGAGGAATCTTGACCAATGGATGGGAGATCGCAGATACACCCCAGGGGTTACCTCAGTGTCACTGCTCGACAGAGGCACAGCTAAATAATGGGCATAGTTTCTCCAAACTAAAGGGGTGGCGTAAGCCACAAAACTATGGGCTAGGCTTATAAATGCCCTCGGGCAGATAGCCTAGTATGAACCTATGAACCTATAAAGATAGAGCAGTATTAATAATTTCTGCATATGCCCCTCACAGGGGTTGCGATAATGAGGAAATGAGTGCATTCAGGTAGCAGTTGTAGAACCTATTAGATGATGCAGGACAACATAAGTTGGTGTTGATAATGGCAAACCTGAATGCACATATTAGAACAGGCAGGACAGGACGTGAGGACTGCCTGGCACTACATGGGTGCACCAATAGGAAGAAAGAAGGAGAAGCAATTCTAGACTTCTGTCTGGCAAATGGCCTGATGGTGGCCAACACATGATTTAACAAGAGAGACAGTCACAAGATCACATGCAAGAATGGACAACATACAAGTGTGGCAGCTGGCACAGAGGATTAAGGAGCTGTCAATGAGATGTTTTCTGTGGTATAGTAGTCAGGAGTTTGATTCTTTCAGCCTCCATTGTTTAACTGCGTGACTCTAAGCAAGTCACTTAACCAGTTAGTGCTGAGTCTAAAAAAAAATCCATGGAGATCGGTGCTTTACCCTAGTCAACAAATATAAATAAAATATAATAAACATGCAACTCGTGTAGACTTTCTTATAGTAAGAAAATATATTGGGGTAGAGTCATAAATGGCAAAGTAATCCCCAGTAAAACAGTGGGCACACAGCATAAAAGCATAAACCACTAGTGGAGTCTTCAAGTACACTAGCTAAAATGGGAAGAGAAGATGGAGTACTGTTTTCTCATCCTACTTCTTTTACACTTCCTGGAAGATAGTTGGGGAATCACTGAAATGTAGGCTGAGGCAATATAAAAATAGAAATTCTTTGAGAAACAAATTCCCAGGGAATATTCAAGTATCATTTGTTACAGTTACAGATTAAATGATTTTTGCATTGAGAAAGTAGTGTGGTTTGATGATGGGCAGAATATGATGATGAGCAGTGGAAGGCAGTTTCATACAGTGTAAGAATAGCATATATGTCGTCTTTACATGTGCAGTGCAATATATTTAATCGACATTCTTTTATTAGTCTTTTGGGAATATCAACAAGCCTTTCAGTGCATACTACTGCAGATGCTTTAATATCAGCACTGGTTTGATTAGGTGGGCACATTTTACTGGGAGAACTTAATTGCTCTTACTGCTCTCCAAGCACTACATTTTTCACATCATGAGGGTTATCATCATTTCACTTTATTCCAGCAAATAGTACTTCAAGGAAATTCATTTTTCACAGTGGATCAGCATACTCAATCTGGCCCTCGTACTATCTTAGCATTAAGGAAAACACTGGAAACCAGTACCAACTAGCCAAAATGTACCTAATCAAACAGTGCAAGTAGATGTAAAGGTCTGGCAGTTCTGTTATAAACCTTACTGCCCTTTGGAAACTGTCCATCACTCCTCAGCATTTTTTTTTCTGAAGGTAGTCAGCTCTTAGTTTCCAATTCATCAACAGTTTTGCTGGGAAATGTCCACATTCTAGAGGTTTGCTACTGGCTAGCATGTTCATTTGATCATTTTCGGCTGTTTTGAGTACTGCTATTAATTGTCCATGTTTGCAAAAGCACAGAGGGGTTGCAAAGCACACTACCTAGCTACAGATACCTTAATCTGTATTTGTCTCATACCACATACCTCTCCAAAATCCTATTAATGTGACTAGCATTACTTACAATTGCAAAAAGAGACCCATAACAGGTCACACTGTGCACATCTCTTCCAAGCAGTCTGTAGTAGCCCACAGCTGCTGTACGTTTCCCTAGGCAACCCATAGCTGCTCTGTGATGCTTATACTTTATAGGTGCTTAATGATTCTGTGTTGTCTATTGTCACAGTTGCATACCTAATCTTAATTGCTTAATTTAGTCACATACAGTTAATCTGTGATAGGCAGTGTACCCCTGCCAACTAAACCTAAATTGCTTCATTTAGTTACAATAGTAACTCTGTGTTAAGCAGCGTACTAATCTATAAGAAAATCTGTATACTCACATTTCTCTAGAATACAGCCCAACAAATATCTCATTTAGCTACACATAGTACTCTGTGCAATTCTAATTAAGTCTCCAAATCTCTTAGATTAAAATAGGTCAGCCTGCTTGCTTCCCTTCTGTTACCAGTTTCATAGCACTTGGTATCTCCATGTAGTGTGTAGTAACTGCCTTATGCTTACAGATAATAATCACTTACTCAACAGTAGTAATTATGTTGGTGAGAAATGCACATATTTCATTAATATGGAGGACTCACTCCCATTAAAAAACATGGGCTGTGAGTAACACACACTTCCACCACACCCATAGGATCATAGGAGGGTACTAGGCTAATAGCCCTGGGGCCCTTACAGGCCTAGCCAAGAGTTTATCCCCCCAAAAAAACCTCAGTCAGCACCTGTCGTCCCTGTCAATGAGTGACAAAGGTGGAACCCCTGGGACAAATTTGTGGTTTAATCCAGTCCAAGGAAGACATTCCAACTCTAAACATCTCTATCTATAATATAATATAGTACAATAAAAGGTCAATAAAGAGTGGCTATTTCAAGTGAACAAAACATCATTATTAAGTTTCGCTGCTACACTTCCATCATCCTTAAACAGCAACCCACTGTCATTGTCATATCTTGGTAGCTATGCTTTCAAATATTAGGCCTAGTGTGATGCCTCTGCACTGGCCTAGTAATCAAGGAGCCAGCCTTAATCCTCACCACTACACCAGTGAGGGGTGTGCACATTGGGAGGATGACAAGTACACACAGTAAAGTACAATTTCCCTTAAGAGCACACAGAGATCACAGTCAGTCTGGGGATGTTTTCTCTCTCTCTCTCTCTCTCTCTCCAGATCCCCAGTAAGACTCCCCACTGGCACAGCTATAGGGTTCAAATCTCAGCTGAGTGGTCAAGCCAAAACCTCCAGCACCCTCTCTGTCCAACCAGTGCTTTGTCTTATTCAAGTAGCAAAAACACACACACACACTTTGAGATTTGATTTATATACAAATACACAGACACTCCTGGGGAAGGCTAACACAGGCTTACTAGCTATGCCCCCTTCTGCCCAGACTGTAAGTAAGTAATCACTGCCACCAGCCACCCTTACTTATCAGTTACTATAAGGCCCTTATCAAAGGGTGACCAGTTCTACTGTGTAATGTTACTGTTATCCAAATGGTAAGTGTGACCAGAACTTGAAGGCTAGTTAGGAGTGGCCGGTACAGTGTTACAGAATACATATGCAAGTACTCTAGGAGCTTAAATATCACTAACAAACCAGTCACAATTAAAAGGTTTAGATATTAAAATAAATAATAACAGAACAAGACAATACTCAATAACTCAATACAGTGACAACAGAGTTCAGAATCACAGGAAATATTTTAAAACAACATTGCAGGACAGTCTCACATAAATACAGAAAACATCTAGACTGATCTTACTATATTCTTATCTAGCTCTAAGAGAAATACTATGATCTAAATCCTACTTACAGAGCAAAGCAAATGCAAGTGCTGAATGGATGTTTACAGGTCCAGAGACAAATATAAAATGCCTAGACTGTCTCTCTGAGATAGTTCTTAAATTAATAATACACATTAGTGCTGGGTTAGCTAGATGACATCACTATTTGACACTTGCCTCTAGTTCCAGGCTAAACATACACCAACCGAATTTAACATGTCTCTATGAAAAATACTTATCTCTTAGAAGCTTGCCTGAAACTGGAAGTCGTAAAACAATTAACACTTTTACATTTTAAACCTAGTAATTATTTCTGTCTTAAGACAATAGAAAGAAACTTTAGCTGAAGACATTCTGTCTTCTAGCTGTGGTAAACACAATCACAAAACTCTTTACTTATTTTCTCAGAGTTTGCAAGTTAACTTTCTATGTTCCAACTTCTACTATGAAAACACATTTTCACAGGCATATAGTCCATATACATTTTTTTTCTTTCCCAGCAGAGTGCACAGTGGTTACATTTTTGAAGCTCAGCACATAACATGCAGTTTACTTATATTTGTAGACAAGCTTATGGATCATATTAATATTTACAATGACATAGAATCATTTACAAAATTCTAGCTAGTTGGACTCCTCACTAACCCACACTAAAGTGTCTTGTGCTGAGGCTGTATAAGCATTTTTACAAAGCCTTCTAAATTCATGCAAGCCTGCAAAACTCCAGCATAGATTCATATGCACTTACTATCCTAGTGATCTGTGAAGATCTTGAGAAGCCTTGCATATGACTGCAAACTGAGAGTCACTGTGAAGCCTTCCTCTGATGCCCAAATACTTCAGTAAGAACTTACACTAGTAAATACCTGATGCATTAAAATTAGTCTTAAATTAAATGCAAAAAAAAAAGTGCAAAATTGTCACATTTAATAAGCATCCACTCCCCAGCATACAGCATAGGCAACACCTCATTTCAGTGTGAAAATGTCATTATAGACTTCGGAACTTCAGTTGATAACTCCCTCTCCTTTGATCATGTAAAGACCGTAGTCAGGAAGTCCTTCTACTTAGCTCAGCTAATTGCCAAGGGAGTAAAACCTAAAGAGGTCATCATCCTCTTTTATTAAGCCAACTACAGAGTGCAACACCCACTTTAGGATGTATCTCCCTAGAGATATCAAACAACTAGAAAGACCCCAGTGGCTCCTAACTTTGAAAATTCAGGAAACACTATCCCTTTGTTCAGTATCATATTGACTCCTTAGGGAAGATCTATGCCTTGCCTTCTATTAGGGACCAAAATAGTTCTGGATCTCTTGTATTTCCATAAATCAAGCTTTCTCTTGAAGAGGGCCAGCGAGGTGCTCTGCTTGACATGAATGGGAAGCTTATTCCAGAGTATGGGCAGTCTTTGGGAGATGAACCTGTCCCTCCAGCATGTTCTGTTAATTGAGGTAATGATGTTGTGATCTCTGGAGCGTGTGGCTTGGGGGGATTGGGATTTCTTTAGGTGTAGCATTTCAAGTAGGGCTGGGTCAGACATGGCTTTGTAAGTCAAGCAGAGATCACCTCTAAGTAGATTATAAGAAACTGAGAACAGCTGAAGTTTCTTGAGTCTGTCCATGTAGGGCATGGCCTAGGATCCTTTTTGTGAGGTGCTTTTGTGACCTCTCCAGCTGTTGTAGGTGTCTGGTCAGGTACATGTCAAATGGGACGTTATATTTGATGATTGGTCTAATGAGGTGTGAGTAGAGAAGGATGATGATCTCCTTCCTGGATGCAAAACATTTAGTTGTAAGATGTGCCATGTAGAAGGACTTTCTGACCACAGTGGCATTGTGGTGGTCGAAGGTGTGGTGGCTTTTGACCTGGGTACCCAGATCTCTTTGACCCCTTCAGTGTTCAGTGGGCTCCATCAACGTGGTAATTCGTGGGAATTTAGCCAAACTGTGTGGGGTCAAGAATTTGGAGATTGCCTATATCTTTTGTTAAGCAGGTTCATGATGATGTGCTCCATAGCTTCGCAAACCAGACTCGTGAGGCTAATGGGACGATAGTTCCCAGTGTCTGTAGTTGTTCCCCCTTTATGGAATGGGATGACTGTAGCAGTGTGGCATTCATTAGGGACATAGCCTGAGGTAAGGCTGTGATTGACCAGAGCTCACAGATGTGATGCCAGTTTGTTTTGTAACTCATGTAGAATGCAGCCAGGGATATTATCAGGTCCCATGGAGGCTGTATTCTTGGATTTGGACAATGCAGCTTTTACCTGTGCTGCAGAAATGGTGGGTACCAGGCTTTCTTCTGATATTGTGATAGGACCCTTGGGGGGAAGGGTAAAGTTGGCACTGAATCTGTCTGCCAGTATGTTGGCTATATTTGTTGGCTCAGTATAGGAGGTGCCATTGTGCAATAACTAAGAGCAAATCTGGGTATTGAATTTGTGGTTTTTGATATAGCTATAAAGGGCTTTGTGGGGTTTTTGTTTTGGTGTCAGTCAGAATTCTGCCTTCATAGCTGGCTTTAGAGGATTTGATAAAGGATCTCAGCTTTTTGCTGAGACTGATAAGGGAGGTTTTCCAGTCTTGTGACTTCATTTTTTTGCAACAGTTTCTTCCTTCTGTTGTAGGGTTTGATGGCTGTGGACCACCAGATTGGGTTCCTTATTTTGGAGGAGAGCGTCTTGGTTCTATTTGGTATGGCAAGGTCCATGCATTTGTGTACTTGCTCGTACAGTGCATTGGTGTATGATTCAGCAGTCATGCAGCTATTTTCCATTGGCATGGGTGCCAAGAAGTTAGCCACCTCTGTTTTTAGGAGCCCAAAGTTGGCTTTAGAGAAGTTTTTCAGGGTGGTCACCTTAGCGGGGGGAGTAGGTGAGAAGGAGATTTCCATGGTGATCAGTTTGTGGTCAGATTTAACCAGGGAGGAATTGACTATAGATTTGGAGCAACAGTCTCCCATGTTGGTGATAACCAGGTCGAGGATGTTGCTTCATCTAGTGGAGCTCAGAATGACCTGATCCAGGGCATTGGAATTGATAAATTCTAGAAAGCATTGGGCTTGTACATTGGTACTTGAACAGTTTTCCCAGTTGATGGAAGGGTAGTTGAAGTCAACCAGTATGAGAGTATTGGGTTGGACCTTGATAGATTCCAGGGTGCTTAGGAACTTGGAGTGACAGACTAGGGACATGTTTGGGGTTCTGTAGCAGGCTAAGACTTGTATTGCCATCTTACCCAGTGTTAGCTGTACCTAAAGTATCTCGGATACATTATCCTGGGCTACCAGTCTAGAGGTGTGCGTATCCTTTAAGAATATGGGGGCACCACCTCCTTTGGAGCTTCTGCCTGTATTCTGGGGCCGAAAGTTATGGAATGAGTTGTAGCCTGGGAGTGCAGGGGCACTTTCTGCCTCTTTAAACCAGGTTTCCATTACAGCACAGATGTCGACATTCTCCATTTTGAGGAGAGCTTTGAATGAGTGCATCTTGAGATTTAGACTTCTAGCACTGAGCAGCATAACCCTCAGACTGCATTTGTTTGTAGCTGCTACAGTGGAATTTTGGTCTTTGGAACATTGCCTAAAAAGGCACTATAGGGGTGGCAAGAGCCTTAGTCAGTACCCAGAATCCCAGGAGTGATAGATGCTGGCCATCTCTGGCAAAGCATCGAGGTCTGTTGATCTTGTCATCCCAGGCAGACAGATACTGGATCCCCTTAGAATGGCACCAGAATCTTAGCCAATTGTTGAAGTCAACCATTTTCTGCTCATAATGTGGTATCATTCTGGGTGAGAGTAGAATACTGCTCAGGGCTAGGGTCATACCTGTCTGGGCCACATAATCCGAGAGTTCCATCACCTCTTTTCATGTAGTCCAGGGAGGTACATCTCAGGTCATTCACACCCACATGGACAATGACTGAGTCCTATTTGTACTTGTTGTGGAGTGACAAGAGTGCATGTATTATGCAGAGGATCCTGGCACCTGATAGACAACTGACTATCACCTTCTCCTTGTTCAACCTAGTGAGTGGGACATCAGTGTGCCTCACAATGGAGTCTCCTATGATTAGTACATTGGGCAAGGTGTTTTGCATTAAGGGCTTGGGTTGAGGGTCACAAAGTGGTGGTGAGCTATGTGTTCTGGGGTTGGTATTGTGTTGTGGTGGTCAAGTTTGTTTCTGTCTCAGGGGTCTCTGTTGTTTGGGTACATTTTTATTGAGAGCCTCCGCGAAGGTGAGTGTATGGTTTGTGTTTCTATGTGTGGGTTGTGATGGTTTTTGGAGGGCAGTGTGTTCTATGTACTGAGTTGCAGGTGTTGACCTTCTCCTACTGACCAGCTAGACCGGTCTTGGTTGGAGTGTGCACTGCTTCCAGTTTAGTGATATAAGTGCATCTCTCACAGGTATGAGTGTTGGGAGGTAAGAGGAGAGGGTTGTCTGTGTACATTAGACAGTTGCCACACTGTCTCAGAATGTCCAAGTACACCAGATTAGCAGGAGAAAGCACAGAAAATTGCCCTACAATCATACCAGGAAAGGTGGTCATAACTAATACATACTGGTGCTGTTACTGCATAGGAAAAGCTAGTGCTGATAGCACCTATGTGTGCTACAATAAATGCTACAAAAGCCTCTTAAAGTGCTAGCTGAATAAGCTAATTGAAGTACAAGAAGTAAAAGAACAAGCACGTTCTAAGGGGAAAATTGAAGAGCAGACTTTCTGGCATCGGTAATAGTTTACCTCAGCTGAGTGCCTCTGCACAATACGCAAACATAGGCTTTTAAACCAGAAAGTTGAAAAGGATGAAAAAATCCCCAAATGGCCAATAAACTACAATTTCTAGTCCAGAAACCACTCCTCCTGTGATAAATAGGCTACCTAGTGCTTACCACTCCCACTGATAAGCTAGTAGGCTTCCCTCCAACACAGAAAGGTCTGGGGGGCTCAGAAACTTACAAAACAGTTGCGTGGGAAAGATCTATTTGCTTTTTAGTTATTTATTTATTTATTTTTGTTTTACATTTGTTAACTGGGAAAGTCCACTGGACCATAGTCCTTTTCAGTGGAGGCCTGGGGAGAAAAGCTCCACAAAATAACAATAAAGTACAATGTTGGTATAGTAATAGATAATAGTGTCAAAAAAGAAAACTATATACAATAATTGTGAGTATTCAAGCAAGAATCAATCATTTCCAGGTAGATACAAGAAAGCAATAATGCTATGTACAGATATATAAGCTCATTTAAAAGAGAAGCATTGTAATTTAAGAGTCCAAATTTTACCCATTGTACAAAGACGAGCTATTTATCCACACAGACTGTGTAGGATAGTGAAAAATGGCAGCAGGACTATTTTTTTTAATATTTTTTCTTTATATTTTTGCTGTATTTTGTATAATGTGGCGTCTTTCTCACTGCATTGTTTTTGTTTCCCACTGCATATTAAAAGTTTTGCTTAGGAAAACGAGCAGAGTTGTGCCTCTTGGTGAGTCATAGAAATTAGAACAGGTCACCTAAGGTTAATTACCTGTGAATTGAGGGAGAAACTAGATACTGGGTCTTGCATTTAAGGGGAAAATAAATAATTTCAAGGCTTTACTGAATACACTGTGATGTAGACTATTATGTGGGAAAGATTGGTTTATTTGTTTTTCATATTTTAATTGAATTTTGGAACATTGTGGTATGTTTTTAATTGCTCTGTGTTTTCCATTGCATGTTAAAAGTTTTGCTTAGGAAAGGAATCAAAATTGTACCTCTTGGTGAGTCACAGGAATTAGAACAGGTCACCTAAGATTAATCACATGTGAACTGATGGTGGAGCTAGATATTAGGCCTTTTATTTAAAGGAGAAAATAAACTATTTCAGTGCATTACTAAATAAGCTCACTCGTACTTTGCCATAGACTGCTATGTGAATATATTTTTCTTCGCCCTCCCACTCCATTACAGATGTATTGCTAAAAGCCAGTGTCTCTCTGCCTGCCTGTTACTTATATAAATTTGATCACAAAACTCTCCCCCCACTCCTCTTTCATTGGCTGAAACCAGTAAGCACAGAAGTAACACTTTATGAAGTCACTTCCCTTAAGCTACTTAAAATAATTAGCTCTCCCAACTGTATTTCACAGAGCCAGAACACTAAGCACCAACCAGCTAATCTATGTTGCTCTTTTAAATATATTTACCTGCTCTTACTATAAACTTCTCTTTGGAAGCTACTCTGAGTCAGATCTCATCTACACATAGTGAGCAATGATTAGGGTAGGAAGGCCCTCCCCTTGACTCCCAAAGTTCGAGTTATCCTTTCTTTCCCATCTTCCTACCTGCACAGTACTGCAATATCTAGAAGTGTTAAGTATTTTTATATCTCAATTTTTAAATCTGAAACAAGGCTACCAGTTAGTGGAAAGCTTACAATCCTATTCTCAGGAATCATATCTAGATTAGTATTTCTGTTTTACTCCTGGTGAGAGAATGAGCAGAGGAACATTTTTTTTTTTAAATTTATAGAGACTGCTAATCACTGGAAAGCCTGATAATTGCTTCTTATGAGTCCATTTGGGATTAGTTTTGCTCCTGGTGAGAAAAGGAGCAGATACATCATTGCTCACTGTCTCTGACTGAATAGTACTTATCTGATTGGCCTGCTTGCCATTTTGGTAAAAACTATCTTATTTATTTATTTTATTTTATTATTTTACATTTGTTAACCGGAAAAGTTCAGCAGAGGCCTGGGGAGAAAAGCTCCAAAAAAGTATAAATCCAGAATACAAATTAAATATACATAAGCATATAAGAAAGTAGAAAACACAAGATTCACAAATGTGTATAGGATATGCAACAGTGACACATGCAGACTAAAACAGAAGTTAACAAACCTATAGGAGGTATCTAGTTTGATAGCAAAATAAGAGAATACATAATGAATACAGTTATTTAGTTGAAAACTTTTACATTATGTGAGTAAATTACAATTTAGTGATAGAGAAGGCTATTACCATGTAGATGTAGTTGATGTAAAGAATGCAATATTTTATTTTATTTTTAAGGACAATAATTTTCAGAGAAACTAAGGAAGGTCTATCCAGGAGTGTTGCAGGAACATAGCCAGGGGCTGCTAAGTGAGACCTTCAGAGCTTTTTAAATTGTGTAGTAGAGCTGTTTGAAGTTATTAAGGTAGGTAGCTTATTCCATATTTTAGGAATGTAGTTAAGAGAAGAATGAAATGCCAGCATGGTTGTTGACTTTGGTGGTATCTACAAGATGTAGGTTGTTGGAGTGGGGACATCGGGAATGGGTGTATGGGAGTATAATATTTTGGAGAGCAGGGGTTTTATCAGGTTGGTGGAGAATTTTGTGTGCAAAGATTAGCTGGTTGAAGAGCAGAAGCTGAGGACGTTCAAGCCAATTCAGTTGTTTTACAGATGCACAGTGATGTGACCTATAGAAGGCACCAGTTGGAAACTTTGCTATTTTATTAAAGCAAGATTCCAGTTTCATTAAAGGAAAACTGCACTCACAGACTCAAAAAAGCATGTTTATTTCATCATGGTTTGGTGTTTCCTACATTTTAACACCACTCTGGGAATATTTACAGGTTTTTAAATATTTTTATACATAATTTCTGAGTCTAACTACATGGGGTCTGGCATCTTGAAGTAATTCTGGTTGTTTACTCCACCTCTAAGTATCCCAAAATGCAGTGCTCATCTGTAAAATGTTACATCACACAGGCCTCTTTCTTCCTAAACCTCCTGTCACTGCATTGATTTTACATGCATACACTGCTGTCTTTCAGTCAGCTAGTTTTAAGTAACATTTTATGCCGTTCAATGACTACTTGAAATACAAACAGTGCAAATGCCACAGAACAGATTTTCAAAGTGCTTTTTACTGCTGCTTCTTTTTAGAATGGTTAAACTGCATTTTTTTATGAAGCCTGAATTGTACAACTTTGACTAATCTCCCATCCTCCTTCACACCTAACTTCCCTAGCTGTCAAAGTGCTAAGGGTAATTTCAGCTTTTACCTGCTGTGATTGACAGCTCACAGCAGGAGACTTGACTTGTGTACTGTTTTCTTGTTCTAGCCTTTACTTTCTATATGGGTAGGGGAAGGATCAGGGAGCTGTGACATCACAGCATGAGTGGGTTTCTTAGGACAGTCATGGTGATGTCAGTTTGGGGAGGCAACTGGCCTTAAAACTACCTGTATTCAGTGGCCTTGATGACATCAATGAATTGGAGACTGCAGCAAGGGAGGGATAAAAGTTTTTTGAAAGTGAAATCACCACAGTACAGTAAGGTACTGTTCTAGTGGAGAAAAACAGTCAATTTAAAATATTTTAACTGCTGTGTTGTTGTTTACTCATATCAGGGAAAACAGAGAGAAAAGGGACATAGAAGTTGAGCATTTAATAACAGAATCCCATTGTTGTCCTTTAAGTCTGTTTTGCGGAGGTTGGTTAGTATTGGGGAGACATAGAGGAGGGTTGATAAGAAGTATGTATAGGCAATAGTAGCTTTTGTATTTTGTCAGAATTCATTTGTTTCTATATAGGAGACCTAGTTTCTTGTGGACCTTTTTGATGGTTTGGGCTATGTGTATATCAAATTTCAAGTTATTGTCTATTTCTGTCCCAAGTAGTTTAGTGTGTGTTATTGGGGTTATCACTACTATGGTTTTAATTCTGAACTGTAGTGTAGCTTGTCTTGCTCTTATTCTGACCTGCTAAACACACTACCCAGTGCATCTACTAGAAGAAGCCAAACCTAAAGACCTTTGTAGCATCCTGGGCAAGACTGTTGATCACCAAAGAGCCTGTTACATACTTCTGAAGAATCAGCTTAGGATTAGTGCTACTTTTGTGCTTCTGGTGAGAGAAGGAGCAAACAGACATTGATTCCTAGGTATGTGAAGCTTGGCAAGACCAGCACTAGTATTAGCGAGAATTCCAATATGCAAGTTCTATGTTTTCACTTAGTACTGATAGATTGACTAATCTCTAAACTAACTTCAGAGTCTCACCATAAACACTTGCTAACAATAACACTCATTTGTTAACTAGGTGGGTTCACTGATCACACAGTCCTGTTTCAGGGGCAACCCAGGAGCGGTTTCTGGTTGGCTTGTTCAGGATCACACAGTAGGCAAATGAGGGCAGAAGGAATCAAACCTAGTACCACAGGAACTTCAGCTCACAGCCTTAACCCTCTGCACCAAATGCCAGTAAATATTAGGATCCACTATAGTAGCCTCTCTTCAACCAGAGTGCTACACAAGCCCCAGTCCTCCACTCTACAGTAACATGGTTCAGTAGTCTGCTCTTACCCCATCTGTGATCAGTCTGATTGCATTTGGTATTCTAATACAGTGTAGCAACTGCCTTATGCTTACCAAATGTCCACTGCTGCTACCAACTGATAGTAGAACCTATGAAAAAATGTAAACATTTAAGAAACATAGATGAAAACTTCTTGCAGCAGTCCACTATTGGTAATCATTATACATCCACAACACCACATCAATCACAGCACTTCACTAGGTCCATAACTTGTGCTGAGGTGATAAAGAAAAATTTGCCAAAACCTCCTGGAACAAAATCTTAAATATCCCCGCCTTCATCACACAAAACAACACCTACTACTTCTCTTTTCATACATACTGCAACTCCAAACAGCTCACCCAAGTGTCATCAGGTAAACAGTTTTAATCCTATAAGGCTCACTAAGTTTGCAACCACACAAAAAATGTTTAAGTCATATGTAACTCTACAATTAAACATACAGACTCCACACAAACCAGACTGGAAAAGAACAGGGTGAATGTTAAGCTGCTTGTCCTGTGACAGGATCTGTGATGTTACAGGGGCACTATAGACCCTTAAGCCACACAAATATGGCTATTACCTGGTAGTGACCTGTGTGGGAGTGAATCACCTGAGTTGTTCCACCTAGAGGGACATGCAGAGAGAAATGATGGAACTTAACCATACATGTTTTAAAGGCAGGAAACACACCTGACTTGAGTACTATCTTTTCTTCAACAAGAAGGATGCCTAGACACCAAGACAAGATAATGGGATTTAATTGGCTGCATAAATAGAAGTTATGTCCGGTTCGGAGCGATCCTCGCCTCCGTGCGGCGCTTTAAAAGCTCTGCAGAAGAAGTCGAGCAGACAATCTAATACCCACAATCATTCATGCTTACATCACATATGCACAGAACCAAGAGTCTATATATAACTATATATAAAGACACATAGACATATAAATATATAGACATAACTTCTATATGTGATAGTGTTCAATCTCGCCGCCTTCTTCTACACATGGGGTAGTGTCTTCCTCCTTGTTCCTGAGAACTCGGGAAGGATGTTCTTGAGCACAGTGAAACAAAGGTTGCCCCTGTCCTAGAAGCCTCTTGTCTACCTTATAATGAGAAATGAATGTATGTGGCTTAGACCAAGTAGCAGCCGCAAATAAGCGCGTCTAGTGGTGGCGGGCTGCATGAGCCAGAGAATGTAGACACTGACCCTTGTGAATGTCCTTTGTTTATGTAAGAGTTAGATTTGAGGAATCATAGACATAGATTATACAATCAGCAAAGGCAAATCTTAGTTGTCTGTGAACATCTAATTTGTGCAACATATACTCCATTTTGTTGGAGTGATTTTTGAAGAAGGTGGGTAATTCAATGGACTGATTAATATTGTTAATAGAACACACTTTAGGGGAAGGAGATGAAATTTAGAAGAGAGAAACTCTGTCAGAGTGAAAGATCAAATAAGGGTGCTTGAGAGAGCCTGAAGTTCAGATACTCGCTAGCGGAAGTAATGGCTACCAAAAGAGAGTCTTGCAACATTAATTTAGATAACAACAAGTTTAGACTCCAAGGTCATTCTTCCACATGGAAATTTGAAATGGCAGCCAATTGAACTCTTAGTGTAGCAGGAGAAGCACCCTGATGGAATAAGTCCGTTAAAAACTCTAATATTTTATTCAAAGGAGCTATAAAGGATCCACTTGCTGTGTATTTTACTAGAATATGTTTTAGTAGTGGAAGCTTTATGAGAAGCCACCAATATATTCCGACTGCTGGCGAAAGAAGATCAGACCTGGCTAAGTTGGGAATTGAGCAACCAAGCTGCTAGATGGAGGGACAGGTGAGTCAATAGATCTGGCTCTGGGTCCAGAATGTGTGTCTTCAGGAAGGGAAACCAAATTTGGCCAGAATGGGGCAATGAGGATTATTGTCCTGTGTAGGTTTCTGGCTTTCTGGAGAAACTTTGATATCAGGGGAATTCGTGAATCAGTGCATCCCTGGGGACTTGACTGTTTTAGGGACCACTCGGCGGGTAACAGAATTGTCTGCATAGCTGATATGTTTATGTACCAGACTACTGACATGTTGTCCGCCTGAACTGCAATAGTTGTCCATTCGCCTTGACCGTGTTGTTCCTGGAAGCATCCGTGGTCACCGTAACTGTAGGCGTGGGTAGCACAATGGTCTCCCCTTGGAAAGGTTGCACGTTGAAGCCACCAGTTTAGATGTGAATCTCGTGTGTTAGAGGTGTTGTTTTGAAAAGACCATTGTGCAAACAGTAGCGACAAAAGTAGAAGACGATATGTGAGTCTGAAGTGATAGTATCCTTTCTGGGGAAGTCTTAGAATTAACTGGTGTTTAATTCTGCTCCTATGAACAAGATACTTTGTGATGGCTGAAGCAAGGATTTTCCGTTTTCACGGAAATTCCTAGGTGAACACACAGTTGAAGAGTAAAGTCTCTGGCCTGTAACACCTGGAATCCTTGGCGTCTCAAGTGAGGCTACACCACTGCCATGCATTTGGTGAAGACCCTGGGGCTGAGGTCAGACCAAAAGGCAGGGCTCGAATTGAAAGTGACTGGAAATGATCTCTGGATGCCCTCTGTAAGAATGGAAGGATCGAGGTATTGAGGTAGCTTAGGTCCGGATGGGCCCTCAGTCCCCTGTTTTTCTTTGGACAAAAGAACCGTCCGCTGGGACTGGTTGGATGACTTTTTCTTAGCAGCTTTGAAATTTCTATAGCTGCTGGCCACTTGTCTGTAGTTATATTTTGCCAGGCCTGAGGGTATAAAGCCTCTGCCCCTCCTCTGCCTCTAGAAGGGGCATTCCCCTGTGGCCTGGAAAGATCCTTGGGGTTTTCGAACCACATTTTCCACCACGTTGCGGCACGGTCTGGTTAGAGACTTTCCTCCTCCTCCTGTTCACAAGGGTCTCCTTTACTTTTGCTTTACTTTGGGAGTGTATCTCCCAACTCTTTGACTAGATCCTCTGTAGTAGGACTTGTCCTGAGGTGCCGTGATGGTATTATTGGGGTTCCTTGGGACTGGTTTGCCAGTCACCTCTCTGTTTCAGGATCTCCATGTCCGAAAAAAGACATCTCTTCTGAAGAGGACGGGGAGGGGACCCTCCATCTAAGTCAGTAGTAGATGTCAAGGATTCTTGTTGTGGTGAAAGTGTCTCCTCCAGCCTCCGAGAAGATCAACCTCTTCCGGCTCCAAAGACTGAACAGGTCCAAGACTCGAGGCTCAAGGAACCGACAGTTGAACACTCAGCCCTGAAGTCTGTGGTGGTGTGGTGATCTAACTTTGCTGGAGCGGCCGATTCCTTAGAGGATTTCGGATGCCTGGTCAAGCATCAGAGCCTGACATTTTACAAGAAAAAGACAAGTCCAGTATAATAGCCAAACATAAAAATTAGTGTCAAACGATTTAAAATGTGTCGAGTCGTTCAAATTTAAGAAGGGGTTGGTAGGCCCGAAAAAACTAAACCGATTAATAAAATTCAAACACACAAACACTAGAATATCAAGTAATCCTTTCTAGTTTATCAAAGAGACAAAATTATTCAATAAAATATAACAAAATTAGATCTGAGGTAAAGGCAGAGGGGATTGTGGGTATAGATTTGTCTCGAGCTTCTCTCATGCAGAGCTTGCAGATTGAACACTATCACATCTAGTGTTATTATAGGGGAATCCAGTATGTATAAGTCTGGGTGAGATGATAGGTAAGACTTCAAATTTTGCCAGGGATTGCTTTTACTTCTCATACCAGGGCATCTGCATTCTGACTAAGGCCTTTGCTGCCACCATAGTTTCTCTTTTAGGCAGCACCACCCCCACTGGTCATTCCTAAATAAGAGACTCAAAATCAGATTCTGACAACATCATGATGGCACTAAGCAATGCTAGAAATCTAAATAGAAAGATGCCAGAACCTGAGGCTCTCTTACAAATTAAACATATTCATATTTGTGTACTTACTCAGACATAGTTTCACTTCAGTGGCAACATTCTCTCTATTCCAAGGTTAGTACCTATCATGCCATTAGACCCTTGGACAACAGTGGGGGAGTATCTGTATTTGCTAAAAACATGACTACCTCACATCAAATTACAGATGACCCTAACCTGGAAGTCCTGGAGATCCGAATCACCTACATTAAATCCATTACCTCATTGCAAGCTACAGATCCCCTTCAATGTCCCTGAAAGATCATGGAAATTACCATGACACAACTGAGACCTTAAACATCAAACCAAATACTGGGGGACTTCAAATACCAAGTGTTGACTGGCACACTTACACCTCTAAAAATTGTCATGCTCGGCATTTCCTAGACTTTACTACCACCAATGTGCTAGAACAACTTGTAAAACTTCCCACTTGAGGCAATAATTCTTTAACCTGGTCTATACCAACCTAGTCTCACATTCCGTCATCCCTGGTTAAATCTAAAAATACCTCCAGACCACACTGAAATTTGTCAGCAAAACAATTAAGAGCACTGTTAGAAAATGCACAGCAGAATATGACAAAGTTGCTCCAGATACCAAAGGAAACCGTAGATTCTTCTTCAATCATGTCAGAAACGTTAAAAAATAATGTCCAACAATGCACACAGCTCATCCATAATAATATGTCACACATTCTGATCTCAAATATACAGCTAATTTATTAAGACAAATTTAGTGCTAAGTTTGGCCCACTATCCCTGAAAATGTATTTTTCTCTTAAATCACATTGGAACATCATGGAATCCCTTTCAAAGGCAAAAAACAATACTTCCACAGGATCAGACAACATAACAGGTTGCATTCCCTGGAGAAGAGATGGTGCCTTCCATATTGAAGAAGGTCACTCTACATACTCAGATAAGTATAGGCCCAACAGCCTTAAATGCAAAACTTTGGAATGTTATCACAGCAGATGTCATTTACACAGAGACAGGTTTGGTTTTGCCAAGGGCAGGTCCTTCATCCTCAACCTAGTAAGCTTCTTTGAAAAGTTACAGTGGCCAGTCTGTGTGCACTGCTTATCTTGACTTGGCCAAAGCTTTTGATATCACTTCCGCACTGGCATAACAGAAAACAATTGGACAAACAATGTAAACCCATGTTATTTGCTGGATTGCAAACCAGTTGTCCAACAGGTTGTGCAAGTTGTTGGTACACTATCTAAAAACTGTAATGAGTGGAGTGCCACAGGGAACAGTGTTAGACCCCCTCCTACTTGGCATTTACTTTTGCAGATATCCAAGCCAATATTCTAGAAGTTTAGTTAGCCAAGTTTGCTGATGACTGCAAGCTTTTACTGTTATCTGCTCGTCCGCTGATACTAAACAGCTCCAGCAATGATTGGAATATACACATACCTGGGATAATAAAACAGTCTAAAGTTAAATGAAAAAAAATGGTATCATTCATCAAAAGAAGCTGCTCCCATCTCAAATGTTGTAAATAGTACTCCTCTTCAGACACAGCTGATTATAAGTGGAGGTGGAATAAAGTTAACACTAAATTTGCCTGCTAATACATTGGCTATATCCTTGGAATCAGTGTGTGCAAAATTATTATTCTGGATGACCAAATGAAATTGCTGGACATTATCCTTTAATTTTCTGACAGAGCTGAAGAAAGATTTGTTGTTTCTTTTGATATCTGTGCCATTCTTAAGTCCATATTCTGCTTTATATTCTCGGATACCACTAAAGTTCCTTGCTAGCATGCTTCAATGTGGTCTCAATTTTGGGGATGGGAATTTCTTGCAACTTTTAATTATTTTTCTTCTTTTTTATACATGGAGATGAATTTCAAAAGTCTATATATATATATATATACACACACACACACGTTCCTACAAAACAGCACTATTTAGAAGTCTGCTAATGCATCCAACCTCATAAAGAAACATGCTCCTGCCACATCACTTAGAATGACCAGCTTGGCTGGTAACCTGTTTTGATTCATTTGTACCTATGAGATCAGTGCGTGGCCACAGTCTTCTTTTACTACCTATTATAAATTAATTTATCCCCTCATTCAGCTCCCTGATTTTCTGAATGCATTTATGAATTTTTAGCTCAACTTTCAGACTGCTCTTTATAGCAACTGCTACTATACCACCAGTGCTCTATCTCTGGCATATTATCTTAGTTGCAGTTGAATCTTGCACTGACCTGGACAGTAGCCAGTTCACTTAAATACGTCCTAGTAGTTTCACAATAGTTCTAATGTCCACTATTTTGTTTCTCATTCATTTTCTTTACTGTGTCACACACTGTTACAATGGTGCCATCAAAATGGAATTTTGATCAATTGAAACCTCTTACAAGCCTTCAACCCTATGATAGATTATCTTTAACCTTCCACTAGAACAAACAAGACTTTCTGAGCTTCACTTTCTGATCAGAATACCAGTACAAACACCTCTTGTATTGATTAATCCAGCATTGTTAGTATCCCAGGTTTACCCTCTTGATATATATCATTAGCTATCTGCATAGCCTTTTTAAGCTTTCATTTATAAAAGGTTCACTTGTATCCACTGTCCAGTTAATATACCACGCACATTTCTGCTACGGCCTTCACAAAGAATGTTATATCTTCTCCACGTCCACCAAACTCCCATATTTGCTCTTTGTATGCATTTTTTTTAATTATTTTTGCAAAGCAGTTTTCCATTTTTCCACATCTGTTGCTGTTTTTACTATTTAGGTGAGAGTTTATTCCTAAATATCTCCTTGTCTTGATCCCAAGTTGCATTTTTTTTCTCTAGGCTCATGCTCTATATCTACTATGGCATCATTATCAAAGAATTTGGATTACATTTAGGTGTTTTGTAATAGCTGATAAAATTTAACTGGATTTCTAAAGTTTTTCAAGCAAATGCATTTCCACTTGTGCTGTCTTGCAGGCATGAATCTAAATATATTATAGACACAGTGGGCCCAATTCCAAAAGATTTGCTCTGGATGTAAGTGACTTACTCTGGTATAAGCCTGGCCTGATTCCAAAATACTTGCTCTCAGTGTAGAGAGATTTATTCTGGTGTAAGCCTGAGCAAACACCAGACTAAGACCAAGTTTTCTGAAATTGGGAAAGGCTTACTCTGACTGCAAGTTTTTATGGTACTTAACATATTATCGCAACCACATTTTTAATAGCCAGACCGTTTGCTTCGCAATCATGCAATCGGGTCATTAATGGTGTACATATGTTATGTAATGTCTGTTGTTGTACCACAATCCATTTTTTTTAATGTAGTGAATAAAATTTAGAAAACATACTAAGTATGCTCATATTTGTGTGTGCACTTCATTCACAGTGTTTCTGTTATTTCAAGTCCACCTGCTACACATTTCTTTGTCGTGGCAGCACATGTTATCACACTACTGTGATTCATTTGTTTGGGTACCACAAAATGAGTAATCCACATTATTTCACCATGAATAAAATCAAACATCGCTGTATCATAATGTTTCTTTATCAGAACAAACCCCCTACACAAAGCAAAACACATCGGTGCTACCAACTTTCTCAGTTAAAGCCAAGGATGAAATCAGCTGTCAACATCATGCACCCTCCTCATGTGAAATCAGTAAGAATGCAATGGTTCATTTTAACATCATTTAAAACAATGGTTAAAAATACAGCAGTTTCTCCGTGTCTGTGTTTTACTTGTCTGAGAACTGGAAAGTACAAAGTGAAAGTAATGCAAGCGACAGTTGGGTAGCAGCTACGATCCCTGAAGCATCCATGTGTAATGCATGCAAAACTGGAAGAGGATTTCTGAAATTGTTCCTCTTCGTAAAAGTAATGTAAATGTTTGGTTAGTACCAAGGAGTAAGAATGACAGTTTGCAGTGGATCGTGCAGTCATATATGTGGAGGTATGCACACTTCACAACTGTGAAAATGTGCTTGCAATAATACGCAAGTACTGTTTTTTTTTTTTTGTTGTTTTTTTGGAATCTGGTCCAGCATGTGCCTTGGTCTGCCACTACAAACAACTAGCATAGTATTGTCTTAGTTGTACTTGAATCTTATACTGAGCCAGAGAGTAGCCAGATCACTTAAATATGTCCCAGTAGTTTTGCAATACGTATAATGTCCATTATTTTGTTTCTCATTAATTTTCTTCACTGCGTCACACACTGTTACAGTGATGCCATCAAAATGGACTTTTGGTCAACTGAAACCTCTTACAAGCCTTCAGCCCTATAATAGGTTAACTTCAACCTTCCATGGGAACAAAGACTTTTCAGCTTCACTTCTTTCTTAAATACATTCAGAAAATCAGGGAGCTGAATGAGATCAATTCACTTATAATAGTAGGTAAAAAGACTGAGGTTGTGCCCTATTCAGTCCTTCTGATGGCATTTTAATCAAGAACAAATGCCATAAAAAAAAAGGCTCCAAACACTGTTTGATATCTTTCCAGTTCTCATATATCTTATAGTCACTTATAAGTCATCTGCTGGATGATTATCGTTCAGGATTTTACTCATTCTGACAGGCCAATACATCATGGATGGACAATTTCCTAAAATTTAAAAAGACAACACATAGCCATTCCACACAACATTGCTGGTCAGATTTTTTTCTGACACAGAAAATGATGCTGTATCAAGGATCAAAGAAACTACTAACACCATGGAGGACTTCTTCATGGTTGCCCAGGAGGCTACAGGCACATGCCTATGATAAGCTTATAATAGGTTCATTATGTTATTATTTAATTGAAAGTTGTTTGCTTGTGATAGGCACAGGTCCATCAAGGTTACTTTTCAAACCTAGCCTGGAATACATAAAGACCAGAAAAACATGCATCTGTATAAACATAATAAAACAAGTTGCAGAAGAATGGCATTCACATACAGTAACTTGATTTACAAAGACAGAGCAACATTATAAAATATTTGATAACTGATAGTCACAGTGAAGCAATTTTCCATAATGAAACTATTTTACTTTATTTATGATCTGTGTCAGATATACAGGACTGCTCCTAAGATTACTCAAGCAGGCAAGGTAGAAGGGATGGCAGAAAGCAGGGACTGATAACAGGATTATGGAAGCTGTGTTATTTTGAGAATTCAGTGAGGATATTTAAAGTTCTAAATTGTTTATAAAAACGTATAGCTCTCTATACTCCAGACCGATATATGCCCTCCAATACAAGTACCTCTCACCACCTTTGTTAGTCACCTAGACTGCTTAAAGCTGTTCTGTAGTCCTTTTTCCTCACCTGAAATAAGGCAAATAATAATTGCCCCTTCAATTTCCTTCAAAAAGCATTTGCAGCATACAATTAGAGTCCCCATTAGCCTTTGACACTGTTGATCATTTGACTTTATCCTCAGGTTCCTTCTGGAAGATAGTTCCTTACATAATCAATCTTATGAAAGTCTTACAGCTACAGGTCAAAGAATGCCTCCTCCAAAGAAGGAAATATTGCAAGTTATTGAAAGCAGATGAATCCCATAGCCTCGGTCATCCCTCCCCCACTGGATCCATTCCAAAACACTATCCCTTAAAAGAAACAAAGGGCTTCACAGTGCAACAATACAAAGACAGGACTTGTGCAGGAATTTCAAAGCAGACACAGTAGTACCTTGCTTGTCTTGTTAGGACATTCTGTAGACACCAACAACATAAATGTACATCATTAACAAACAGCTATTCTATTTACAATGATGGCAGTGAAGACATGCTACAGACAATATACTACATAACAGAGAGAGCAATAAAATCTGCATTTTTACAACTGAATAAACATTGTACAAAATGATACAGCTATGCTTTGCTATAATAACGTGGCGTAACAATTCCATTTAGCTAGCCTTTTATTCATTCTACCAAATTTAGACCATTCACAGTCATTATGAAGCCGCGGTGGTACAGCGGTAGCATTGTTGCCTCACAACAAGAGGTTCTCCTGTTCGATTCATGGCTGGAATGCCTTCTATGTGGAGTCTGCATATCCTCCCCATGGTCGAGTGGCCTCCGAAAGACATGCGTGAATGGGCGTCAGGCTGGCAACTCGGCACCATAAAAAATCTACTGCCAGTCATTAGTGGACCAGAGTTCTGCTGTGGCGACCCCTAACCAACAATAACACAGTCATTATGAAAAGATGTAGTGATCATGTTTGCTTTTTGAGGACTCCTCCAGTAACTGGTCATAGTAATGATAATTACCAAAATCTGTACTGGCAACTGAAATATTAAATGTGGCATTGTCTATATCAAGAAAGTGGGAACTACACTCTGGAAGAACCTCAGTTACTAAATTCTGTAGCATTCCCTGGCTCACATTGGGCCAAATTCCAAAAGGCTTGCTCTAAGTGTAACTGACCACTTACACTCAGAGCAGGTCTTTTGGAATCTGGCCCCTGGTGAAAACTTGTTTATAGCTAGGCCTTACACTTACAGCAGATATTTGGAATCAGGGCAGGCCTACACAGAGAACAACTCTTGGAATCTGGCCCAGTTTTGCACAGGGATTGTCCTATTCCTGTGAAATACAGGTTCACCTTTTGTCCAAACAATAGAATATAGGACATTCCAAAATCAGTTGCATCTTGCTGATTTGGAATTTGAATACAAACTAGCTTTCCCAGTCTCAGCACTGGCAATGACTTGATTAACGTGGTATAGTAAAGCTGTTGCTGAACAGCTTGTTAACCTGCTTGAACATCTGTTATTTGTTCTGCCTGAAGTAAAACTAATGATGTTGGCAACTTTTTTTCTTGTTCTCTTCCCCATTAACTGAGAGGATGAAAGCCCTATAAACTGAAAACATGCATTCCTCCATTCACAAAATACAATATTACAGTCCTGATTTCAGCTGACAATATACTTTCACATAATTATCAGCACACCCTTGAAAAAGCAACCACAACAGTAGCAATGAAAAGATTTTTAATGGTTAAGCATTTTCATCTTACATAAAAAGTACAGACTTCTTCAGAACCACAATGTTAGCTGTTCTGTTACCAAGCTGTTATATAACATAACCTATTTCATCATGTGAGTACTGAATAAACCACATAGATAATTTTAAGGTATATGAACAAGTAAATACATTACATGAAAATTAAATGCATTGATTGACAAGAGAATACAAAATAACATTCATATATTAAACTGACAAATGTGAAAAATATTTAAAACGGTTTCAAAAATCACAATATGGCAGCCTTAATTTTCAAACAACACACAACAGACACATTCCCATTGATATCCAGAGGGCAACAGGAATCTAGTTTCAGCCCCCATAAAATTCCTTAACTTCTATTATCTTCTACCAGAGAGCCCCTTTTGGATTTGGGGTTATTCTTTCCACAACAATAAAACCTTTTGAAACCAGTGCAGCCAATAGAGTGTTTTTATAAAATGTTCTTAACGTACCTATGTGCTCATGTACATGTTCCTGTAATGTCTTCTCTGTTTTTCCCATGTAAAAGGCAAAACAAGAGGGGCATAAAGCTGCATCTACTAGTCCCTTTGCCCTACAAGTGTTGCATCCATTGAGTTTAACCATAACTTAACCAAATTTAAAGCTGTCACCCTGTATAATATAGTTGTAAATATTGCAACTTTGCATCTAAATGTCCCCTTCTTTTCCTTTTTGATGAGGAACAATCTAACAAGTTTTTAATATTTACCCCCTCCCGAAACTAAGTCTAACTTCCCCTACAGTAATTTACTCAAATCACTGTCTACTTGAAACATTTTCCAAATTTTCCTTATAATACATGCAACAACCCCACTATTAATGGAAAAGGTGGTAATAAAATTACCACAATGTCTATTGATGTTACATGTTGCTGTCATTGTCTCCAAGAATGGGCCTGTTTTTATACTTTCTAAACACATCATCCAAACTTTTTCTATGAATGACTTGGGGTAAACTAGGTCCATAAACATTTACTTCAAGTTAGAATTTTTTTGAAGCAATATATTTCATCTGAAATCATTCACATTATCCTAACAGATTAGCTCTTAATTATACTCTTTTTGTTGTAAAAGGTGGCAGCTATTAAAGAATAAAAATGTGTTGGAATAAGTGGGTTTGCAGAAAATTGTTGCAAAAAAATTATCATTAGCTTAACATCTAAAAACCCTAAGTAGTCTGCATTAATATTGCAAATGAACTTAAAAGGATCTAGTACTATCAAGAAAATCTGTCAATTATTTTAAGTCAGTTTCAGTCCCAGTCCAAAACAAGATGATGCCTTTAAGGTAATGCCTGTAAATTTTCCAAAATTTGGCACATTTTGGGGAACAACAAACTTGTTTTACCAAAAACTAAGACCAATATTTGAGCAAATTGGGACACATGCTGCTCCCAAAGTGACACATGTATGTGGGAAATAATGATCTCCTTCAAAGAGAACAGAATTATTATTATTATTTCATGAATTAAATTAATCTAAAATTCACAGTATCAATAAAATCTAGTTGTGAAACCACTTCACTGAACCTGTGGTGTGAGGAATAACTAAAATCAATTACATCAACAGTACCAAAAATCCAGGGTCAATAAATCATCCTTAACATCCTTTAAAATTTGCCAAGAATCTTTCAACAAATAAGGCAATATATACATACATAAAATCTTTCAAATTAAAATCTATGAAGAGGATTAGAAATTTTGTCTTAGAGCTACTGGCATCCACTACAGGAAAAAAAAAATATGCAGACCTTCAGTGTTTCAAAAATACCTGGAATGTCCAGCTTTTTAACAGTCAAGAAATTAAATAAATCTTTATGAATTACAACGTATAAATCATGTAGCATGTGTTACATATTTCTATATACAATATTCAGTTCACTGAAAGTTGCCTGAAAATAAGTTTTATAGTTTAGCAAGATGCAATACATCATATTCACATATTCACCATAGTCTATAATGACTAAACCCCCCCCCCCCATTAGATTTCATAAACCAATACATCTTTCCCCTGGCAATTATAGCCAATAACTCCCTTTCATCTTGTAACAAATTAAACCAAAAGAAGTTTCTCCTGTTAACTTTTCTCAACTTGTATTCCCAAACTTTCTCGTACATTGCTGCTGCAGGAGGCAACAAAGGGTTATAGGTACTACTCCTTTTTAAGCCATACCTATTCTCAGTGCTACCATTCTTATTCTGGGACACCAATGATAAATTCAACTTCTGAGTAAACATTTCTAACAAAGTGTGCACTAAAAAAACAGATTGGGCAGGAACAATACTGAAACTACATTTGAACAAACTACATTCATGATGACTAAATCTCTGTAATTATATGTGAATATCAGTCACTGCGAACCATGTCAGGCAATCCAATATTGTGCATCCAATTTTCAGTTACCTCCTGTTTTACTGGCAGTTCTGCCCTCTCCTCTGCCTCTTGCTGAATAATTCATCTCCCTCAGAACTCTCGCTTCCACCTTGGGCAGAAATTGTTTGTTAGATTGGCTATTTTTAAAGGATGTTAAGGATGACCTATTGATCCTGGATCTTAAATGTGTTACTGTTGATGTAATGAATTTGTTTTCAGTTATTTCTCACACCACGAGCTTAGAATGCTGCAGTGAAATGGTTTCACAACTAGATTTTATTGATACTGTGAATTTTATATTATTTCATTCATGTAAGCAGTGCTCTACAATAATTCTATTTTCTTTGGACAGTATTATTTACATTGTACAAGCATCACTACTTTATGCACATACTGCTCTTAGTTTTGGGGAAATCAAGTTTGTGTTTTCCCTCAAAGTATTCCAAATTTTGGAAATTTTAAAAGTATTACCTTGATGATATCTGCTGGTTTCAGTCTGGGCTGAAACTGATTTAAAAGAATTTCAAGATTTTTCTTACTAGTATCACATTCTTTTTAAAGATCATTTACAATATTATTGCACACTATATAAGAGTTTCTGGATGTTAAGCTGATGAAAAGTAACATTAAACTTTCTTCCACAATGTTTCACTTATTTCAACGCATTTTTTTCCTTTAATAGCTGCCATCCTTTACAGTATAGTTAAAGGTTAGTTTAAGATGCTGTCAATTTCAGACAAAAATATATTGCTTCAGAAAATGTCTAACTAGATTAGAAGCAAATGTTTATCAAGAGAGCCTACCCACAAACAAACAAACAAAAAAAAAAGATATGTGATACGGCATTTAACAAGTATAAAAGCAGGCACATTCAAAGAGACTATGACATTACTACAACAGCAGCAATATTCACCACCAATGGAAATTAATACCACCTTTCCAACTAAAAGTGTGGTTTTATAAGGGAAAAAATGGGAATTATTTAAAGTAGACAACTGCTTGAGTAAAATCACTTCCGTCTAAAAGAAGTTAGTTTCAGGAGCGGGGCAAATATCGAGAAATTTTTGAAATCATTCCTGTTTTAAAGGAAAAGAAGGGGACATTTAGATAGAATGGTTGCAATATTTACAGCTATATTATACAGGATGACTGTTTTGGACAAGTTATGGTTAAACTCAATGGAAACAACACTTGTAGGTCAAAGGGAGTTATATATACAGCTTTATGCCACTCTTGTTCAGCCTTTTGGAAAAATAGAGTATATTACTAGAACATGTAGTTTAGCACATATACAATATGAAAAGAAAATATGTTAACACCACCTTGTACAAACATTCTACTGACTAAACTAGTTTCAAAAAGTTTAATTTTATTGTTGGTGAGAATGACCCCAAATCCAAGAGTGGGTCTCTCAGAGGAGATAACAGAAGTTAAGGAGCGTTTTATGGCAGTTGAAACTAGATGCCTGTCACTGCCAGGCTAACAACAAAAATGTGTTATTTGAAAATGAAGGCCGCCAGATTGTGATTTTTTTTAATAGTTTTAAATACATTTTCATTTTTACCTCAAATTTTCAATTGAATAATTATGCGAATAAGTTATTTCATATTCTCTATCAATGTATCTAATCTATTTTCTTATTCGTTTATTTTTAAATGCTCTATGTGGATTGTTCAGTACTCACATGATGAAGTCAGTCATGTTATATTACAGTTTTGAAGAGTCTAGCAGAGGTGCATTGGTGGTGGGGCTGTGTGTACATGGCTGCAAGGGTACAAGTGGTCTCTGGTGGGTGTGTGCATACACACATGCATGTGCTTGGGTGGTCATAGTATAAAGATTAAGAATTCAATAGAGTAGGGTGTGTGTGTGTAATCATGTGATCAGGTAGGGGGTTACATGTATGGAAAGTGTGTGCAAGGGAGGAGTGACTGGGAGGGTATGGGCTGTAGCCATAGCTCTAAATGTTTTTGCTAAAGATTCAGGGACAAGCCAAAGTTAAGAGAGAGAGATGAAGTCTCAAAATCAGGAAAAGGAAATTATGTCTTACCATAACGTTTCATCTGAGTTGTCCATTTTCATCTGTCATCAACCTGTGGATTCAGTTCTGATCCTTCGGAACCAACTCACCCATTGCTATAGCTTGTGAACTCCAAAAAAACTCTTGAGCACATGCCTTACCCATAATGCTTAGGGAGATTACCTCAGATCGAGTTTCCTGATAAGTGAATGAAAGCTGTAAAATAAATAAATAAATGAAAGAAAGCGATAATATCTGGAGTAGGATTATACTCCAAAAGGAAAAAAATCTCAGGTGAATATCCATTCTTCCAGGAAATCTGGCAGGAGGAAGGAGGGAGGGGAGTTGATGACAGATGAAGATGGACAACTCCAATGGAACATTATATGTTAGACATAACTTAATCTGAAGTTGTCAATCTTCATTCTGTCATCAACTTGTGGGACAGAGTCCCCAGCTACATTGAACACTGTGTGGACTCAATGAAGGATATTCCTGAGCACCATTGAACCAAATGGTGCTCTTCCCCTAGAAACTAGATCTAATTTGTAGTGATTAACAAAGGTATAGGGAAGACACATAAGTTGCAGCTGCACAGATGTCATCCATGAAAGTTCTCGATTAGAAGACAGCAGAAGTAGTTACCACTCTAGTTGAATAAGCTTTCAGGGGTACAGGTAAAGAAATACCCCTCATCCTATAAATAAAAGAAATACAGTCTGAAATCCACTCAGCTAAGGTTACTTTGTTCAGAGGTTGTCCCAATTTAATATGTAAAAAGGAAACAGCTGATCAGACATCCTGATGTCCTTGGTCCTATCAAGGTAGATGCATAGTAATCTGTGAACATCTAACAGATGTAATGAGTACAACCCCTTATTAGAAAAATTTGGGAAAACTACCAGAAGGTTAAATGTATTGATTCAGGTAGGTTTCTGACAATACCATAGGTAGAAAGACTGGGTTGATTCTGAAAGAACCTCTATCCTCATGGAAAATCAAATATGGCAGTCTAGAAGAAAGTGCCTGAATTTCCAAAATTCATCTAGCCAAGGTGATGGCTACTAAAAAGATAGTTTTCCAGGATAGCTGGCTTGAAGGGGGATTGTGTCAGAGCTTGCAGCATTGTAAGGAGGCTTTAGGAGGAGCGCACCTTTTTTTAAAAATTGTTTACAAAGTCTATGTGAAGTGACGGATGACCAATGGAAACCATTGTGGAAATCAGAAATGGCTGCCAGCTGGACTTTAACCGTACAAGTGGAAGTGCCTTCACTGGAAAATGGAAGCTAGAAAATGAAGAATTCTGTGAATTGCTGCTGAAAAGGGATCACGGTGATGTAGAGAGCCCAATGAATAAATCTTTTCCATTTTCTTGCATAAAGTTTGCATGTAGATGGTTTATGATACAACAAAAGTATGCATCTGACTGGGAAAGCGAGCATATCATGCCTGGCTACTAATGGAATTGGAGATACCAAGCTTGAGAGTTGTAATGTCTGGGTGACTAATGTCCATCGGGTGTGGCAGGAGGTCCAGAATTGTGTCCAGAATCCAAGGTGTTTGTACCAGGTGAGGCCAAAGGAAGGAGAAACCAGATTTGCCGAGGCCAAAAGGGGGCAATGAGGATGATTTTGCTCTTTAACTTGGCTGCTTTCTGTAGAAATTTGGGAATTAGTGGAGTCAGTGGAAAGACGTAAAGGAGACCGGGTGGCCAACTGTGCAGAACAGCATCTCTCAGTAATTCCCCCTCAGGGGGATGAGGGCAAAGTATCTGCTGCATTTGTTGTTCACAGGGGAGGCAAAATGGTCACAGCAAGGCTAGACCCATGTGCGGAATATCTTTTCTGAAACTTTTGGATTGAGGGACCACTTGTGAGGTAGAAGAATGAACTTGCTCAATTTGTCTGCTATCACATTTGACTTCCCTGGAATATGCATTGCATTCAGAAAGCAGTTGGATGAGATCACCCACTGCCATATTGTGAGGACTTCTTGGCATAATGGTAAGATCTGGTTCCCCTCCTGTTTGTTGATGTACCAGACCACTGACAAGTGGTCTGTTTAAATCGCAATCATTCCTAGAGGCAGAGTCCTGGAGTGCTTACAATGCCAATAGCACTGCTCTAATCTCTAGAACATTTATGTGCAAATTAGCCTCTGATGGAGCCAAGTGCCTTGGACTGCCTTTCGCTGGCAATGTCCCACCCCCAAGCTGGGAAGCATCCGTGGTCACTGTGGCCTTGAGTTGAGGGGAAATGAATGGACACCCTTGTGAAACTTATTTGAATGAATCCACCTTATGAGCTCTCTCGCATGTGCTTGTGATTAATATTGGCACTGACAAGGGATGCTGAAGGATGAACCATTGTGCTGCAAGCAGCCATTGCAAAATTTTCATGTGGAACCTGGCTAGGGGAACAAGAGTTATGGCAGCCACCATAGATCCTAATGCTTGAAGTACTAGCCATGTTGAAACTATTTCTTTGTAGTGTATGGACTTGAGTCTGCATAGTTTCCAACTGAGATTGAGGAAGTGAGGGAATGGAGGTTCTTCTGTCCAACAACACCCTATAAAAATTAGCTTTTGTGTTGGTTCCAGTGAAGATTTTTCAAAGTTGTTTGTGATGCCTCGATGGTCGCATAATTGTAGTACTTTGTGTTTTGCTGTTAGCAGTAGTTGTCTGGTAGTAGTGGAAAACAGCCAGTTGTTTAAGTATGAAAACACCCGGAATCCTTGCAGTCTTAAGTAAGCTTTACTACTGCCATGTATTTGATGAACACCCTTGGGGCTGTGGTGAGACCAAAGGGGAGAACTCTGAATTGGTAATGACTGGCTCCCAGCTGGAAGCAAAGGAATCTACTGTAATGTCTGTCCATCTTTATGTGATAGCACGCATCCTGAAGCTCTATAGAGCACATCCACTCATACTTTCCTAAAATGGAAGAATGGACCATCCGGAAGTTGGTTTTTCAAACAGATTTTTTTAGTTCCCTGAGATCCAAAATTGGTCTCCAGTCCCCTCTCTTGCTTGGCACTAAAAAGAATCTTGAGTAAAACCCAGATTCTATTTGGTGTGGTGGGACTTCTTGGATGACTTTTTTTTCTAGCAGCTTTTGAATTTGAACAATTGCCTGTTCCCTCTTACTGAGTGGAACATCAGGGAATCTCTGAACAGGAAAGAGGAAGGGAACTGTATAGCCTCTGGAAATGATTCTCTGCTCCCAAGTATTGGATGTGATTTCTTGCCAGGCTTTTAGATACAGAGAAAAGAGTACCCAGACTGCTTCCTTAGGTAGACAGTCGGGCCTCCACACAGGAGCACTGGGAGGGTTTCCTGAAGAAAGAATCCCGGTAAACCCAGATGTTGCAGGCCACCTTTGCCACAAGAGTGGCGTGTTCCATTATTGTTCCCACTTCTGCCCCTGGGGGAACCTTCACCAGGTGCAGTCTGGGAAGACCCTTGGGACTTCATGAACCACATTTTGCCCATTCCTCATTGGTTCCTACAGAAGGACCTCTACAGAGTGGAAAAACATATTCATACAGTGGAAAGGGTTTTCCCGTCTTTCTCACACCCGGTTACAGTTTCTCTAACAGTTGGGCTGAAAAGGGAAGAGCCATCAAAAGGTGCATTGATAAACTAAGACTTTAAGGGCTCCAAAAAATCACACAAATGCACCCAGCATGCCACCTTATGGAAATGCCTGAACCTGCTGATTATGCCGTTCCTTCGGCTACATGAGAAATGAGATTCATGGAAGAACTGGACATGGATGCCAGGGTAGCCAACAGAGATGTGACCAAATCCTGTAGCTCTTCAGAAACATCTGACAGAGTATCTGATAGTTCCTTTATCAGATCTCTCTGTAACCTCATAAAATGTGCCTGGTAGTTCAAAGACCATAGGGCAAAGATCGATGAAGCATAAACTCACTTCCCAAATCTATCCATTGCCGTGACTTCTTGTTGGGGGATGGATAGAGGAACTTTCTTCCACTAGTTCCTTTTGAGGGGCCACCACTACCACCATGGCATCTAAAGGAACTCCCCTTTGTCCAAAAAGGTTTATCCTCTGGGGTGTGATATTATCTGGTCTCTTGGTTCAGTGGCTTCAGGGGACTTCCACACCCAACAAGAGATCAATTTGATAAGCTCATTGGCAGGTGGAGATACCCAGGAAGTAGAATGGCAGGTACCAAAAGCCTGCAGGTACACAGATTCCTTGGTCAAAGGGTTGAGGGACTTCCAACCGCCTCTCTTCTTGAGTATTTTCAGGTTGTCTCCAAAGGAGACATCAGGAGATGATCTGGGGGGGGCCCTTTGCCTGCATCGAAATCCATGTATTCTGTGATGGACTCCTCTGGAGACACCAAGTGTTTCCTCTTGCACAATTTCTTCTGAGGAACCACCTCAGGAGAATGTCTGGGGAGGTTTTGGAAGAAGGGGCAGCCTGAGGTTACAGTACCCACTGACCCTTTGGAAGGGTTTGTTGATGCCCCAGGCCAGAAAATGCCAGGGGAAGGGGGCTCCAAGGAGGAAGGAATAGACATGGTACTGGAAGTAGCCAATGCCCTCTTCATAGCCTTGAAGGCTGACCCACCAGAAGAGAAGAGCTTCTCCAAGGCCAAAAGGAAAGACAAATGCCAAAGCCCTTCCCTGTTCTAATGAGGTCTCCTACGAGTCCAAAATCAGACCGGAACTAGTCTGTGCCAATTCACTGAGATGCTGGGATGGCTCTAAAAACTGGGAGCAGAACCCCATGATTCAGAACAGACAGTCAAGCTGCAGCCCTGAGAAAACTCCAGTTCAGACACAACCGACGTGCTCAGGGCAATTGTCTGTTCTGAAGAAAAGGAAATATTCAGAACCAAAGACTCTAAAGTACCTGTGGAGGTTAGAGGAGGAAGAAGTGGAAGGTGGGCAATGTCTGTCCCAAAGGGGTAGGGACCGGACTGCCTGAAACACCTTGGGCCCAAAGTATTTTCATCACCAACCTTTCCAAGTAGTCTTCTGTCAGAGTCCTGGAAGAACGGATGGAGACCACCAAGGAAGGTTATGGTCTGCCTAAGAAAGGAGCAGGTGGCCTGTCAGCAAAAGGGTCCACTATAGGTGAATACCAAATCTTAGGTAGGGATGCAAATGAAAAGACAATTTTTCTGGAGCAGACGAAGGAATAAGAACCATGGAAGCAGATACCGGTTCCGAAGTATGCTTAGTGATCTAGGATTTAGAAGTCTGTTCCAATGTCTTCTTTTTGGGCTCAGTGCTGAGGAAGTACTCCAAACTGAGGCAGAGAGTTTCTTCGCCTTTGAAGATCTAGATGAGGAAGTAGTAGTAGTATGTCCACATTTGTGTGCCTCCCTAAAAAGGAGGGAAGGCAGCCTTTCAGAATAAGTTTATTCTTTCTACCAATGCTCAGTGACCAAAAGCGTGGCAAATGGAACAGTCCTCTTGCAAGTGTAAGGGACCCTGACAATGAATGCTGGTCAGAAAAAGTAATTGTGTGACCACGTTTCATACGTTTTTCAAAGCCAGCTGGAGTCTTCTCTTTATCTGCCATATCCATGAGAAGGCAGTGACAGCAGCATGTGTGTGTGTGTGTGTGTGTGTGTGTGTGTGTGTGTGTGTATATATATAT
The DNA here is from genome assembly GCF_019279795.1 of Protopterus annectens. Taxonomy (NCBI): domain Eukaryota; kingdom Metazoa; phylum Chordata; order Ceratodontiformes; family Protopteridae; genus Protopterus; species Protopterus annectens. Next base: position 429,235,462 of record NC_056726.1, on the reverse strand, counting down.
ATATATATATATATATATATACATATACATACACACACACACACACACACACACACACACACACACACACAGCACGCACACTAGAAAATGTCAACAGGACAGAACGAGAAAAAAATAAAAGTTATGAACAATGGCAAACAGGAGACTTACCTAGCAGTAAGAGGGGAGGGTAAGGGATACCAGCAATGGTAAGAGCTACCCAACAGTAGTCAGAAGGAGATGGGAGAGAAAGTTAGAAAATGAAATACATTTGCCTAAAAAATGGCTGAAAGCTCTGCAGAAGGTGCGATAGATGGAAACAGGGTTTGAAAATAGTTTAGACAGGAAATGGAAGAAATTTTAAGAAAAATATGCGACTTAACTGTAATGCTCGAGAGAGATCGAGAAACCATGTCTGAAGCTGAAAGCAGCAAATGAGATCAGAGATAATCTCCCTAAGTATTATGGGTAAGGGATGTGCTCCAGAGATTTTTCTTGGAGTCCATGAGCTATAGAAACAGCCTATTCTGTTCCAAAGGATTGGAAATGAACTCACAGGGTGATGGCAGAATGAAGATAGACAACTTCAGATCAATTTTTAAATATTATACTAATTCACTTAATGTGAATAGAACAGGATTTTCATTGCAAACCATTTTCTAAATGGCAAGTAGTATTACTGGAAGATTATGTTTGGGTGTGCTAGTGAATGTGTGTGCAGACATTCAACAGTAAACATGTAGTATGCTGTAATCTTTTTTTTTTTTAAAGGGATCAGTCCTACGCAGATTAATATGCAAGGTTAATAGGTGAATATATATATATATATATATATATATATACTGTATACACAAGATTAATAGAAAGATATATATATATATATATATATTAGGTACCCCAGACTTTTGTCCAGAAGTCTGATTTTCATATCGAGGCTCAGAGTAATCTGAACGAACAAAACCACATTCCCTTCCTAATCAAACAGAGATATCAACAAAAATAAGAAGGCTACTCGATTTAAACTGGAGGCACATTTGTAAGCTGGGACTAACGTTTTCCTTCTAGTTTTACCAAAGGCTCATCAAGTGGTACTCATGATGACATTATGATCAATAGTTATGGACTTACCATAATGGTGGATCTTTATATCCCATGTCCATTCACTTCAATATGTGGGACCAGTTACTCCAGGCAGCCCCAACTGCCAGTTTTCCTCCTTACAGCAACAGATATTCACCTTCCCCAATAATGATGTGTAAATGAAAGGAAAAAATAATTTGCTTCAATAATTTTCATTTTAAGGGGATCTGGCGTATGTCTGTGGGATGAAACAGTAAACAGACACCCCCCCCCCCCGCCGCACAAACACTACATCTTTCATCTCCTGGTTTTTGCATACACTTTTGATAGCGCTGTAGAGCCTTTTTTGATGGAATGTCAAAATTCTATCATAGGAAGTTCCAGGTAAGGTATGCAAATTTACTGAATGCCAGAAGCCTAAACCTCAAACTCTCTAAACTTGAGGCCTTTTTTACCCTTAGACATCAGCACTTTTTTAATTATAGAAACATAGTTCCAGTGTAGTGGTAAGTACCATAGCCATGATTCATTCCATGACTTTGCATATAAAACTAATCAGACTAATGGGTTTGTAGTTCCTGGGGTTGGTTGATGGTTTGCCCTTATATAGTGGGATGACTGTTGCAGTTCTCTGTTCTTGTGGCACAAAGCCTTTTCTGAGACTATAGCTGAAAAGTGACTGCAGCAGTCCTGATAGGTCATACTCATCCACTGCACTACAGATGAAGTTTGCTCTACATTCTTAAAGATCAATAACTCCTACATGCTGGAATCTAATTATAGCCTAGTAACCTCCTATGATCTAACAGCCCCAGGGCCCTTACAAGCCTAGCCAAGCTAAACCCACATTTCCAAAGATGTCTGGTTCAAGCAGACACTAAAATCGGCACTTATTGCCCCTGTCCAAGATTGACACAGGTGGAACCTCTGGGGTGAATTTCCGGTTACCCATCCAATCATCCAAACTGCACTTAAATAGGGCCAACAAGGGGCTTTGTTTAACATGAATAGGAAGCTTGTTCCAAAGGTTGGGCAACCTCTGAGACAAAGCTGTCTCTCCAGCAAGTTCTGTTGATGTCACATACCAGGTTGAGGTCCTTTGAATGAGTGAGCAGTGTGCCATTTGACATGTGAATGTGCAGCATTTCCATCAAACCCGGGTCAGAGATTGCTCTATATGCAAGGCACAGGTCACCTCTCAGCAGTCTGTATGACACAGAGAAAAGTGACAATGGTTTCAGTCTGTCAGCATAAGACAGAGCTTGAAGAGACTGAATTTTCTTCGTAAGGAACCTATGTGGTCTCTCCAGTTGCTGCAGGTGTTTGGAAAGAAAAGTACTAAAGGAAGCATTGTACTCTATTACTGGCCTGATGAGGGAAGAGTACAGTACAGTTTTGTACCTACCATAAATGTAGATGTTCGAGTGCTAATACAGCTTCAGTCACAACAGATGGGTTATCCTGCAGTCAGGCGGGTCCTCGGTCGGCCGAATTCCAAAGTCTAGGTCCGGCGTTGGATGTTGTCGCTTCTTCCCTGATGTCAGTGCGGCAGGGGTATAAAAGAACCAGCCGACGCCATTTTCTTCAGTTTTTCTTGCCCCAGATGTCAGGTGCCCCCATAATGAAGGCAAAACATAAATTTATGTAATAATGCAATGCAATATAATAAAAAAACAGTAGTTGCAAGCAAATACACCATAAAAGAATACCCCAATCAAGTTGTATGAGGAGGTGTTAGCCATTAGGCCTGTCCCAAGAGGGGAAGGAGGGAGGGAAACATGGACTGCAGCTGTATTAGCACTCGAACATCTACATTTATGGTAGGTACAAAACTGTACTATGTTCATCGTGCATACAGCTGCAGTCATAAGATGGGTAGAATCCCAAAGCTAAAAAAGGGGTGGTAGGCACTAAGTGGAACTAGGAGGAACAAGGATGCCCTTGCAAGACTGCAGTGGCAAAGCCCGCTCTAGATTTGGAGTATAATGGTAGGTGATAGTGCTTGGAGAATGTATGTACAGAACTCCAAGTGGCTGCTTCCAACATATCTTTGGTAGGAACCCCCCTGAGGAAAGCTGCAGAGGTAGCTGTGGCCCTTGTGGAGTGAGATCTGATGCCTGTAGGTACAGTTTTACCATGAAAAGAATAACAAAAGCGGATGCAATGGGCTATCCATTTTGAGATTGTCTGTTTGGAAATAGCCTTCCCTTGAGCACCTGTAGCATAGGACACAAAGAGTTGCTCTGATTTTCTGAATGGCTTTGTTCTGTCCAAATAATAACGAAGCTGTCCATGAATGTCCAAGGAATGTAGTAGTGTCTCCCCTTTGTTTTGTGGATTAGGGTAAAAGGTAGGTAAGTGGATAGCCTGATTCAAGGCTACCCTGGATACTACCTTTGGCATAAAGGAAGGGTTGGTTCGTAAGGAAACTCTGTCCTGATGGAAAATGATGAAAGGCTGCACAGCCATGAGGGCTTGTAGTTCCGAAACCATGCGTTCTGAGGTGATAGCCAGTAGGAAGGCTGTTTTCCATGACAAATATTGCAGTTCCGTTGAAGCAGCTGGCTCAAATGGAGGCAGGGTCAGTTTTTCTAGAATGAAATTGAGGTCCCAAGCAGGTACTGGTTGCTTCCTTGGGGGTTTTATATTCTTAGCCCCTCTGAGGAACTGTCTTAAGAGAGGGTGAGAGAATAAAGGAGGATCAGTGTTGTATTGAGCAGAAATGGCTGAGGCATGGATTTTGATGGAGGAGAATGAAAGTCCACTGCTTAGCATCTCAGCTAGGTACTGTAATATTTGAGGTAAATTCAGTATTCCAGGATTCTGACCCTTTTTCTGATTCCAGGCACAAAACAGTTTCCATTTTGCGGAGTAGGCTTTTCTAGTAGAAGGCCTTCTGGCCTCCAAAATGACATCCTGCACCTCCTTGGAGAGTAGGGTCTGTTGTGAATTTAAGGAATCCTCCATGCGGCTAGATTGAGTGTTTTCAGCTGACTGTGAAGAGTTTTGAAGTTGTGCTGAGTCAACAGAAGAGGCATTAGAAGCAGGATCCATGGTGGGGAATGAGTCAGGCTCCTCAGGAGTGGGTACCAGTGTTGTCTTGGCCAGTCTGGAGCAATGAGAATCATCTTTGGTCTGTCTGCTCTGGCTTTTAATAGAACTTTGGGCAGCAGAGGAAGAGGTGGAAAGACATAAACTGTCATTGTTGTCCAACTGAAAGAGAGTGCGTCCACTTTCCAGGCCTGTGGATGATAGGTCCTTGAGCAGAATTTTGTCAATTGGTAATTTCTGTGGGTAGCAAAGAGATCTATGTCTGGCCTTCCCCATGATTGAATTATCTTTGTAAAAACTTGAGGATGCAACTTCCATTCATGTGGATCTGTCATATTTCTGCTTAGGTTGTCTGCCAGCGTGTTTTCCTTGCCTGGCAGGAATTGTGCTTGAAGTTGGATTTGTAATTCCAGAGCCATGTTCCAAAGAGACATGGCTAGCCTGCACAGGGGATATGAATGGGTTCCTCCCTGTTTATGTACCACATCACTGTGGTGTTGTCTGTCCTTATCAATAGCTGGCCTGGATGCAGTAGGTCTTTAAAAGCCATAATAGCATTTTTTACTGCTAGCATTTCCTTTTGATTGATGAGTAGGTGCTTTTCTTTTTGGGACCATTTGCCCTGAATGCACTGATCTGTCATGTGCGCCCCCAGGCGTAGGTTGTGATGATTTGATTTGCTTGAGGCAAGCAGAATGGGAGACCTATGTTTCTTTGGCATGCCTGAGCCCACCACAGAAATTCCTTTTGGAGGCATGGAATCAGTGGTATAATTGTTTCCAAACTGTGGCTGTGTTGAGACCATAAGTTTTTTAGGTACCACTGAAGTTTCCTCATATGCAGCTTTTCACATGGGATTAGCAGTATGCAAGATGCCATGAATCCCAGAGCCTGCAGGATTTTCCTTGCAGTCAGCCTGGTGAAGGTTGCCAGTTTTCTGAAATATTGAGTTAGTTGCCCTTGTTTCTCTGGAGTGAGGTAGGCCATCTGGGTGTTTGTATTCAAGCTGGCACCCAGGAAAATTATTGTTTGAGAGGGTATTAGTCTTGATTTCTTTTTGTTGACTGTGTGTCCCAGAGAGTTCAACAACTTTATTACAAATGCCAGGTGTTTCAGAAGTATGTGTTTGCTGTCCGCTTGGATCAGGCAGTCGTCCAAATATGGGTATATTTGTATCCCTTGAAGTCTGCAGAAGGCAATTACTGATGCCAGGCATTTCGTGAACACTCTGGGCGCAGTAGATAAGCCAAAGGGCAATGCAGAGAATTGATAATGGGTTGAACCTGCAAGAAATCTGAGGTATCTTCTGCAATCTTGTCTGATAGGGACATGCAGGTATGGCTCCTTGAGGTCCAATGTTACCAGCCAAGACTCCTTGCCCAGCATGGGAAGAAGCTGCTGTAATGTGAGCATCTTGAATTTTGGTACGAGTAAATATGTGTTTAGGATGGATAGGTCCAAAATAGGTCTCCAATCTTTGTCCTTCCTTGGTACCAGGAATAGTCTGGAATAAAAACCTTGACCCTGTTCTTGTGCAGGTACCTCTTGAATAGCTTTCATGTCTATGAGAGCTGACATTTGTTTTTGTGCCTTTGCCCTTTGATTTTGTGGCAGGTATGGCATGCCTCTCATTTTTGGAAGGGTGTGAAAGTGGAATCTGTAGCCTCTGTCTATAATGTCCAGGATCCATTTGTCTTTTGTGACAATATGCCAATTTTTCGAAAATAATGCCAGTTTTCCGCCTAAAGTTGCTGCCATTAGAGCTTTGCTTGGCATGCAAAGGGGAAAGTCATTGGTTCTGCTTTCTGAATGGCTGTGATCTATCCTCTCCACCTCTTGGTGTAGGTGCTTGCCATTGTCTGCCTCTAAATGATCCTTGAGATTGCCCTCTACCCCTCGGGCGCCTGTATCTACCTCTTTGAGGTCTGTCCGTGGCTGGAAAGGACCAATTTTTTGAAGGCCAATTTCTACTGAAACGTGGAGGTTGTACCTGTAGGAAATCTTTCACTGTTTGCATTGATTTTGCCTTTTCCTCCATTTTCTTTAATACCTCCTCAGCTTTAACACCAAACAATACATCTTTTTGAAGAGGTGCATCTAGTAATTTAGCTTTGACATGATCTGGTAAGGTTCGCTCTTTGAACCAAGCATGTCTACGTATGACTGATCCTGTAACAGCAGCTCTACATGAGGCCTCTAAAGCATCAAAACCACATTGCAAGGTATGTTTACCCACTTGTTCTGCACTATGCAACAAATCCTGCAACTCCTTCAAGTCTGGTTGTTCAGGTTGTGACATTTTGCTTTTCAACTGAGAACAAAAACTGTTGTTACTTTAACATATGGAACTGACAGTTTAATGCCCTCATGGTTAAAGTGGCCAAGGTGTATACCTTTTTCCCCCACCTTTCTAAAGCTCTGGAATCTCTCTCTGAAGGTAATGGATTTTTGTCAGTGGAGGCCTTAATTCCCTTGGGACCCTGTGAAATAGTTTCTGGGTGAGCCACATGGCTTTTGTATAGGAATTGGTGTGAATCAGGAACCCGGTAATACCTGTCAGGCTTGATTGGAGCTGGAGGTAAAGAATCTGGGTTAAGGCTGGCCTCTGAATACACATCATCTAGTATGTCTAAGACAGGAGAGATGGCCAGAGGCCTGTGCTAAGGGAGCAAGAGGAAATCCCTGAGCCTTTTCTTGGAGTCTGAGTAATCTTGGCCTTCCCAGTGGAAGTGTTCCCTCAAGGTATGCAAGGTTTCCCCAAAAGAATAGTCCTCAAAGGGGGAGACAGAGGGAATGGACTCCTCTGCATCAGAATCTTCAAAAGGGGAGTATGAATGTTCCTGGTTTTCAGAATGTTCTGAAGTAATGGAAGCCTGGTCCGAGGAAGGGCATTCTTCCTCCACTCTGGGCCTTTTGTCCGAGGGGGGTTGAGAACCTCTGATAAGAGTAATCAAATCCTCAAGCCATTTTCAGCATCTGTTTTTTATGCATGGGGCCTTGAGAGGGGCCCTGTGGAGCCTGTCTTTTAGTATGCATGGCTGCTTTAGATTTAGTGAAAGCCTTAATGGAAAAAGAAGGCGGCCTGAAGACACCTTGAGAGGTGGCAGGCATGTCTAAACTCTGAGTTTCCCTGCCAAGAGTGGCATCAGTATCTGTAATCGAGGTGGGGGCCGAGGAGCCTGTGACCTCAGGCACAGAAGACACCGCTAAGGAAGTGTCATCGGTAGTCAGGGGCTGTGAAGGCGCCTCGCTGAGAACCGGAGCACCTGTAGTCGGCTTTAGCACGGTGTCAGTAGAAGTCGCGGACCTCATATGTCGGTCCTTATCTTTGCGTTTTTTACTCAAAACTGGAGTCTGAGTATCCGACGACATAATGTAATTAAACTTTTTGCCAAAATAGTGTTGGGCGAACTCCGCCCGACGCTTAATAGTGCGTTTGTTGAATGTAGCACAAAAACGACAGGCCGAGATGTCGTGGTCTGGGCCTAAGCAAGGAATGCAGAGGGAATGGAAATCCTTATGCGGTATTTGCTTCCCACATGAAATGCAATTATTAACTTTGTCTGACATCGGTCTGAGGCAAGAAAAGTTTCCCCAACGGGGTACTTAGCTTTCAAGAAGACTTCGGTTGAAAAATATTCATAATCTCAGGAGCTGGCCGACCGGCACTTGCGAACTGCTTCTGCTTCGGGCACCGCACGGCAAGAAAGACTGAAGAAACTGGCGTCGGCTGGTTCTTTTATACCCCGCCGCACTGACATCAGGGAAGAAGCGACGACATCTGACGCCGGACATTTACTTTGGAATTTGGCCGACCGAGGACCCGCCTGACGGCAGGATAACCCATCTGTTATGACTGCAGCTGTATGCACGATGAACATCGGGGGGTTATAACCTCTTTTCCTGAAGGCAATGCCCTTTCTTATGAGATGAGCAATATAAAATGCCCTTCTTACCCCTGTGGAGACATGGTGATTGAAGTCAAGTTTGCTGTTAACCTGTGGGCACAGACTTCTCACCACTGACTGACCACTTAGAGTATTGCTATTGATGTGGAGGTTTGCAGGAACATCACCCTTACCGAAGGGGATGATGCATTTTTTTGGATTAAGTTTAAGACAATGACTTTGGCACCAGTCATTAATCTGCATAAGACCTTCTTGTAGGATGTTGACATCGCTAGGGGTTTCAATGATCGCTCCCAGTTTATAGTCAACAGCAAACTTTGTCAGCCACAGTCTTTTAGTTTTAGCCTGCACTATGGCGAAGTAGATTCCAAACAGTAGGGGTCCCAGAACCAATCCCTGTGGAACAACCACTGGTTACAGGTCTGCTGGAGGTGGAGTCCCCTTTTAGGCTGTATGAGTTCTATTGGTGAGCCAGTTTGCAACCCACCTGACAATATATGGGTCGATACCCAGCTGGGTGAGTATCAATGATGCCTGAGTGGGGGGTTGTGTCAAAGGCCTTGGCCAAGTCTAGTTAGGCCATATGCACAGATTTGTTCTCATCTAGGGCTTTACTGATCGCCTTGAAGTCCACCAAGTTTAACAGGCATGATCTCCCCTTGATAAAGCCAAACTGGGTGGGGTTGAGCATTTGGAGATTTCCTATATCTTTGTTAATAAGATCCATGATGATTTATTCCTTGGCTGGTCAGGCTAATGGGTCTACAGTTCCCAGGGTCAATGGATGCACCCCCTTTGTGCAAAGGGATGACTAACAGTTTTCCATCCCACTGGGACAAAGCCAGTGCTTAGGCTGCTACTGAAAAGTGTGTTCAATGGTTATGCTAATTCCTGTTTTAACCCATGTAGAATACAGCCTGGGATGTTGTCTGGTCCCATACAAGCTGTGCTTTTGGGCTTTGAGACAGCATTTAAGACCTGCTCATCAGAGCTATGTATTCCATACTTGGAAAGGATGGAGAACAAAAGTAACAGAGTCCTCGTTTTGTCTTGCTAGGATTAATCCATTTTTTATTAGAAAAATTATAGATATTTACAAATATGTACAAGTATTTACAAGTTATTCACATTTTAGACTTTTTACAATAAACATCTTATACTTTATACATTACTATAAATTACACTGAAATTTATTAAATATACAATTTAGTTAGTATTGTTAAGTGTTGTTCATTGTCCATCCATTCTGATTTAACCATTCTGCGAGTCTGTAAATTAAGTAACATGAAGTCCAAGCTCTTCCATTTCTCATTTCCATTCATCTTGCCATCTACAAGTACAAGACTGATACAAGAAAAAAAAAATCTGCGTTCTTAATCAATGAATTCCAATATCTTTAGTAATCTGCAAATAATAATTTCTCAATTGGTTAATGGGAATAAATATGGGATGTTGCAACTCTTTGAATACAAGACCAAAAACATTTAGCTCTAGTGCAATTTATAAACACATGTGATCTGCAGTTTCTAGTTCTAAACATTCATTTCTTATACACTTTCTAAATGCAAAATTTTTGTACAAGTGTTCATCTTAGAGGCAGTTTATTTAAGGAGCATTGCCATATAAAGTCACCCCATTGAGGTACTTTTTTGATTAATGTTTGCCCATTTCTTATTCCATGTAAACTGAATATTGAATAATTGCTAAAAACATTAAATAATAGTTCTCTAAAATTTGTCTGTACCATTCTCTTCTCACTTCTGTTTTAGAAAAATCATGTAATTTAAATTTTAAAACGACCATTTTCATGTCTTTCAGTTCATTAGTATTTTTAATTCTTTTGCCTATCATGCAAGCTGACCAAAATTCATTTGATATAATTATTCTTTCTAATAATGAGTTTATTTGATTAAAGTGTAATATTTGTAAAAAAATTAATATTGGATGTATTAAAGATAATCCTCCTTGTCATCTAATAGAATATAATATGCTTCTTACTGGATTTATAGTCATCTTCCAAAAAAACTTACATGCTGTATTTAATAAATGTCTAGCCAAATTGTTGGAAAAAATAAATTGCAAAAATATGAGTTTGCTAAGGAAGGCTCTATATAACAGATATACTGTTAGTGTATGAGAGAGTAAAAGTATTTCAAAAATGTAGTTTTCTGCAACTTTTATCTATTGTGTCTCTGCATCTTGTATTAATAAGCTGTTCTGTTCCCAAAGGAACACCTGTATCCCTTCATTTGAAAGGGTGTAAATCTTCTATCTTTTCATTATTTGTAGTAAATCCTGTAGTTTTTTTGTGTTCAATTGTAATCCTATGTCTTGTATTATACTTTGTATAATTTTTAGATAAACTTGTAAAGCTTGATAGTTTTCAGCAATTATGGCAGCTGCCTAGGTCATTACTCTTGGTATAGACACGTCCTGGCTCTCGAATGAATATGGTGCTGTTCTTGTTATACTTCTGTATTTATAATACAGCTCGTCATTAAAACTAGTTAAAAAAAAGTGCTTAATGGACAACCTTGCCTGATTCAATTTCTCATAAGTACTGATTTGCCTGTCTATCCCTTTATCAATGGTATTATTTGTGTTTGTGAGTGCACTGAGGTAATACCTTTCCTGAAATGGGACCCAAAACCAAATTGCTCTGTTACCTCTGAAAGTGCATTGTGAGATATATTATGCTTTAAGTCACAAGAAAACATAACAGCTGTTTTAGATTTTTTTTTTGACATACATGCATACGCATAGGTCTAGCAGGTATTCCAACTATGTTTGGGTCTAGCAAATAATGCAATTTTGATCTTAGTCTCATCTTGCAGAACAATTTATAATCTGTATTGCCTAAAGCAATTGGGCTCCAGTTAGTGTCGCTCTGTCACCTTTCTTCCAACTGTAATACAAGTTAAGAATTCTGCCTTCATCATACTGTTTTTTAGCCATTCATTGAAAATATTAACAATATTCTGCAATTGAGCATCAGATAACATTTTGTAAAATTCATGTTATTCCATCCTTGCCTGGCACTGTACATTTAGTTGACATCTTAGCTATTGCCTTCTTGAGCTCAATAACTTTAACAGTGGCATCAATAAAAGAAAATGCTCTGGGCATTTTTGAAATTTTCCATAGGGTTGATGGTGTGTTCTTGCCTTTATATAAATCTAATAAGTAATTATTAACCAATTCTAAAATAGCCTATTCTTGACTAAATTACCTTTGCTATCTCTTAAACAATGTAGGTACGATTGTCTATTGACAGTTTCTCTCCCCCCCCCCACCAATGTATGGTAGTATAAACTCACCCATACCTTTTAACTGGTATCTTAAATTCCACAACTTTGTTGATACTCTTAGTAGATTCAGTTCATGTAATCAAGTACTGTAATGCTTTATTTATATCCTTAACATGTTGATAAAGAAATGTATTTGTTTTAACTCTGTATGATAATGTATTATGTACCACTTACATCTAAAAGCTTTTCTTGAAAGTCTAACCACCATTCTGATTGTGTAACATATAAATCTTTTAAAGTGCTGTGCTCATACCATAGCTCTTGTTTCTCCCAATTTGTCTGTGTTAAGACACATATTAACTAGCTATGGAATGACTTCCCCTTTGATCTTTTGTGTTTGTATGCCAAATGGATAAGCCATGGCTTTATGGTTTGTGAATGATAGATGTATGCGGACTGCAAACCAGAGTTAATGAATGCCAACAATAGTCAATTATAGATGTTGCGGAGCCATGAAAATAAGTATAATCATTTGAGTGGATCATGTTCAATGCTGCAGTACTCATAACTTTATAACTATCTTTAACATCTTTGTTTTTACTATTAATTCCCTCAGAGGTGACAATTAAAATCGCCACACACTATTATTGGGTAATCTACCAACAGCTATGGTTGCATTAAATTTAAACATTTTTGCATGTTCCATTGACTCCATATAATAATCTGATGTACTGACCTTGTACTTCGATATCTAGCAATAGTAACCTACCTGAAATGAGATGAAGTGCGTCACATATGGTTAAATTATTAGAATTATAAATAATATTCCAGAATGTCTATCTGTACCTAGAGACCACACTGTTTCTTTGTTCCACAAGTTGTCCCATTGTATTATTTGGTCTTCTGATGTGGTTGTTTGTTGTCTTTTCCCGGTTAGGGGTCGCCACAGCAGAACTCCGGCCCGCTAATGATTGGCAGTAGATCTTCATGAACGCTGAGGTGCCAGCTCGATGTTCAACCTTCAACGAAGGCACGCCCATTTATGCATGTCTTTCAAATGCCCACCCAACCACGGGGAGGACATGCAGACTCCACACAGAAGGCACTCCCCGCACTCCAGCCGAGAATCGAACGGGAGAACCTCTTGCTGTGAGGCAACAACACTACTGCTGCACCACCATGGAAGTCATTATTTGGTCTTCTAATATCCCTATATCTATTAAACAAATGATGTCATGCAACAAAGATTGCACCCATTCAAACATCAATAAATGTCCAAGTAAGCATACTGTTAATATTACATAATATAATAGTATCAACCATTGCAATCTGTTTCTTTAACACCTTTGAAGACTTCTTTTTATTTCCATTTTTGCCTTTAACGGCTTGTTCCATGAAAAAGCAGAATTTTTTTATACTACTATTTACAGAGAATGATACTAATTCATCATCAGATAATTCTGAAAAAAAATGAACCATCATCAATATGCATCGTATTAACTACAGCTGAGTTTGGTGACATTGACCTAATTTTCTCTTGAGTTTTTTTCATTATTTGCAAATACTTTGTTAATAATTGTGGTCGTGTTTTGTCTGATTGTTCTAAAGCCCTAGAGTTTGTCACCAGGCATGAGGAAGCAGTAGGTGTAGACTCACTGTCAATGTCTTTGTCCTTGTTTTTATCCCAGTTTGTTTCAATTGGTTCAATTTGAGTTCACAGTCTGAGCCCATATAATTATTGTTGTCCTCTGGGGGTGTTGCTGCAGCACTTTTTTCCTTATCTTTCTTTGTGTTTTCATTTTCTTTTTATGTATTTCTAGTGCTAGAGTTTATCTGCAGTCACTATATCTCCCTTTGTCATAGCCTCTGTAGGTGTATCCAAGTCCGTGTTTTTTGTGAAAATTTTAAGACAATCTGCTCATTGATGAGGTCCTGCACAGTATTGGTACTTCATGGGATATGTTCTAGTGAAATGGTCTGTAGATCCACACCTAGTACATTTTCTGAATGGGCATTCTGTTGCCATATGAGAGAAATCCCCACAGAAGTAGCAAGACCCAGGTTGCCCTCATATTTTAATATTCCTCTCTGTCCAGCCACAAAGCAAACTCCAGATAAGGGTTGTATTCCTTTTTCTTTAAAATGAAGAGCTTCCCATGATCCACCCCCAATCTCTCCTGCATCCTTGTCAAAATGTTTATTTATTGTGAAAACATCCACACAGTGCTGTGATAAATATTCCCTTATTTGCTCTTCTGATACATAAAACTGTTCTGAATTGCATTTATTTTTTTCCTTAAAGTTATATCTAATTTAGAAATCTGATCATCACATCAAGGAGCTCGTTTTTGTGTGAAAAGTATGTGCAGCTTCAGCAGTTGCAAAAAAAAAAGTCTGCATAATTCTTGGCTCCCCAATGGATTATAGCACATACTTGTTTAATTTGTACTTCTGTGGGTTCTATCAATTCATTCCATATCTTTTTTTTTTTAATTTCTTTGTACTGACTGCCATTATTCTTATGAGAGGCATCGGTACAGTGCACGGCCTTCTGCTTGCTCCTGTAGAATCCTGCATTCTTAATTTAACTGCAACTGCATAATTCCCACTAGGAACTAGGCTTTCATTTGAGAAGTCCTTTCCTAAGTGCTGTTTCACTGCACTCATTTACACACCTGGAACATGTTCCTTTAAGGAGTTTACATACTGTGATTTATTCATTGGTGGTGCAAAAGTATTAATCGATGGTACTTGCCCTTCGTTTTGTTCATTTCTATGCTTTTTTTTTTCCTGTCATCCACATTAAAAATGGCAGCTCTTTTTTCCATAAGAATGGTTTGTGAAATATTTTGCTCAGTTATGTTACTAGTGAGCTGTTCAACACCTGGATGTTGTTTATTTGATGAAATATTGCTAATAAACTGATTAGCCTCTAAACAATTATTTGTCTGTCAAGGTTTTTACTTTCAGAAAACTAGCAATACTCACACTTCCACAATTGGCAGCCCTATTTACATTAATGGAAATACTCAAGTCTTAAACTCAACATTTTCTGTAGAAAATGTGAAATTACCTGTATTTTCAAGTTGTACAAGCTGTCTGTAAAGGTTGAATTCAGTGAGAATTCCCTGTCTTCATTTGAGGGCATCCACAGCAGTCAAATCGATTTCCTCAGCCCAGTGTAAAACAATTTTAGTATCTACATATTGACATTTTCTGAAACTGGAACACTTAAATACCTATCAAACTTACTTTTAGAGGCTGAGGCTATGTTATTTTTCAATTAACTATAACTTAACAGCTGTTACAGCATCACTTTCTAAAGTGAAAGACACCATCTTGGGTAGGAGGCTGCAAAAACAGGTCCATTTCTGTTTTCCTCAGTCAAATTCTTTTTATGCACACAGTCAAAACGATAACTTAGCAGCATAGTCAGATCATTCAATAGTGGCAGGAAAATAATTCCGCCATGAAGTAGATTTACCCAAATATCCCATGTGAAAACTTATTACCCCTCCAGACCAGTTTTGCAGGTTACAAGGACATATTCTTCAAACCAAATACTGTAACAGGAAGAATTGTAAAGCAATCTACCTTTACTTAAGCATTAACTTGTCAGGATTCCATGACCCGAAACACAGCAACATATGCAGAATTGTTCACAAAACCTCTTTACAACCACATTAATTGCTGCAGACAGGATGCTTAACAAAAGCCTAAAGCCAACTAAAAATAAAACCACACTAGTGGAATCCTAAATTAAAACAGGTTATACAATAAGAGGAAAAAAAAGTCCTAGCTAAAATTGTAACCCCCCCGCCCCCAAAAAAAGAGCTCTCATTAAATTTGAACAGACAAGACCACTAATTAAAACTAAGAAAGTCCATGTTGATGTCAAGACAGCTTCCCTGGCTAAGGGCAACAAAAAGACCTCCTTCAGTTATGTCAGAAACTTCTAAGGCAGTACACAACAGTGCAAACTGGTGGTTAATGACCTACTGACAGAAGCAAATGATATAGAAAATCTACTGGTAGATAAAATCAGCTTAGGCTTCACCTCCCACACACCCCCTCTCCCCAGAAATACCTTCTAACATCACCCTTTCTACTATATACAGGGAACAGGTCCTAGCAGCACTCTCCAAGACCAAAACCACAGCATCTATGGACCCCAATAATATCCCAAGATGCATACCCTGAAATATGACCTATTAGGACTGCTACAGTCACTTTTCAACTATAGTCTCAGAAGGCTTTATGCCACAGGAAAAGAGAACTGACCATCAACCAAACCCAGGAACTACAGAACCATTAGTCGGATTAGTTTTATATGCAAAGCCATGGAATGAATCAGAACCATGTTTCTATAATTACACGAATGCTGATATTCAAGGGTAAGGGAGGCCTCAAGTTTAGAGATTTAGGCTTCTGGCATTCAATACATTTGCATACCTTGCCTGGCACATCCTATGATGAAATGTCAACAGGTGACTGCTGTCAAAAAAAAGACGCTATAGAGCTATCAAAAGTGTATGCAAAAAAAACCCCAGGAGATGAAAGCTGTAGCGTGTGTGGGTTCTCTTTACCATTTCATCCCACAGACATACACACACCAGATCCCCTTAAAATGAAAATTACTGAAGCAAATTATTTTTCCCTTTAATTTAGGCATCATTATTGAGGAAGGTAAATTACTGACAAATGTTATGAACTTGCCTCCTATCACATGAAGACAAAACTCAATGCCCCTCTTCATCTCTCCCAAGATAGAACACTCAAAGTCATAGATTTACACATGGTCAGCTATAAGGCTGCATTCATACTGGGAGTGGTAAAGTGCCTTAGTGACATCTCTAAAGCTAGTACCACAGAAACACCTAATGTTATTCTTTACCAATCTGCCAAGTGTTGTGACTATGTCTTACAATGCAGTCAAAAACCAAAATACTTCTTTCACATGCTGCAAGCTTATGTAATCTTAGCAGTACAGGACTGCAGTACAGACAACTACCAGTAATACCAGATGTGGGTGTGGTGTTCATGTTATGCTATATGGCTGAGGTAAGCTAGTCTATGAGGCCTAGGTGAGGATTTCTTCATTACATCTGCATACAAAGGTGGTTGTGGTGGCACACTTCCAAATTAGATAAACAAGTGCACTTCTTGGCAGGATGAACCAGTAACGTTCAAGAAGTAGGCTATCAGAAAACATGAAGCAGGTTGCGGATTAGCATAATGGTTAAAGCATTTACTTCATAGGTAAGAGGTACAGGGTTTGATTCTCGCCAAGGGAAATCAGCTAGCCTACTACTTACCTATATAGGCTATACTGCCTCAGAAAATCAAGTGCTAATAGGTTGCTGAATTAAGCTAAAGCATATTGGGACTCACTGGCACCAAGTAGTGCTTTTTTTGGTCAATTAACAGCATAGATAACAGCTAATAGAATGTACACATTACAGAACTAAAGCCATAGCAAGCCAGTTATGGCAGAAGACAAGCAGTGTACAACTAACTTAGGAAAAAATAATGAAGGGAGTTCAATTATGAGTACAGGTTTGTCCAAGGGTAATCTATTACATCCATACTTAACAATGATTATATAGTATTCTGGGTCTCCTGAATACAGTGGGAGGGCACACAAATGTAATTAAAGGGGTATCTTCACAAAATGATAACTTTGAGCTTACTAACAGGAGTGGCATGGACTTCTGGTTATATTAACAAACAGTGGACAACTACAGACACTAAGAACACAACAGGAACATGGTAGGAAAGTAGGATCTGCCCAATGCAACAGTTTACTCTGTCAGAAACTGTTAGACTAAGCTTCAGCAGGAAAACCTTTATTTTCTTTTCCACTTAACAAAAGACTTTACCTGAGAACAGAGGGAGGGGCTAATTATCCTCTTATTCCCAGACTCGGACACGGTTTTGTCTCATCTCCTAACCATAACTTTTAATATGAAAGGGGGAAAACACTGCAAATCAAAAAAGGATTACATCTGTCCTTCCAGTACAGCAGTCTAGTTTAAATCAGATGTGGTTTGTAAAAGATTTTTCATGAAAACATGCTATGACCTAAGAATTGATTACATAAAAGTACAGAGTGCAACAGGCACAGTCCCCCTGCATGGGGGTACATGGAAGCCCAAAACAAGAAAGTATGAAAACATTGGATACACTCCAAAAGTAATTATTTATTTACAAATAAAGTAAGCGCTTTCGTACAGTATAGCACCTGTACTTCTTCAGACAAGACAGTACTGAATGCAAGACCTTATATACACACTCTCCCAGAATGTAAATCTAATGAGCTCTATCTCATGGTCAATTAAACATTAATTACATTAAATAAAAGACCTAGCATGGAATAATATAAGAAAATCATTAGAAAATGCATTTCAAAATACCTCAGAAGTATATATTAGAAGTATATTGGAAATGTAGCCACCAACACCTGGTAAAAATTTTAAACACCTTATAAGACTGAAAAATGAATAAATATTAATAAATTAGATAAGAAATAGATAAAAATGGATACAAATGACTGTTAAACACATACGTATGCACCATAAGGATGTCAAAATTCATTTATTTGAATATAAATACCTTATAAAAACGGTAACATAGATAGATGTACAAAATGAACAATTTAAACAATCTAAAATTCTGAAAAAAATACCAAGGAAAATGAAGGCCTTGATCTTTTAAAGCTCCTCAGTTTAAGTATGCAAGTTATGGACCACATTGCATTAATTCCTGGGTGCCTAAATGCATCACATCTTAGCTGCCACAACAATTCACATTTCTCCAATCCCGGAAAGGTGGGACCACCTCTAATATTCGGGTCAACTGTATCAATAACTCTGAATTTAAAAAACACATTTATATTCAAATAGGTGAATTTTGACATCCTTATGGTGCATAGGAATGTGTTTAACAGTCATTTTTATCCATTTTATCTAATATAGTAATATTTATTCAAGTGTTACTTAACATTTTTACCAGGTGTTAGTGGCTACTTTTCCAATATACTTCTAATGTACACTTCTGAAGTATTTTGAAATGTATTTTCTAATGATTTTCTTACATTAAATACAAGACCTAGCTTGGAATAATGTAATGTTTAATTGACTATGTGATAAAGCTCATTAGATTTAAATTTTGGGAGAGTGTATACAAGGTCTTGCATTCAGTATTGTCTTGTCTGAAGTACAGGTACTATCCTGTATGAAAGCGCTTACTTTATTTGTAAATAAATAAATTATTTTTGGAGTGTATCCAGGTCGTGTTCATACTTTCTTGCTTTCCAAGTTTGTTTTGGGCTTCCATATACCCCCATGCAGGGGGAATGTGCCTATTGCACTCTGCACTTTTATATAATCAATTCTTAGATCATATCATGTTTTCATGAAAAATCTTATACAATGACCTAAGGAATTGATTATATAAAAGTACAGAGTGCAATAGGCACAGTCCACCTGCATGGGGGTATATGGAAGCCCAAAACAAACTTGGAAAACAAGTAGTATGAACACAACCTGGATACACTCCAAAAAGAATTAAAATTATTTATTCACAAATAAAGCAAGCGCTTTCATACAGGATAGTACCTGTACTTCTTCAGACAAGACAAGACAGTACTGAATGCAAGACCTTATATACACTCTCCCAGAATGTAAATCTAATGAGCGCTATCACATGGGGGTCACCATGGGGTCACAGTGTGGGGCCAGTTTCTCTAACTTGGTCACGGTGTATTGGGAAAAGGAATATATTTTTAAGAACAACCCTTTCCAGGAATATATTCATTACTACACACGTTACCTTGATGATATTTTTATAATTTTCAAGGGCAACGCATCTATTTTCACAGAATTCATGACTCATCAACACCACTACAGACTTTCTCAAATTCACTAGGGAGTTCCAGAGGGAAACCATATCCTACATGGATATCAATTTGAGTAAAGATAATGTCAAACAATGTTACGTGGCCACTATCTTCAGAAAGGAAATGTATTCCAATTCCTTTTTTGCATTATACTAGCTCTCATCCTGACCACCAGAAGTCAGTGGTCAAAGGACAGCTAGTTAGAGCAGCCAGAATGGTATCCACGTATCAAGTCTTAAGTGAATACCAGCTCCTAAAAGATATGTTTAAGCGTGGTTACCCACAGCCCCTATTAGAAGGGATCATAAAGGAGGTCACATCTAAGAGAGCAATAGGGTTTTATAAAGCCACCTTAAAGGATTCCTTACTTCTGAATGGGAATGACCATAGCTCTTTCAGTCTACTTAACAGACTCACTATGCATTCCTCCATAGATCCATTTACGGATTTTTCCACCACATTTGTAACCCCATTTAGTAATGAAGCATACATTACTAAAGGTATAATGCACAAGAATTGGTACTTAATAGTAGCAGATACAAACTTAAGAGCTAAGTAAACCTAGAATCATATTCAAGAAGGGTATTAATCTAAAAGCCATGTTGGAGCAGAGGAGAATAGACAAGCCTAGGATTAAAGGAATGTTCAAATGTGAAAACTGCCCCTACTGTACACATGTGAGCACAGGACTCTTTTGAGATAAGGAATATGAGATTTTCATGCAAGGGTAGATACAATTGCAACACTCATAGCATTATACACCTGGCCCAGTGCAAAATGTGTCCTGTCTTTTACAGAGGAAAATCTGACAGAAGACTAAGAGACAGAATGTATGAACTCCTTTATGCTATCAGGAATAAAAGGAGAGAGAATGTGTTGGCTAAACACATTATCAATTCACCAGAACATGTTTTTGAATTCAGAGTTATTGATACAGTTGGCACAAATATTAGAGGTGGTCCCACCTCTCTGAGATTGGAGAAATGTGAATTGTAGTGGCAGCTAAATGTGATTTATTTAGGCACCTAGGGATTAATGAAATGTTCTCCATAGCTTGCATACTTAAACAGAGGAGCCTAATAAGATAAAAGCCTTCATTTTCCTTGGTATTTTTTTTCAGAATTTTAGATTGTTTAAATTGTTCATTCTGTACATCTATGTTACCATTTTTACAAGGCATTTATATTCAAATAGATGAATTTTAACATCCTTATGGTGCATAAGAATGTGTTTAACAGTCACTTGTATCAATTTTTTATCTATTTCTTCTCTAATTTATTAATATTTATTCACTTTTCAGTCTTATAAAAAGTGTTCTTTAACATTTTCCCAGGTGTTAGGGGCTACTTTTCCAATATATTTCTAATGTACACTTCTGAGGTATTTCGAAATGTATTTTTCAATGTATTTTCTAATGATTTTCTTATATTATTCCAAGCTAGATCTTTTATTTAATGTCATTAACGTTTAATTGACCATGTGATAAGAGTTCATTAGATTTATATTCTGGGAGAGTGTATATAAGGTCTTGCATTCAGTATTTGTTGTCTGAAGCACAGGTACTATCCTGTACGAAAGCGCTTATTTGTGAATAAATAATTCTTTTGAGTGTATCCAGGTTGTGTTCATACTTTCTTGTTACTTTCCAAGTATATGGAAGCCCCTCCAAAAAAGACAGTCTGGAGTTTACAATGCATATTGTCTTGCTTTCAAGCAAAGCTACTTTCATCCTTTACTGCATCCATTTAAGTTATGATAGTCTGGTTCAGCAAAACCACGTTTATCACTGTGACTTTAATCAATATCACACAGCCAGTTTATGACCTAGTTTATGACCTTTACATCTATCAACACATCAAAATGCTGCAGTACTGGGGGATAATGCCTGGAATATGACCCAGACAAGATGGGTCAAACTAGTGGCTTACGGGTTCTAAGTGCAGACTTGGGGAAGATGGGAACGAGTAGCTGTTGCAAGCTCATCTATTTTGTGGACAATGAAGAGAACTAACCCACAGATGAGGTATTCGCTATTGGGCTGATTGCTCCTGCTGCACATACACAGGGAAGTCAGTTGTTTTGTGTGTGTGTGTGTCTGTGCGCGCGTGTCCATCCATTAGCGTGTGTGTGTGTGTGTGTGTGTATGTCTTGAGCATGCATGCACAGGGAGATACCTAAAGCAGTGGCTTACAGCACAAGTCATCAGCTGCCATGGGAGAGGTTAAGCTTGGGATGGAGGCCCAAAACACTACAAGGCAGCTCACTTCCTAACTCCTACAGCTCACCTGAAAACCAAGTCTAACAGAGCTCTCGCCTCAAACAAGAGGAATGAATGGGCCATACAGCTCCCATATTGGTCAGGAAAAAATGGATTTAGCTTTTGCTAAAGCAAGACAACTGGGAGCAGAAAGGGGTGCCTGATGGTCATGGTGATGCAGAGGAGCAACAAATTTCCAGTCTTCTCCTCAATTTTATTCAAACTACATACATTTCCTCCCTACAAATCATTTTAAAACATGACACACATTTTGTTGCTTTAAACACCGTCAAGTCAGTGTTTTAACTTCACTTTCCGAATTTATTCCTTTTAGATACTGCATTATCAGTTCAGACGAACAGTTTATATTAGCTAGTGCAATTTTGGAGGAGGCCAGAAATACCATTAAGCCTCCCTTTGATAAGAGATTATTCTGTTTTGTCGGGGGGGGGTGGAGCATATATCAATCATCCATGAGGGTGCTTGCGCTCTTGCCAGTACTTCAGCAATGGTCACATGACCCATCTAAGTAACCTCAAGGACTGCCTACGACCCTCGACCAGTACATGAATGTTGGACCACCAATCCCCAGCTTGGGTGATATTCCATCACATTACAAGCTTCCTTTATCCTGCCAAGGCTCGGATATTGCAGCAGCAGCACAAGCTGGGCAGGAACCATCATAGCCCCTCCCTAGTGATGGCCCATCATCCATGCCTGTGCCATTAAGCACCCAAGTTGCTATTCATACCTGGGTCAATTAAGACTTAAGTCAAGGGTTTATTTCCCTACACCACTGGCCACCCCCCTTAGATTAGTTCCCTGTGCCTCTGTCCAGCAGAGCCACTGAAGTGATCCCCGGGGTAAACTTTGTGTGGTTCGTGTCATGATCTTACCTTATTTCAAGATCACATTCAATCTAATCTCATCATCCAAAAGTTAGTACTTACTTTACTGCATGACTTAAGATTTTACCCTCCAAAAATGGCAAAAACTTGACGGAGAAAGACCTGGGATAAATAAATTTGACATCTCCAGGAATATGAGCAAGATGGGTGGGGGGACATTTTCTAACTATAAGTGTTTTTTAAGCAGAGCATGCAATACACATTCAATTGCAGCATGCTTAACCCCCACCATCAATTGCCTACCTATGTATTACATTTTTAGTTAACTATTTTCCAAGTTAGCAGGTCCTGTGCTACACTGTAGTGAGTAAATATCCACTAGTTAATTTGAAATTAGAAAATCACAACATACTAAACGATCCTATCTCTGCCAGCTGTATTTATGACATATGCAAAGTTATGAACTGGAGTTCAGGTATCAATAAATGTTACACAAACTTCACATTACTAACATGGCTTGCCACTCGGCAATCTTGCATAAATGGTTAAGGTTTCACATTTTCAAACTAGAGTCCCACCTCCAGTTTTAAAACAGCAGAACTGCAACACAAGAACACTCAATTCATCAGTGAATGTCAATCTCTGAAAGTACAGAAGAGTAAATGTGGGTCAGTTCACCTTTATATTCTGTGTGTATGTCCTATATGCACAAATATATGGACAATTAATGCAATAAAGAAACACCATTTAACTAATACTGTTGGCATTTTTTTTCTTTACAAAATAATATTTAAAAGTAGAAAGCAAGCTCAGAGGTGTGAGAAAAGCACTTAACATCTCACTTTTTTGTAAGGGTGGGGGATTAGGAAAAGTACAGTTTTGTACCTACCATAAATGTAGATGTCCGATAGATATGCAACTGCAGTCATAACATATGGGTTGTCCTGCCTCAGGCAGCCCTCGGTCGGCCGGATTCCAAAGTCTGGGTCCGACATCGGCTGATGTCGCATTTCTCTCCGACGTCAGTGCGGCTGGAGTATATAAGCATCAGCCGACGCCATTTTCTTCAGTGTTTCTTGCCCCAGATGCCAGGTGCCCTCCAAGGAAGGCTGTAATCAAATTGGAAGACAAAAACAGGATTCCAGACAAATAAGTAAGCAATAAACAGATACACCATAACAGATATCCCCAGCTAAGAAAAACAGGGATAGGAGTGGACCCAAGGCATAGAGGGGTATGGAGGGAGGGAAAATCCGACTGCAGTTGCATATCTATCGGACATCTACATTTATGGTAGGTACAAAACTGTACTATGTCCTTCAAGAATGCAACTGCAGTCATAACATATGGGTTGAGTACCATAGCTTAGCTGGGGGGAGGAGGAATGCTCTAGGAAAGAGATGGTGTGGCAATCAAACCCTGCAGGACTGCCGAAGCAAAGCCTGCTCTGGATCTGGAGTATAAAGGGAGATTGTAGTGTTTGGAGAATGTATGCACGGAGCTCCATGTAGCAGCTTCTAGGATGTCTTTTGTAGGCACTCCTCTTAAGAAGGCTGTAGAGGTGGCTGTAGCTCTGGTGGAGTGCGGTCTGACATTGGCTGGAACATTCTTCCCATGGAAGGAATAACAAAATCTGATGCAATGTCCAATCCATTTTGAAATAGTCTGTTTGGAAATTGCTTTTCCTTGTACTCCAGGGGCGTAAGCTACAAAGAGCTGATCAGACTTCCTACTGGTCTTGGTTCTGTCCAGGTAATAGCGAAGTTGTCTGTGAATGTCCAAGGTATGCAACAGTCTTTCCCCTTTGCTCTCAGGATTGGGGAAGAAGGTAGGCAGGTGAATAGCTTGATTTAAAGAAACCCTGGATACCACCTTTGGCATAAAAGTAGGGTTGGTTCTTAAGGAGACCCTGTCTCTGAAAGATTATGAACGGTGGGTATTGCCATTAGGGCCTGTAGTTCCGAAACCCTTCTTGCTGAGGTGATTGCCAACAGGAAAGCTGTCTTCCATGAGAGAAATTGTAAGTCCACTGAAGCTGCTGGCTCAAAGGGAGGTAGAGTCAGTTTTTCTTAGGACAAAGTTGAGGTCCCAAGCTGGCACTGGAGCCTTTCTTGGTGGCTTAATGTTCTTGATTCCCCTGAGGAATTGCCTTAACAAAGGATGTGAAAACGCAGGTGGATCAGTGTTATATCTTGCTGAAATAGCTGAAGCATGTATCTTTATGGAAGAATAGGAGAGTCCATTCTGTAGCATATCTGGCAAATATTCCAGGATGAGTGGGATGTTCAATAATGATGCATCATGTCCCTTGTTGGTATTCCAAATGCTGAATCTCTTCCATTTTGCTAAGTAAACCTTTCTGGTGGATGGTCTTCAAGCTTCTGTTAATATCCGCTGAACTTCCTTGGAGAGAGATACATTGAGGTTATTCATGGAATCTCCCAGGCTGTTAGCTGCAGCGTCTGAAGGTTTGGATGCACTGTTTTGAAGTTGTGTTGAGTCAAAAGTAGGGGCCATTGGGGAAGGGCCCACTTTTTGTTGTGACATATGCTCCGTAGTAGTGGATACCAGTGTTGTCTTGGCCAGTCTGGAGCTATTAGGATCCCCTTGGGCCTCTCTGCTTTGATCTTTAGTAATACTGTGGTCATCAGTGGCAGAGGTGGAAATGCATAGATTTTTAGGGAGTTCCAGTTGAATGAAAGAGCATCTATTTTCCAAGCTTGTGGATGATATGTCCTTGAACAGAAGTTTTGTAGATGATGGTTGAGGTGGGAGGCAAATAGGTCTACTTCTGGTCTGCCCCATGTCGAAGTGAGTTGTGTGAAGATTTTCGGATGTAACCTCCACTCATGTGGATCTATGAAATTCCTGCTTAGGCTGTCCGCCAGCACATTGTCTTTGCCTGGAACAAACTGGGATTGCAACTGTATGTTTAAGCTCAGTGATTTTTCCCAAAGATTCATTGTCAGTCTGCAAAGGGGGTAAGAATGAGTGCCCCCTTGCTTGTTTATGTACCACATCACAGTGGTATTGTCTGTCCGTATCAGTAGATGGCCTTGTTGAAGTTGTTGTCGAAAGGCCTCGATGGCATGCATTACTGCCAGCATTTCCGTTTGGTTTATGTGCAGATGTGTTTCCTTTGGAGACCATTGTCCTTGTATACATCTGCCCTCCATGTGCGCCCCCCCATCCAAGGTCTGAGGCGTCTGTGGTCATGGTCTGGGTTATCTGAGGTTTTTTGAAAGACATACCTGTGTTTTCCTGGCTTAACGAAGCCCACCATAGGAATTCCTTTTGTAGGCATGGAATGAGCGGTATGGTTGTCTCTAGGTTGTTGCTGTGCTGAGACCATAGGCTTTTTAGGTACCATTGAAGCTTTCTCATGTGTAGTCTTGCTAATGGAACCAGGAGAATGCAGGATGCCATGTAACCCAGGGTCTGTAGGAATTTCCTTGCAGTCATCTGGGTGAGTTTTGCTAAACCTTTGAAATAATGAGTTAATTTCTCTTGCTTGTCTTCTGTCAGGTAAGCCATTTGAGAGGCTGTGTCTAGATTGGCTCCTAAGAAGGTTATTTGCTGGGATGGCTGAAGTCTTGACTTTTGGAAGTTGACTGTGTATCCCAGAGCCTGTAGTAATTGTATGACATAGTTCAAGTGTTTTGTCAAAATCAATTTGTCGTCTGCTTGTATGAGGCAGTCGTCCAGGTACGGGTAAATTTGGATCCCCTGGAGCCTGCAATGAGCAATTACTGAAGCCAGGCATTTTGTGAATACTCTGGGCGCAGTAGAGAAGCCAAATGGCAATGCTGAGAATTGATAATGCTCTGGTCCTGCAAGAAATCTGAGGTATCTTCTGCAGCTGTGTCTGATAGGGACATGCAGGTATGCCTCCTTGAGGTCCAGAGTAATCAGCCAAGACCCCTTGCCCAGCATGGGAAGGAGTTGCTGTAGAGTCAGCATTTTGAACTTTGGTACTATGAGAAAGGTGTTTAATGCGGACAAATCCAGTATTGGTCTCCATTGAGTTTCTTTTCTTGGAACAAGGAACAGTCTTGAGTAAAACCCCTGGCCTTGTTCTTGTTGTGGAACTCTTTCTATTGCGTTGATCTGAGCAAGCAGAGAAATTTGCTTGATAGCCTCTGCCCTCTGGTTTTGTGGTAGGTTTGGCATGCCTTGTTTTCTTGGTAAGGTTTGAAAGTGGAACCTGTAACCTTGGTCTATAATGTCCAAAATCCATTTGTCCTTTGTCAATTTGTGCCAATTGTCTGAAAACAGAGATAATTTTCCTCCCAAGGGAGCTTCTATCTGCTCCTTGGTCAGCAGAAGTAGAGGAAAGTCATTGAGATTGTCCCTGTGAGGCAGGGGAGACCCCTGTGTCACTTCTTTGGTTTGCTGGTTGCCATTGTCATCCCCTGTAAGAACCTCTGTATTGTCCTCTTCCTCGGCCACGCCTGTTTTTGCCCCTTTGAAATCTTTCAGGATTAGGAAAGGACCAGTTTTTAGAAGGCCAATTCCTGCTGAATCTGGGTGGCTGAACCTGGAGGAAATCTTTGACCGTCTGAACTGATTTAGCTTTTTCCTCGATGGACTTTAACACATCTTTAGCATTAGCACCAAAAAGCTTGTTCTTTTCCAAGGGTGCATCAAGAAGTTTTGCCTTAACATGATCTGGTAGAGGTTGTTCTTTTAACCATGCATGTCTACAAATGACCGCCCCTGTCATAGCTGCCCTACATGAAGCTTCCAATGCATCATATCCACACTGCAGAAAGTGATTGCTGACTTGCTGAGAATTATGTACAGCTTCCTGCAAAGACTTCCTGTCTAAAGGTTCAGGAGAGGCCAATGTTTTCTGTAAATCATCTAACAGGTAATCCTGATATTGAAACACATGAAAGAGGCAATTCAGAGCTCTCAGATAAAGTAGTGGAGGTGTAGACCTTTTTCCCCCATCTCTCTAATGGCCTAGCTTCCCTGTTGGAAGGCAAAGGATTTTTGGAGGTGGTTGCTGAAACCCCTTTAGGCCCCTGAGAAATAGTTTCTAAATCAAAAGCATGGGCCCTAAAGAGATGAGAATGTGTTTCTGGGACCCTATAATATCTGTCTGGCTTGGCTGGAGCAGGAGGAAGAGTATCCGGGGTAACACTGGAGTCAGAGTATAAATCATCCAAAGCATCCAGCACAGGAGGTATAGCCAGGGGCCTGTGTTGGGGTTTTTTAAGGAAGGTTCGAAGGTGCTTTCTGGAATCAGAATATTCCTGGCCTTGACACTTAAAATGTTCCCTCATGGTGTGCAGAACATCCCCAAAAGAAATGTCCTCAGGAGGGGAGGCCGAGGGGATGGAGTCCTCTGCATCCGAGTCCTCATAGGTCTGGAAGAGCTCTTCCTGGCCATCGGAGTGAACAGAGTCCTATCTTCATCTGAAGGGATAGGGTCAGAGGGTTCAACCCGGGGCCTCTTATCAGAAGGAGGCTGGGATCCTCTCTCAGGATGGGCCTGTGAACCTCTAATCATGGAAATTAAGTCTGCGGCCATAGTCATAATTTGTGCTTCAGGAGTAGGCTGAGGTAAGGCCTTAACAGTAAGGTGCTTGGTCTTGCTGGCTGCCTTAGCACGTGTATAGGCCTTAATAGACATGGCCATAGGAGGCCTAGCAGCTCCACGTGCAGGAGTGACCTTATCTACAGCAATGGTCGCGGGCATTTCCTCGGTTTCAGTGTCCGGAGGAAAACCTATAACTGGCGGTGTGGCCTCCGGTATCGGTAATGCGGTGTCTTCGGTTCGGAGCGGTGAAATAACCGTCTCAGGGGGAACCGGAGCACTCGCGGTAGGTTTTGGAGTGGAGTCTGTGGAAGACGCGGGCCGAGGATGTCGGTCCCGGTCTTTTCGCTTCTTAGGAGTCTGCGATGTCGGAAGTTCCAACGGCATTGTATAAGCAAATTTATCGCCGAAGAAGTCTTCAGCGAACTCCGCCCGGCGCCTGAGAGTGCGCTTATTGAAGCAAGCACAGGCGACACAGGCCGAGACGTCGTGGTCTGGGCCAAGGCAAGGAAGACAGTAAGAGTGGAAATCCTTATGAGGTATTTGTTTACCACAAGAAAGACAATTGTTAACTTTTTCAGTAATTTCTGACATCGGCTGAGGCAAGAAAAGGTCCCCAACGGGGTACTTATCTTTTTTGATGACTTCGGATCGAAGAATACAGGGGCTGACCGACCGGCACTTGCGAACTGCTTCTGCTTCGGGCACCGCGCGGCAAGAAAGACTGGAGAAAATGGTGTCGGCTGATGCTTATATACTCCAGCCACACTGACGTCGGAGAGAAATGCGACATCAGCCGACGTCGGACCCAGACTTTGGAATCCGGCCGACCGAGGGCTGCCTGAGGCAGGACAACCCATATGTTATGACTGCAGTTGCATTCTTGAAGGACATCCAATGCTTTACTTGTGGGACTGGAGGATGGGAGGGAGTGCACTACAAGTGCACTACAGGAAGCAAAGAAAAAACGTGTGCAAGATAGAAACCATACATTCACATTATGTGGGGCCTCAGAAAGCAACATCCTGCGAAGCATGAAACAGTCCAGATATTGCCTCTGAATAGGAAAGAGGCAGCAAAAAATGTCACAAAACTTGCACACCAAGTCAGCCAATAAGTTAAAAATCAAAATATAATTAACATATGTAAATTCTTTACAAGGCAAGACGAAATGAAAAAAAAAAAAAATCAAATTACTAACACCTTCCTGAATATAAAAGCCTCAACATTTAAACCCAACCCTGTATGAAAAGGAAGTTACCACCACTGGAAAAAGTTTATTACTTAAAATGAACACAACACTTTCCTTAAAAAAGGAGAGGGTAATGGTATATAAAATGACCAAGTACAATGAAATCTGCTTTTTGTCAATTAGCAATTTGGCTGTTTTCTTCAGGAGTTATACAAGGGAGTATGGTGACCACTGTAATAAAAAAAAAAAAAAAAAAAAAAAAGTTCTCCAGAGTCTGTGTTTGCTGTCAGTCACCCCTCTTGCAAGTGTAGGGTCACCTCTTCTTAAAACCATATTTCTTTCTCTCGTAGAAAAGGTCTGTCTTGGAGCTTCCCAGGTTGACGATCTTGGGACAACCATCTCTCTGAAAGGAAGAGTTCCAAAACAAATATCCAAAATTAGAACACAATTACTTGCATGCAGTCTTACTTTGCTAAATACACCACATATCAGGTTTTGAAGCTGAAACATCTCAATAATATTGACAGGAGCACTAACTGCAGCTTCCATTGTAGGGTGGCATTAATTAAAATTTTAGGTGAAATTATTAATATCCTATAATATTTCTCAGTCTCTGCTTTGTCCGCTATGTATTGTGAATATGAAGAGATCAGATCATCATAATTATATTTGTGGACATTCTCAATTTATGCTCAGAGTTTATGCATAGCAAAGTACACAAACTCTCCTGATTTGTGATCACACAAATGTCTTGCTTGCTTTATGAATTTTAATAAGCAGGCACCAGTCCCAATACCAGCTGTAATCAGGAATTAAGACATTAACCATCCCACAACATGCATTCAGCAATTTCATTTGCTAAAGTAAACATAAATGCAATGAGTACACACCATGAGATTAAAACAGCAGGAAATGCAAAGAATGAACCAAAGCAGTTTTGACACTGGTAATGGCAAAGATAGTAACTACAACTGGCTACAGCCTGAGTAAAAAAAATAAAATGAAGGCAATGTAATGGAAAGAATGACGACTGTGTAACACTGTACTAAAACAATTATTTCACATTCACATAGGTCTCTCATATGCCATATCTGTGGCGCAGAGAGACGCATCCAGGGCTGTCACAAGACAACCTTAAATAAACTAGCAACATCAGTGCTGAAGGAGCCAGTGAGAGACAAGCTGCGGTTGGGTGTCTGCCCACCATGCAGTAATGGGGGGCAGCTAGTGTTGCTGCTGTACCAATATCAAGCAGAGGGTGGATGTAATGCAGGTATGCCGGTAACAACCAGGCTGTGATGTGGTGTGCATGTCAAGTGGCACATGCATTCCAGTAGGCATGCAAGATTCCATTACAGCAAGTACAGCAGGTCAGTATTGTCAGCCAAACCCAGGAGCTGCACCAGGGTTTAAGGGTTTAACAGAAAACCAACAGCTGACTAAACAGACAGTAAGCTAATGGGCTAACTGGGTCTTGGCAGAGATAACAGTTGGCAAGCAGTGGAGATGAAAAAGATATTAACAATGAATGATAACATACTAAAGAACAAATTTAAAGGAAAAGATGGGGAAGGGGTAGCAGTTTTACTTGTGGCTTCTACTGAAGAGCCCAATTTTTATGATGTGGCTAACACAAGGGTATACAGAAAATAAAAAATGGCTATTTTCTGAATAGCAATTATATTTACTATTGGAAGTCATTTTACCCCAACTTGTTTTTTTAAAAGGAAAAAGGCTACACAGACACTGTAGCATAATCTGCCATATTTAAAGGCTGCTGGGATCAGTTTTATTTAATAAAAGTATTCAAATGCCACTGTGATAGCACAAGAGAAAAGAATACAGACCAACACTGTTAAATTTGCTTCTAGCTCTTGCCTTACTCAGCCCATTCCAGCTATACTGAAATAATTTTATACTATTCATGGACACCGATACTTCAGTGGTCAAAGTAGTATTACAAAGATACAATAAAAGTATGTTTTTTTTTTTTGGGGGGGGGGGGGGCAGACAGAGTTATCGAAAAAGAAGTGAGGACATGCTCAGAAGTTTTTCTGGCATTTATTATGGAGATCTGGGGAGAAGACAGAAGGGGACCACATCTGTCCAATCCTCTGTTAACCACCTTAGGCAGGATAGCATCAGTGATGAAATAACTGTTATTCGTCCAACTTGATTCAAGTCAGATAAATGTCAAAGCACCAAAATCTCATCTTTGTTTATGCCCTTGGGGCAGGAGTCCATTATGAATTTTACTGTGTTCCATCCAATACAGTACAGTTTTGTACCTACCATAAATGTAGATGTTCGAGGATTCCCTTGCTGCAGTCCTGACAATTGGGTATAGTCCGCGTCCCAGTCGGCCCGAATACCAGAGTATAAGGCCGACGGTCATGGCGCCTTAGACTGCGCATGACCGACGCCATTTCAGTCTTTTCTTGCCCCAGATGTCAGAAGACCCAAAAGACAAGTCCAAAAACAACCTGCACCAAAAAACATGTACAATATATACAGTAATATATACAAAAAACATAAGCATGTAAACTCACCTACACAACCACCCTGAAACACAGAGGGGAAGGAGGGAGGTAAGGGAATCCTAACATCTACATTTATGGTAGGTACAAAACTGTACTATGTTCTTCGCCTTCCTTGCTGCAGTCCTGACAATTGGGTAGAATCCCAAAGCAGAGGTAAGGGAGGCTGGCAAATTATAAAGTAGCAGGAGCTGACAACATGCCTTGTAAAACAGCTGTGGCAAAACCAGCTCTAGTCTTAGAGTATATAGGCAGGTGATAATGCCTAGAGAAAGTATGCACTGAACTCCAAGTAGCTGCTTCCAGAATATCCTTAGTTGCCACCCCTTAGAAATGCTGTTGAAGTGGCAGTAGCCCTAGTGGAATGAGGCCTAATCCCAGCTGGAACCTCTTTGCCATGATGGGAATAACAAAATGCAATGCAAAAGCCAATCCACCTAGAAATAGTTTGTTTTGACACAGGCTTGCCCTGTGAACTTAAAGCAAAAGAAACAAGTAACTGCTGAGACTGCCTAAAATCTTTAGTCCTGCTCAAATAATAACGCAATTGCCTGTGTACATCTAAAGTGTGCAAAATCTTTTCCCCTTTATTTTGAGGATCTGCAAAAACGTAGGCAAATGAATAGTTTGGTTTAAAGCCACACTAGAAACCACCTTAGGCATAAAGGAAGGATTAGTACGTAATGATACCCTGTCCTTATGGAAAATCAAAAGGGCTCTACTGCCATAAGGGCCTGCAACTCAGATACCCTTCTTGCAGAAGTAATAGCCAACAGAAAAGCAGTCTTCCATGACAAATATTTCAATTCAGCAGTAGCTGCAGGCTCAAAAGGTTGTAGAGTAAGTTTTTCCAACACAAAATTGAGATCCCAAGCAGGAGTAGGAGCTCTACGTGGGGTCTTATATTCTTTGCCCTCTAAGAAACTGCTTGAACAAAGGATGAAAACAAAGGTGGGTCACAATCATAGTGAGCTGAAATTGCTGCAGCATGAATCTTTATGGAAGAGAAAGACAAACCTTTTCCAATAATTCAGTAAGATATTGAAGAGCCACACTCAAATTAGGCTCTGAAATCTCCAAATTCTTTGCTGTACTCCAAAATAAAAATCTCTTCCATTTTTCTCGTGACACTCTCCTAGTACTAGGCCTTCTAGCTTCCATAATCACATTTAAAACTTGTTGAGGAAGCTGAGACCTACCATGCTTCAACACAGAATATGCCAAGCTGTGAGATGAAGAGATTGAAGCTTGACATTGAGCAGATGACCGTCCTTCTGAGATAACAGATGAGGAATCAGAGGTAAAGGCCATGGAGGCTTCTTTACAAGACTCCTTAGAAGTGGGTACCAGTGTTGGCGAGGCCAATCTGGAGCTATCAAAATCATCCTTGGCCTGTCCTGTCTGACCTTTAGTAATACCTTTGGAAGAAGAGGTAGAGGTGGAAAGGCATAGACATGAAGGTTTTTCCAACTGAAAGACAGAGCATCCACTTTCCAAGCTGTGTGATGAAACCCCTTTGTGCAATACTTTGGCAGCTGGTGGTTTAGTGGAGAAGCGAACAGATCTATGTCTGGAGTTCCCCATGACACTGTCAATTTCTGAAATACATGAAGATCCAGTTTCCACTGTGGGGATCCATGATTTGTCTGCTTAATACATCTGCTAGGGAGTTCTGTGCTCCTGGCAGAAACCTTGCCTGAAGAGTCAGTTGCAGGCTTAACGCAGTTTCCCATAAAATCATTGCTTGCCTGCATAGAGGATAAGAATGTGTTCCCCTTGCTTGTTGATGTACCACATGACAGTTGTGTTGTCTGTCAGAATCAACACCTGCCCTGGAAGAAGTAACTCCTTGAACGCCATCAATGCAAACTGGACTGCTAACATCTCCTTCATGTTGATATGTAGATGCTGTAGTCTGGCAGGCCACTTGTCTTGTATCCACTTTCCATTTAAATGAGCTCCCAAGCAGTGTCCGAGGCATCTGTCGTTAAAATCTGACTCGCCTCTGGCCGGGTCACAGAGAGTCCCTTGTTTAGGTGACATTCCTGAGCCCACCACAAGAATTCCTTTTGAAGGCAAGGTATTATTTGAATGACAGTGTCCAAATCTTGGCAGTGCTGTGTCCATACATTTTGAGATACCATTGCAGCTTCCTCATATGCAGTTTGGCATTGGGAAGCACCAGAATACAAGATGCCATGAACCCTAATGCTTGAAGGACTGTCCTTGCAGTCAGCACGGACTGATGAGATAGTTGGTGGAAGTAAAGTGACAGACTCTTTTGTTTGTCCGGGGTTAAAAGGCCATCTGGGCTGCTGTATTCAGTCTCACACCCAGAAAGCACATGTCTTGAGAGGGTACTAGACTGGACTTTATTTCGCTCACAGAATACCCTAGGCATCTTAGCACTGCTATGACATATTCCAGATGCTGTAGAAGGTGTTCCTTTTCTTGAGCCAGAATCAGGCAGTCGCCCAAGTAAGGATAAATTTGAATGCCTTGAAGCCTGAAGTAAGCTATCACTGGAGCCAGAACCTTTGTGAATACTCTGGGCGAGTAGATAAGCCAAAGGGCAATGCAGAGAACTGATAATGAAAATCTCCAGTTCAAACCGCAGATACCTTCTGCAACTTAGCCTTATGGGCACATGAAGGTAAGCTTCCTTGAGATCCAAAGTTACCATCCAGTGATCCTTGCCCAGCAGAGGTAACAGTTGCTGCAACGTCAACATCTTGAACTTGGGAATGTCCAGATAAGTGTTGAGGATAGATAAATCCAAAATTGGTCTCCACGTGTTCCCTTCTTTGGTACTAGGAACAGGCGAGAATAAAATCGAAGCCCTTTCTGACACAGGGACTAGCTGAATAGCCCCTATCTGGAGTAACTGAGAAACTTGCTTGTGAGCCTCTTTTCTTTGTGGAGGAGGAACATCTGGCATGCCTTTGAAAGGGGCATTGTGTGGAAATAAAATCTGTACCGTGATGAATGATATCCAGCACCCATCTGTCTTGAGTGATTAAATCCCAATTTTCTTTGAAAAGAGACAATCTTCCTCCCAAAGGAGCTGCCAGACGAGAGTCCACTGGCAGCTGAAAAGGCAGGTCATTGGTTCTGCTTACGAAGGACTGACCCCTGCCCTCACCAGAAGTCTGAGCAGGTGAACTGTCTGATCTAGGCCTAAACGAACCTTGAGCCCTGCCCCTACCACGTCTAGACCTACCCCTAGACTGGGAACCATAAGCAGGATACGCCCACCCCTTAGCAGGCCAATTTCTACTAAACTTGAGGCTGCACCTGCAAAAATCTTTAACAGTCTGCATAGACTTAGCTTTGTCCTCCATTTTCTTTAAAACTGCTTCCACAGGCGGTCCAAACAACACATCAGACTGTAAAGGAGCATCCAAAATCCTGGTCTTAACATGCTCAGCTAAATTCTGATCCTTCAACCATGCATGTCTGCGAAGAACAGAACTAGTAGCAGCCACCCTCGAGGAGGCCTGAACAGCATCAAAACCACACTGCAAAGAATGCTTACCCACTTGTTCAGACACATGAACCAAATCCAGCAATTCTTTACACTCAATACCTTCCGCCAAAGCATCCACCTTAGATTTCAATTGTGAAAGGAGATAATTCTGATATTTCAGCATATGAAATTGACAATTCAACCTCATGGCTAGAGTGGAAGAAGTATATACTTTCTTACCCCACCTATCCAAAGCCCTTGCCTCTTTATCAGAGGGTACAGGATTTTTAACCACAGAAGCTTTAACACCTTTAGGCCCCTGAGAAACAGTTTCTGGGTCCGCCCTGGGACTCTTAAACAAATACTTATGAGCTTGGGCACCCTATAATACCTATCAGGCTTAACAGGAGCAGGAGGCAAGGAATCAGGGTTCAGAGAAGCCTCTGCAAAACATCCTCCACCACATTCAACACAGGAGGAATAGCTAAGGGCCTATGCTGGGGCAAAACAAGAATTCCCTAAGCCTTTTCTGGAGTCAGAGTAATCTTGGCCTTCCCATTTAAAGTGCTCCCTCATGGAGTGAAGAGTCTCTGAAAATGAAAAATCCTCAGGAGGAGAAGCTGAAGGAGTGGAATCATCCACATCAGAATCAGAATAAGTAGGAACTCTTGCAAGTCTTCCACAGAAGACTCCGAAGCCTGTGAACACTGTTCAAAACTATCAAACTCCTGTTCCACCCTAGGCCTCTTATCAGGTGGGGGCATAGAACCTCTAATCAGAGTAATCAAATCTTCTGCCATTTTAAGCATATGTTTCTTAGGCACAGAGCCCGAAATGCTAGGAGAAGCCCCTACAGAAGCTGAACTTGGCCTTCCTCTAAAAGAAGCTTTGGCAACAGAAGGAGAGGCCCTAACTACCTTGGGAAGAGAGGGAAGAACAGTTACCTGAGAAGCCCCCTCAGCCTGGCCTACCTCCTGAGAGGGCACATCCTGTAACAGTAAAGTATCTGCCTGAGACGCCATAGAGACTCCTGGCAAAACCTCCGGCTCCCCTGAGCCTTCTAAAGGACCGACGTCCGGGACTGCCGGTTCCTCACCCCTAGACTTCACTGTTTTGTCCCTGCGCTTCTTAGATGAAGCAGTCAGGCGGAGTATCCGACGGCATAGTATAATTGCAACGCTTCCCAAACACTAACCTAGCACAATCAAGCCTCCTCTTAATAGTGCGCTTGTTAAATCTAGCACAAGAGCGGCAACCAACAACGTCGTGCTCAGGTCCTAAACAAGGTATACACAAAGTATGATAATCCCTATGCGGTATCTGCTTCCCACAAGAAATACAGTTATTCACTTTTTCTGACATCCGGTTAAATACTGAGGCAAGAAAAACCAAAATGTTCCCAACGGGGGTACTTAGCCAACTCTGTTTCGGTCTGAAACTCCGGTTTCGGAAAATCTCAGAACGCCAACCTGCACTCGCAAAATTGCTTCTGCATCGGACCATGCCGCATAAAAGACTGAGGAAATGGCGTCGGTCATGCGCATTAGTACCCTGACGTACTGACGTCAGTCTAAGGCGCCATGACCGACGTCAGCCTTATACTCTGGTATTCGGGCCGACTGGGACGCGGACTATACCCAATTGTCAGGACTGCA
Organism: Protopterus annectens; assembly: GCF_019279795.1. Classification (NCBI taxonomy): domain Eukaryota; kingdom Metazoa; phylum Chordata; order Ceratodontiformes; family Protopteridae; genus Protopterus; species Protopterus annectens. The sequence goes on along the minus strand of NC_056726.1, from coordinate 429,198,802 downwards.
GCAAGGGAAGACGAAGAACATCTTGGAGCATTTCTACCGGTGTTCAAACATCTCCTTGTTGAACTAGTTCAGAAATTCCTCTCATCTTGGATAATTTTACCAATATTAATAATGACAAATTTTACCAATAGTAATGATGACAGCAGTTAGGTAGCCATGAACTCTTATCTTTCTGAAAAATTCTAGCTAAACTTAGGTAGTTACTCCTATTTATTTGGATACTCAAGAAAGTACAGTTTTGTACCTACCATAAATGTAGATGTCCGATAGGTATGCATCTGCAGTCATCACATATGGGTTGTCCTGCCTCAGGCAGCCCTTCGGTCGGCCGGATTCCAAAGTCTGGGTCTGGCGTCGGCTGATGTCGCCCCTTCCCCGACGTCACAGCGCCTGGGGTATAAAAGCGTCAGCCGACACCATCTTCCTCAGTTTTTCTTGCCCCAGATGCCAGGTGCCCTCTAGGAAGGCTAAATTTGGAGAAATGCAATAAAAATCCAAACATTTGCAAAAAATATATATATATATATATATATATATATATATATATATATATATATATATATATATATATATATATATATATATATATATATATATGTAAAAACAAATACACCATAATAGATCCCCCCCAGCTAGCTAATAGAGGGGTAAACACCCTAGGAATACCACAGAGGGGAAGGAGGGAGGGTAAACCTGACTGCAGATGCATACCTATCGGACATCTACATTTATGGTAGGTACAAAACTGTACTATGTCCTTCAAGGATACATCTGCAGTCATCACATATGGGTAGAATACCATGCCAATCTGGGGGGGGTGGAGGAACTAGGAAAAGGATGGTGTAGCTAAGATACCCTGCAGGACAGCCGTAGCAAAGCCAGCTCTGGATCTGGAATATAAAAGGTAAATTGTAATGCTTGGCAAATGTATGCACGGAGCTCCATGTGGCAGCTTCTAAAATGTCCTTTGTAGCCACCCCTCTTAAGAAGGCTGTGGAGGTGGCTGTGGCTCTCGTAGAATGAGGTCTAATGTTAGCTTGTACAGACTTTCCATGAAATGAGTAACAAAAGTGAATGCAATTTCCTATCCATTTTGAAATAGTCCGTTTGGAAATTGCTTTTCCTTGAGTACCAGCAGCATATGCTACCAGCAGCTGGTCAGTTTTTCTGAAACCTTTAGTTCTGTCCAAGTAGTAGCGCAACTGTCTGTGAATGTCCAGGGTGTGCAGCAGTTTCTCCCCTTTGTTTTGTGGATTTGGGAAGAAGGTAGGCAATTGAATGGCTTGATTCAATGAAACCCTGGATACCACCTTTGGCATAAAAGTAGGATTAGTTCTTAATGAGACTCTGTCCTGGTGAAAAATAATAAATGGCTGAACTGCCATCAGGGCCTGCAATTCCGAAACCCTTCTTGCTGAGGTTATTGCCAGAAGGAAGGCAGTCTTCCATGAAAGGTACTGTAGATCTGCATTTGCTGCTGGTTCAAATGGAGGCAGTGTTAGTTTTTCCAATACGTAGTTAAGGTCCCAAGCAGGTAGAGGTGGTTTTCGAGGAGGTTTGATGTTTTTGATTCCTCTTAGAAACCGTCTTAGGAGAGGATGAGAAAGGAGAGGATGAGAAAAGACAGGTGGGTCAGTATTGTACTCTGCTGAAATTGCTGAAGCATGAATCTTAATAGAAGAGTAAGACAGACCGTTGTGAAACATTTCTGTCAAATATTCCAGGATACGTGCCATGTTCATCACTTTCGCATCTAGGCCCTTTGTGGTGTTCCAGATGAGAAATCTTTTCCATTTTGCTGAATATGCCCTTCTTGTGGAAGGGCGGCGAGCTTCCATCATAATATCCTTCACTCTCTGGGATAGTTTATCCTGAGGAGGAGTCAAGGTATTCTCCACGCTGTTAGTTGCAATGTTTTCAGGTTGGAATGTAGAGTTTTGTATCTGTGCTGTGTCAGTAGAAGTGGCCATAGAGGTAGAGGCCATGGTTTCGTACGTGACAAGCTCCTTAGCAGTGGGTACCAGTGCTGTCTTGGCCAGTCTGGAGCTATCAGAATCGCTTTTGGCTGCTCTGCCCTGATCTTCAGTAACACCTTGGTCATTAATGGGATAGGCGGAAATGCATACACAGTCAGATTTCTCCAGCTGAAAGAGAGGGCGTCCACTTTCCATGCTTGTGGGTGGTATGTCCTTGAGCAGAATTTCTTCAGTTGATGATTGTGGGGGGAAGCAAATAGATCTATGTCCGGGCTCCCCCAAGATTGTGTTATCTGTTGGAAGATGTCTGGGTGCAGCATCCATTCGTGCGCATCCATGATATTTCTGCTTAAGCTGTCCACCAGTGTATTGTCTTTCCCTGGCACAAACTGAGCTTGTAGCTGTATATTGAGTTTCAAGGAAAGATCCCATAGATTCACTGCCAGTCTGCAAAGAGGGTAGGAATGGGTACCTCCTTGCTTGTTTATGTACCACATAACTGTGGTGTTGTCTGTCCTTATTAGTAGGTGGCCTTGATGGAGAAAGAGTTTGAAGGCCTCGATTGCATGCATCACTGCTAGCATTTCTTTTTGATTTATGTGCATGTAGCTCCTTTGTGACCATTGTCCTTGGATACCTCTGCCCTCCATGTGTGCTCCCCAACCTAGGTCTGAAGCATCCGTTGTAATAGTTTGGGAGGTTTTGGCTTTGTGAAGGGCAACCCTCTGTTGGACTGGCTGGCCTGAGCCCACCACAGAAATTCCTTGTGAAGGCATGGAATGAGTGGGATTAAAGTTTCCAAACTGTGACTGTGCTGAGTCCATAAACTCCTTAGGTACCACTGTAGTTTTCTCATATGTAGCCTTGCTTGTGGAACCAAAAGAATACAGGATGCCATGTAACCCAGGGCCTGCAGGATTTTCCTTGCAGTCAGCTGAGTTTGTCTTGTCAGATTCTTGAAGTAATCCGGTAGCTGACTTTGTTTTTCTTCTGTTAGATAAGCCATTTGGGTGGTTGTATCTAGATCCGCACCCAGAAAGGTTATTCTTTGGGATGGAACAAGTCTTGATTTGTGCATGTTGACTGTATATCCCAAGGCCTGTAGAAGATTGATGGCATAATTTAAATCCTTTATCAAAGTTTGTTGGTTGTCCGCTTGTATAAGGCAGTCGTCCAGATATGGGTAAATTTGAATCACCTGGAGTCTGCAGTGTGCTATTACTGATGCCAGGCATTTCGTGAATACTCTGGGTGCAGTAGATAAGCCAAAGGGCAATGCTGAGAATTGATAATGCTCTGACCCTGCAAGAAATCTGAGGTGTCTTCTGCAACTTTGGCTGATAGGGACATGCAGGTATGCCTCCTTGAGGTCTAGAGTCACCAGCCAAGACCCCTTTGCCCAGCATGGGAAGGAGTTGCTGTAGAGTCAGCATTTTGAATTTTGGCACAATGAGATAAGTATTCAGTGCGGACAAGTCGAGAATTGGTCTCCATTGATGCTCTTTTCTTGGAACAAGGAATAGCCTGGAGTAAAATCCTTGGCCTTGTTCTGAAATAGGAACTTTTTCTATGGCTTTCATTTGTAGTAAGTTTGAGATTTGCTTCAAAGCCTCTGCCCTTTGATTTGGTGGCAGACCTGGCATGCCTTTTCTTTTTGGCAATGTGTGGAAATGGAACCTGTATCCGTTGTCTATTATTTGGAGTGTCCTTTGTCTCTTGTAATGCTGTGCCAATTTTTTGAGAATAAAGAAAACTTTCCGCCCAAAGGTGCTTCTAATTGAGCCCTGGTTGGCGGAGTCAAAGCAAAGTCATTGAGATTGTCCTTGTGCAGCAGTTGCAGGCCCTGAACTGCCTGTCTGGATTGGAGGTTGCCATAGACTGCCTCTGTAGGAGCCCCTAGCTTGCCCTCTACCTCTGGCACGCCTGTTCCTGCTCCTTTGAAATCTTTCTGTGTCCGGAAAGGACCAATTCTTGGAAGGCCAATTTCTGCTGAATCTAGGTGGTTGGACTTGAAGAAAATCCTTAACTGTTTGTACAGATTTTGCCTTTTCCTCAAATTTCTTTAGGACTTCTTGAGTAGTGGAACCAAACAACTTTTGCTTTTCCAGTGGAGCATCCAAAAGCTTAGCTTTAACATGGTCTGGCAGAGATTGTTCCTTCAGCCAAGCATGCCTACGTATGACAACACCTGTCATTGCTGACCTACATGAAGCTTCCAATGCATCATAGCCACACTGTAAGAAATGGTTGCTAACCTGCTGGGAGTTATGTACCAGATCCTGAAGGGATTTACGGTCAAGGGGTTCAGTAGAAGACAATTTCTTATGCATTTCTTCTAACAAATACTCTTGATACTGTATCATATGAAATTGACAATTTAATGCCCTCATAGCAAGAGTGGCAGAAGTATACACTTTTTTACCCCATCTCTCTAATGCCCTGGACTCCTTTGCAGAGGGGAGTGGGTTCTTAGTAGTAACAGCTGCAACCCCTTTAGGGCCCTGTGAAATAGTTTCAGGGTCAGCAGAGTGGGCTTTGTAAAGAAAATTGTGTGTGTCCGGGACCCTGTAATACCCATCGAGCTTAACAGCGGCCGGAGGCAGAGTGTCAGGGGTCACACTAAGAGTCAGAATACACATCATCAATGACATTTAAAACAGGAGGAATAGCCAAAGGTCTATGCTGAGGTAAATGAAGAAAAGTTCTTAATCTATTCCTGGAATCAGAATATTCCTGGCCCTGCCATTTGAAATGCTCTCTCAGTGTGAAGGGTCTCCCCAATGGAAAGCTCTTGAGGAGGGGAGGCTGAGGGAATAGATTCCTCTGCATCCAAATCCTCGTAGGCCGAATAAGCCTCCTCCTGGTAGTCTGAGTGATCCGAGCCAGCAGAGGCCTCCTCTGAGGAAAGGGGATCAGGGGGATCCACCCTGGGCCTTTTGTCTAGAGGGGGTTGGGAGCCCCTGTCCGGATGGGGCCGAGAGCCCCTAATTAAAGAGATAAGATCCTCTGCTAAGGTTAGAATCTGTGAACTAGAAGAGGGTCCCTGAGGAATAACCCTGGGAGGCATGGCTTTAGTGTGCTTTGCAGCTTTAGCCCTGGTGAAGACCTTAATAGACATGGATGCAGGAGGCCTGGCTGCACCACGTGCTGGTGTAGCTTTGTCTACAGGTATGGTGTCGGAAGATTCCAATACACCAGTTTCGGAAGGCAATTCTGTAACCGACTCGGTAGGGGCCTCCGGGACAGAGGCTGTCGGTTGTATTAATTCAGGGTTCGGAAGTTCCAAGGACTCTGTTTCAGACGAGACAGAGACACTCGCGGTAGGCCTAGCCGCGGTTTCAGCCGAAACCGCGGTCCGCGTGTGTCGGTCCTTGTCTTTCCGTTTCTTAATTAAATGAGATGTCGGGGTTTCCGACGACATTTTGTATGAAAAACTATCCCCAAAAAACTCTTCTGCAAACTCAGACCGACGTCTAAGTGTGTTGGTTGAAGGAAGCGCAGGCTGAACAGGCCGAGACGTCGTGGTCTGGGCCTAAGCAGGGGAGACAGTAAGAGTGGAAATCCTTATGAGGTATTTGTTTCCCACAAGTTAAACAATTATTAACTTTTTCTGACATCGGCTGAGGCAAGAAAGAGTCCCCAACGGGGTACTTAGCTTTTGAAGTCTTCGGATAGAGATTTTACTGGAGCTGGCCGACCAGCACTTGCGAACTGCTTCTGCTTCGGGCACCACGCGGCAAGAAAGACTGAGAAAGATGGCGTCGGCTGACGCTTTTATACCCCAGGCGCTGTGACGTCGGGGAAGGGGCGACATCAGCCTATGCCGGACCCAGACTTTGGAATCCGGCCGACTGAAGGGCTGCCTGAGGCAGGACAACCCATATGTGATGACTGCAGATGCATCCTTGAAGGACATCTTGCTCTTCCATCCTGGGGTTAAAACCAGGGAGTCTGTGGCTCAAGCCTCTCTAACTAGGCCTGTAAAATCAGTTTTTACCAGGACTATTTATTTTAAAGCCTGGTTGGCCTATTTGCATTTATTTATTTTTTCATCTGTATTAAAGAGGGCATAGATTACTACCATTCTCACAAAATTCTTTGGATCTGAACTATCTGGGGAAATGCTACTTCTCTAACCTTCCCATTTAAAGTTACTAAGAAAATGTGAGACTTATATATGATCTGAAGCTCTTAATTTTATTCATATACAGCAGCTCAAAATGATTTGCTATACAAAAGAAAAATGTGTACTTATATTCACCATCTCAACTTCCTGGACCCACATCATTCAAACTGTGAATCAAAGCGGAGTCCCAACGATAACCCTTTCTTCAGCCATTACTGACCGAGAATAGAGCATCTTCTATCTTGCCTTGGTCCTCTTTGATGTTTCAGCTTCTTCAAACATTGTAAACCACAGTATTCTGATAAAGCATTTGAAACCATACTGTGTTTTTACTGGCATGTGCTGGAGGGTTTACACCTCTTTTCTGTCCACCTGCAGTGGTTTGTTTCATGGATTAATACCTTTGGTAGTCACCTTCTGGGATGGGAACCACCACATTAATGTGCATCTTTTAGTTTTGCAAGATGCTTAGGTTATATAAACATTTTAATATATGCACATAATAGATAATAAACCTAGCAGTGTCATATCTTCCACCTAGTTACAAGGCCTGCCATGAGAAGTACTTGCTCTGGAAGCTATATACAGCCTACAAAGGAAACAAAGAGAAACAAAGCCAGGCAACACACGAATGTTCTACAGTAAACATGTACAATTTTGTTGTAGACCTGAGGCTCTGGAGTCATATCACCCCAAGGAACATAAGTGAGTCAGGGTAGAACTCATTCTCAAAGTGAAAGAATCACCACTACCACAAACTTGCAGGAATATTTAAATAGAAATTCAGATATTCCAAGCTGACACAGGTAACACCACAACTATATCTGCAGCATGTGGTCCAACTCACTTGGTACAGATGAATCACGACTGAAACTATGCGACAGGGTCACCAACCAGGCAAGGCTTCTAGAAATGCCTGCTGTTACTGCAACCCTGTTTAACAAGAATATAAACTTTCTGTGGATGAAACAATGCATAAATAGCCAAATATATTAATCAAGAGCTGAAATCCATCAGTTTGGGTTCTATTCTAGAGACAAATACTAGCTCATTTGCAAAATATAGAGACTAGACAGTACCAAAGATCTAAAAGTGGAACTGGTATAAATGTGGACCTAAGGAAGCACTGGTTCATGTTCAAAAGAAAGATGAAATGTAGGTGGCCAGCATGCTACGTTTAAATCCTCAGTGGAGTACTAAAGCAGTCTGTCTGTACTTAGCAAGGGCTATCCCACAAGCAAACAAATAGAGGGAACAGACACCAACAGTACTAGTCAGATCTACAGATCTTAAAAACGGACTTGCCATATGATTTTTACCTATTCTGATTCTATTGCTCAGCAAATGGTATCTCAGTACCCACTCTCACAGGAGCCATGTATCTCTATCCATGCTGGCATTCACTGTAATGGGTTAAATGGGATGGTAACTCCAAGACTCTAGATGCTTCCACCAATTAAGTGTGTATTTTCCAAAAATCAAATGTTTCAGCAAGGGATTTTATTATATACAAACTTTGCAAAACTCATTTACTTTCTCTCCCACACTAAGGCAGAAAAAAAAAATATTTTTAACAGCAACAGGTAGTGTATAAAGGTTATTGAACTCATTTGCATTAATATCAAGAGAGACCAAAAAAAAAAAAAGTGTTTGCAGGGAGAATACACAAATTAGAAATGCTTGAGTTTAACACTCGCACTATGTTCACAATTCCTCTTTACACCCCCCTCGGAAGCACAGCCCTCAATCTAAATCAGTTGTTTCTCTAGATTCATCCCAATGAAGTGTGGAAGCCACTTTAGTGCCCGGCTGAAAGTACCTTAAGAGATTACAAATTAAAACAACTTGCATGGCATTGCATATAATGTGCTGGGTCTTCTGACTTCAGTCTTCTTATAATAATCTTTTTGGATAAAAGCAAGTTTAAAAACAAAGAACATTAAAGTTTAGCCTGCCTTCCGATCTTTGGGACCCCTAGGAAAAAGGATAAAAGGATGATGGAAATATTCACCCTGGCATAGTCCTATTTTGCACAGTCCCAAAAAACATACAGCCACAGCCAGCTCCATTAGTGTAGAAGGTAAAGCTCTGTTTACGAATCATGCAATCCAAGATCAGGAGGAGCTAGCACGAGGGAGGGAGAAATGACAACATTGCTAGCTAGTTTCTCTTCCAGGGGAAGGATCGTGGCAAATGCCTAGGGAGTAAAAGCTCCTGGGGGACAGTCCTACAGACTTAAGTCACATACAAAAGTAAGTGACATACCCTTTATGATACCCACAGCACTCTGATCTCTGAAGCAGTTACTGGTCACGTGTTTTGGGGTTAGGAGTAAATCTAAAGAAGGGTCCTTATGGCTGCCCAAGTGATGCACCCTCTAGGTTGATCCTGCCCCAGGGTAAAGTGGGAACAAATGGGCCAAATGGTCAAGATTGGACAGGTTTAAAAATATGCAGCTAAGAGGTAATGAGAGGCACAGAGTGCCAAACATTACCAAATGTACCAGGAGGGACATGCTGCAGTTAACCAGATTCAAAAATATCGTCTGAACATTCTAAACTTTCACGAAAGTGTGCAATACTTAGGGCAAGATGTAGCGTATTCCACATCAGTAAACTAATCTGCTTGTTCAATATTTTGCTCTAGCTCTCCCTCAAAACTCTTCATTTCTCATACCAGTAACAGCTGTCTGTAACACCTCCTAATCTTCTAGCTTGCCAATCTGGTTGCATCAGTTCTTATAAAATCCTTCCACTGTGAGACCATCTTATCTTGACAATGCCATTTCTTAATCCTTCAAGATTCTATAAACCAAACAATATAATCCTGTTAAAGTGAACTGCCCTTGACCATGAGTGTATGTCATAACACAGCTATTAGCAGCAATTCTCAGTATTTAATCTGCAAGTTTATTCACCAAAGTATTCATCTCAAAGAACTACACTCCAAAGCATTCATGGACCAAACTAATGCAACTGTTACAGCTTCAAAAGTAGTAAAAGTTGCACTAGTCCTAAAAAAAGACAAGGTGATTGACCCACATGCACTTACTCTGACCTCTCCAGCATCCTGCAGTTTCCAGCAGGTTTAATGCCATAAACAAAAAAATCTAACTGAGCTGCATGCCAGTACAAGTACAAATATGGCAGCCCCAAACCTCTTCAATTCCTGGTATGTTTTGCCCGAAAACTCCAAGCCTCTCTCCCTCACAAACATTAACACATTACCAACGATTATAAAAACAAAAATGCATACCAGGAACAAGTAGAAAAGCTTACAACACGTAAAGGAAGTAAAAATAGTGTTTGAAAGTTTCTTACCCAAATCCAAAAGCTGTATCCTACATGTCCCCACTAGTTCTTCACAATTCTCTCAATTTTGCATTAGAGATTCTGATGGACTATGCCAGATAGGAGATCATACAAATCCCCAACTACTTCATAGATTTATAATCCTACAGGGTTTACTACCAAAATGTGGAAATGCAGTTCGACTAAAACGGGTTGGCTGAATGCGTGTTCTACCAACACCCATAATGCTGGAATGAAAATATACGACTTCTCCAATATGAAGTTGACGTTTTGAATGTCGATCGCGGTACAGTGTATATCGGGACTGTTCCCTTTTCCTCACCGTAGTGCGATCTCAGAGTTGCCATATACAATATGCAGGGGGTCTGGGGGTGCAGGGGGGCTTGCACCCCTGCAAAAACGTTAACTGTAACATAGACCTTCGACATTGGAATTTCCAGTGTTCTAATGTAGACTGCTGTGGTTACCATTTCCAACATTTTTGCTTAATTCAGTATCAAATCTGAATAAGAGTTGTTAATTTTGTTGAAAACTGTTTTCAGTTTCAACATTTGATAGTAAACCTCCTACAAATAAGTGTACTTATTTATGTGATAAGGATGCTTCAAAATTAACTAATTCTCTGCAGCAATCTCTCTCCTATCTTCCTCTACTCTTTACCTGCTCACTATTATGTGGTTCTTATATTTTTATTTCCTTTCTCTATTCTTATTTATCATGTTTTTTTTTTTCTCACATATATGTCGAAACTGCTAAATATATGTATTACTAAACCAGGATTTAATTCCCATTTTTGTGGCACTATACTTGCTCATCCAATCAAACTTTGTTCTTATCATTTTTATGTTATAAACTGTTTGTACCATGTGGAGCTTTTCTCCCCGGGCCTCTGCTGAAAATGGAGATGTCTCCAGTTAGACTAGCCCGGTTAACAAATGTTAAATAAATAAATAAATAAAATAAATTTTTTTGCCCTATTTTCTTTAGACTTGTGCAACACTTAGAATGTTATGCACTTAAATATAAAAAAATGTAACTCAGTCATACAGAAAGATGTTTTTACAAGCAGGAAATTAAATACTATGTGGAAATAGAGAAACGGAAGAAGGAAAATTAACGATAAGGTTCTAAATAAGAGATAAAACATTAAACCAAGTAAAAAATTACTAGACAAGGCAGTACATATGAGAAAGGACCATTGGAAGTACTTGTTTAATGATGATATAATGACAAATCCTGCATCATAGGTGTATACTAGATTAATGGTCCTGGAGCCTTTACAAGCTTAGCCCATAGAAATGCCCTGGCATCATGCCGCCCGATGTTAGTTCCCAGTGTCTTTATCAAGTACAGCCAGTGGAGCGATCCCTGTGGTGAACTTTCTATTACCCATCCACTCTTCAAGATTTCTCTTGAAGAAAGACAGCGAGGTGCTCTGCTTGACATGTGAAGTCTATTCCAGAGCACGGGCAGTCTCTGGGTGAGGAACCTGCACCTCCAGCATTTTCTATTGATTGTGGTAACAAGGTGGAGTTATCTGGAGCATGTGGTGCGGAGGGATTGGGATTTCTTTAGATGTAGCATTTCTAACAGAGCTGGGTCAGATATAGCTTTGTAATTGAAGCAGAGATCGCCTCTAAGTAGGCGATATGAGACAGAGAATAGCTGGAGTCTTTGGAGTCTGTCCATGTTAGGACAGGTGTTTAATGCCAAGGATCCTCTTAGTGAGGTACCTCTGTGGCCTCTCCAGCTATTGCAGGTGTCTAGTGAGGTACATGCCAAATGGGACATTATACTCTATGAATGAGGGAAAAGTAGAGACTATGACCGCTTTCTTCCTGGATGCAAAACCCTTGGTAATGAGATGTGCCACTCAGGACTTTCTGACCAGTGGCAATGTGGTGGTCGAAGGAGAGGTTGCCGTCAACCTGCACCCCCAGATCTCTTATAACACCTTCAGTGTTCAGTGGGCTCCCATCGATGTGGTAATTAGTGGGAACTGGGTTTTTACCAAAGAGGATGACGACGCATTTTTTAGCTTTAAGCTTAAGGCCATGGTTTCGACACCAGTCATTGGTCTCCGTTAGGCCTTTCTGTAGGATGTCTGCATCACTTGGGGGAGTTAATAAGGGCTCCCAGTTTGCAGTCATCTGTGAACTTGGTCAGACAGTGTACTTTTGTGTTGGCCTTGACTTCTGAGAAGTAGATGCCGAACAGGAGAGGACCCAGGACCAATCTCTGTGGGACTCCACTTGTGACTGGTTAGCAGTCTGACTTGGAGACTGCTACTTTCACATTGTGTGTTTTGTGAGCCAGTTTGCAACCCACCTAGTGATACAAGGGTCGATGCCTAGTTTGGTGAGTTTATCAATAACGCCTGAGTGACGAATGGTATCAAAGGCCTTGGCCAGATCGAGGTAAGCTGTATGCACTGCCTTACCTTCATCCACAGCCCTGGTGACGGACTCAAAGAAGTCAACCAGGATGAGCAGGCATGATCTCCCCTTGACAAAGCCAAATTGCGTGAGGTCTAGAGTTTGGAAACTTCCTATATCCTTTTTTAATCAAGCCAATTATGACGTGCTCCATAGCTTTATATATCAGACTAGTCAGGCTAATGAGGTGACAATTCCCAGGGTCTGTAGTCGCTCCTCCTTTACAGGTAGGGATATGTGCAGCAGTGCGCCATTCGGTAGGGACATAGCTTGAGGTGAGGCCGTGACTGAAAAGGGCACACAGATGTGGTGCCAGTTTGCTTTGTAGCTCATGTACAACATAGCCAGGGATATTATCGGGTCCCATGGAAGCTGTATTCTTGGCCTTGGACAATGCAGCTTTAACCTGTGCTGCAGTAATGATGGGTGCCTGGCATTCTTCCAGTATTGTGATTGGTCCTTCGGGGGGAGTAAAGTTGGTACAGAATCCGTCAGCCAGTATGTTGGCAATATCTGTTGGCTCAGTATAAGAGGTACCATTGTGCAGTAACTCGCAGCAAATCTGGGTATTGCCGTGGAGGTTCCTGATATTAGCTATAGAAGGCTTTGTGACCGTTTTTAGCATCTGCCGCAATTCTGCCTTCATAGCTGGCTTTACAGAATTTGATGAAGGATAACTTTTTGTTGAGGCAAATAAGGGAGTTTTTCCAGTCTTGGGATTTCATCTTTTTCTGCAAGGGTCCATCAGATTGTTTTTTTTTTTTTTTTTTTTTGGAGGAGAGCATCTTGGTTCTGTTGGGTATGAATAGTTCTATGCATTTATGTACATATTCGTACAGTGCACTGGTGTATGATTCAGTCATGCAGCTATTTTCCACTGGCATGGGTGCCGTGTAGTTAGCCACCTCTGTTTTTAGGAGTCCAAAGTCAGCTTTAGAGAAGTTTTTCAAGGTGGTTACCTTTGCGCGGGGTGTGGGAGAGATGTGGATTTCCATGGTGATTAGTTTATGGTCGGACCTGACCAGAGTGGGATTGACTACTGGTGTAGAGCAACGGTAGCCCACGTTAGTAAACCAGGTCAAGAATGTTGCTTTCTCTAGTGGGGGTCAGAATGAGCTGGTCCAGGTCATTGGAATTTATGAATTCCAGGAAGCAATGGGCCAGTGTATTGGTGCTTTAGTAGTTTTCCCAGTTAATAGAGAGTGTTGGGTTGAACCTTGATAGATTCCAGGATGCTTGGGAACGTGGAGAGAGTCTAGGGACATGGTTTGGAACCTATAGCAGGCTAGGACCTACAACACCGTCTTACCCAATATTAGTTGTACTTGAAGCATCTCAGATGCATTATGCTGAGCTACTAGTCTGAAGGTGTGCATATCCTAAGACACCACTGCCTTTGGAGCTTCAGGCCATGTTACGGGGCTGAAAGGTATGGAATGAGTTATAGCCTAGTAGAGCAGGGGTGCTTTCTGCCGCTTTAAACCAGGTCTCTATTACAGCACAAATGTTGAGGTTCTCCATTTTGAGAAGTGCTTTGAGCAAGTGCATCTTGAGATTTAGACTTCTAGTGTTGAGCAGCATGACCCTCAGATTCCAGTTATTTATAGTTGTTGCAGTGGTAATTTGGTTTTTGGAACACCGCCTAAAAAGGCACTATGGGGTTTCAAATGCCTTAGCCAGTACCTGGAAACCCAGAGGTGACAGATGCCGGCCATCTCTGGCAAAGCATCAAGGTCCGTCAATCATGTCATCCCAAGCAGACAGATACTGGAACCCCTTAGAATGACACCAGAAACTAATTGTTGAAGTCAATCAGTTTGTTTGTACTGCGGTATTCTGGGTGATGGTAAGATACTGCTCAGGGCTAGTGTCATACCTGCCTGGGCCACATAATCAGAGAGCTCCACCATGTCCCTTCATTCCAGGGAGGTGCGTCTCAGGTCATTCACACCCACATGGACAATGACAGAGTTATACTTGTTGTGGAGTGACCTGAGTGCATGCGTTATGTGTCTGATTCTGGCACCTGACAGACAGCTGACTGTTGCCTTCTCCTTATTCAACCTAATGAGTGGGACATCAGTGTGCCTCACTACTGAGTCACCTATGACTAGTGTGTATTGGGCAAGGTGTTTAGCCTTAGGAGCTTAGATTGAAGGGCAAACTGTAGAGGTGAGGTATGTGTCCTGTGGTTTCTGCTATGTTGTGCAGGCAGAGTGCATTTCTGTCTTGGAGGTCTCTGCTGTTTGGGAACATTTCTATTTACACCCACCTTCACGGAGGCTGTCAAGTTTGTGTTTTTATGGGAGAGCTGTGATAGTGGGTGTTCTGGAGGGCTGTGTGTTCCATGTTGTGTGGTACAGGTGTTGACCTTCTCCTCTTGACCAGCTAGTCCAGTCTTGGCTGGAGAGTGCATAGCTTCCAATTTGGTGATGCAAGTGCATCTCTCACAAGTCTGAGTGTTGTGAGGTAAGAGGAGAAGGTTATTTGTGTACATGAGGCAGTTGCTACACTGCCTCTGAATGCCCAAGTGCACCAGGTTAATAGGAGAAAGCCCTTTAATCATGCCAGGAGGGGTGGTCATAACTACAAAGTACTGGGGATATTTCCGTGAAGACAGACTAGTGCTGAAGGCACTTAGGTGTGCTACAATAATTGCTACAAAAACCTGTTGAAGTGCAAAGCGATTAGGCTACTTGAAGTGCAAGAGAGAAAGAACTAGCAAGATCTAAGGGAAAAGCTGAAGAGCAGACTTTCTGGCACCAGTAATAATTTACCTCAGCTCGGCACCACTGAGTGGAGCTTAAACAAGCACAAACCCATGCAAACACGGGCTTTTAAACCAGAAAGTTGAAAGATGGAAAAACTGCCCAAACGGCCAATAAACTATAATTTCTGGGCCAGAAATCACCCCGCCTGTGGTACATAGGCTACCTATTGCTTACCATTCCCACCGATAAGCTAGAAGGCTTCCCTCCAACACAGAAATTTGAGGGGGGGGGCTCAGAAGCTTACAAACAGTCCTGGATATAGCAAATCTGTATCTGGACTAGACTAGTTGCAGGAAAGGCAGAAAACAAACTTAGAACTTTTTTTTTTAAGAATCTTTTTCAGAATCTTAAGACCCACATAATCTCATTCAAGAAAGGAGAACACCCTCATTAACGCTTCTTTTTCACCACAGCTAATAAACAGTCAGCTTCTTGTTGAACTTTTGTTTTAAGTAAAGGGCTGCATGAACCTACTCAACAGGTTAGGGGCTCAAGAGCATAGAGCAGAATACACAAGTCTTGAAAGACAAACAAAGATATAATTCAGCACAGCCAAGCCCTGTGGGTCAGGAAAGATTACACCCAGGAACTCTCCATGCAACCAGAGTTTGATTGTCACTCACTGGAAAGAGCAGGTAGGAAGGATGAGGCTGAGTGACCAATGCCAGCTCACCCATTCGGAGCTGAGGGAAGCGGTTAGCCTCACTGCAATGCTGGCCACTGTTACATAGGTGGAAGAACATCAGGATGCAATGACAGGAGATCTGTACAATACATGTAATAAACGTGTGTGTGTGTGTGTGTGTGTGTGTGTGTGTGTGTGTGTGTGTGTGGGGGGGGGGGGCAGTTTTCGTGGTAAGCAGAGGCTCATCTGTAGGTAGTCTCCATACAGGAGCAGCAGCAGTACCTCTGGTGCTTCACAGCCACAGCATGGAAGGAATGGAACCCCAGCATGAATGACAGTATGCTGGCACAAAACTCTCTCCTCCACTAGGAAACGGGTGGGATAAGCTCTTGCACTGGTCAGGTAACAAATTGGCTACAAGGTTTATGCCTCGAGTGGGATATGAATAGGCTAACTTCACACCCTAGTGGGAGGAAAGAAAGGTAGACAGAATATCCGAAGACCCTGATGGCTGGAGTGGGAGACAAAGATTTTATTCTGTCTACAAGTTATACATTGCTTCCTCTCACCTCTGCTGAAGTGTATGATCTACATTCAACTACCTGAGGTAAACCACTAAAACATTTGAGGCCTTAGGGTAATTACCAAAGTCAAAGAATTGCAGCAATCATTTTTTTAATGAAGAAATGCAGCTAAAAGCTTAATATCCCCATTTCCCATCTGTGTATATGTAGGCAAGAGGTGTAAATAATATAATGCCAGTGTCTGTATCTGCCCCACTTCTATTCTGCATACTGCATCTACAAGTCTATTGCATTAGCTGTTCCTGTAAATAAGTCTACTTATATACCGGTATTTTTAATTATAATAGATGTCGAGGTCACTGTTGCAGTAGCCTAAGCCAGACATCCTGTCAAGGACTGAACCAGCTAGTTAGCTTCCAAAGCTTTAGGGTACCTTCCATACACCATAGCCACTGCACACTTAAATAAAACAGTGTGAAATCAGTGGCTAGGGTACCAAAAAAAAAAGTTATGTACTCACCATAACGTTCCATTTGAGTAATTGTACTTCATTTGCCTTCAACCTCTGGGTTACGGATCTGACTCTGATCTGAGCTGGCAATTTCACAAGCAGCTGCTCTGAGCTCCAAGATCCTCCCCTACCCATAATACATCACCACCTTCCTTCCCTCAGATCGAGTTTGCCACCCCAAAAAAACAGAAACCCGATCCAACAAACCTTATTTCACCAACTTTCTCAACTAGAGCCACAAAAGCAAACTCTACTATATAAGCCAGCAGCTTCGGAGGGGGGTGGGGTGGTTGAAGACAAATTAAGTACAACTACTCAGTGGAAGTAGTTGACTTCATTTGGTCTTCAACCTGTGGGACAGAGTCCCCAGCTACCTATAACCTTGGGTGGCTCTCATGGAAGGATATTCCAGAGCACTGCAGAGCCAAAGGATGCCCAGCCTCTAGATACCAAATCCAACTTATAATGGGAAATAAAAGTATGAGATGAGGACCAAGTAGCTGCAGAACAGATAATCATCCAAAGACACCCTGAACCAGAAGGCTGCTGAAGTAGCCATGGACCTGGTAGAATGGGCTCTAACCTGACCCGGGGGAGACAAACCCTTGTCTTTGTACACTTGAAAAATACAAAGAAATCCATTTACCAACAAGTCACCTTGAAAATGGGTTTACCCAAAAACAGTTTAGAGAATGACACAAACAACTGGTCAGACTTTCGAAAAGCCTTGGTTCAGTGTAAATAAAAACGTAGTTGTCGATGAACATCAAACAAATGCAACTTGTATTCACCTTTATTTTTGAAATTTGGAAAGAAAAAGTACAGTTTTGTACCTACCATAAATGTAGATGTTAGAGTGCCAATACAGCTGCAGTCATAACAGATGGGTTCTCCTGCCGTCAGGCAGGTCCTCGGTCGGCCGAATTCCAAAGTCTAGGTCTGGCGCCGGTTGTTGTCGCTTCTTCCCTGACGTCAGTGCGACAGGGGTATAAAAGAACCAGCAGACGCCATTTTCTTCAGTCTTTCTTGCCCCAGATGTCAGGTGCCCCCCAGAAGGAAGGCAATACATAAAATAATGTAATAATGCAATGCAATATAATCAAAAAACAGTAGTTGCAAGCAAATACACCATAAAAGAATACCCCTAGAGGGGAAGGTGGGAGGGAAACCTGGACTGCAGCTGTATTAGCACTCTAACATCTACATTTATGGTAAGTACAAAACTGTACTATGTTCATCGTGCATACAGCTGCAGTCATAACAGATGGGTAGAATCCCAAAGCTAAGAAAGGGGTGGTAGGCACTAGGTGGAGCTAGGAGGAGCCAAAATGCCCTGCAAGACTGCAGTGGCAAAGCCTGCTCTAGACTTGGGGTATAATGGTAGGTTGCAGTGCTTAGAGAAGGTATGCACAGAACTCCAAGTGGCTGCTTCTAAAATATCCTTGGTAGGAACTCCTCTGAGGAAGGCTGCAGAGGTGACTGTGGCCCTGGTGGAATGAGTTCTAATGCCTGTAGGTACAGTTTTGCCATGAAAGGAATAGCAAAAGCGTATGCAGTGGGCTATCCATTTTGAGATTGGATGTTTGGATATTGACTTTCCTTGAGCTCCTACCACATAGGCCACAAAAAGCTGTTTGAATTTTCTGAAAGGCTTTGTTCTGTCCAAATAACGCAGTTGTCTGTGGATGTCCAAGGAATGCAGTAATCTCTCCCCTTTGTTTTGAGGATTAGGATAAAAAGTAGGTAAATGTATGGCCTGATTTAAAGCTACCCTGGATACCACTTTAGGCATAAAGGACGGGTTGGTACGTAATGAAACTCTGTCCTGATGGAAGATGATGAAAGGCTGGACAGCCATAAGAGCCTGTAGTTCTGAAACTCTATGAGCTGAAGTGATAACCAGAAGGAAAGCTGTTTTCCAGGACAAATATTGTAAATCTGATGAGGCAGCTGGTTCAAAAGGGGGCAAAGTCAGTTTTTCCAGAATGAAATTAAGATCCCAAGCAGGCATTGGTTGTTTTCTTGGAGGTCTTAAATTCTTAGCCCCTCTGAGGAACTGTCTTAGAGGGTGAGAGAATAAAGGTGGATCAGTGTTGTATTCTGCAGAAATGGCTGAGGCATGGATTTTGATGGAGGAGAACGAAAGTCCACTGCTTAGCAGTTCGGCCAAATATTGTAGTATTTGAGGTAAATTCAGTTTTCCAGGGCACTGGCCCTTTTTCTCATTCCAAACACAAAAACGTTTCCATTTTGCAGAGTAAGCTTTTATAGTTGATGGCCTTCTGGCCTCCAAAATGACATCCTGCACCTCCTTGGAGAACAGGGCCTGCTGTGATGCTAAGGAATCTTCCATGCGGCTAGATTGAGTGTCTTCAGCTGACTGTGAAGAGTTTTGAAGCTGTGCTGAGTCAGAAGAGGCATTAGAGGCAGGGTCCATGGTGGGGAATGCATCAGGCTCCTTAGTAGTGGGTACCAGTGTTGCCTTGGCCAGTCCAGAGCAATGAGGATCATCTTTGGTCCATCTGCTCTGGTCTTCAATAGGACTTTGGGCAGCAGAGGAAGAGGTGGGAAGGCATAAACTGTCATTGATGTCCAACTGAAAGAGAGAGCATCCACTCTCCAGGCCTTTGGATGGAAGATCCTTGAGCAGAATTTTGTCAATTGATGATTTTTGTGGGAGGCAAAGAGATCTATGTCTGGCCTTCCCCATTCTTGGATTATTTCTGTAAAAACTTTTGGATGCAACTTCCATTCGTGTGGATCTGTCATATTCCTGCTTAGGTTGTCTGCCAGCGTGTTTTCCTTGCCTGGCAAGTACTGTGCTTGTAGCTCCATTTGTAAGTCCATGGCCATGTTCCAAAGTGACATGGCCAGTCTGCATAGGGGATAAGAATGTGTTCCTCCCTGCTTGTTTATGTACCACATAACTGTGGTGTTGTCTGTTCTTATCAATAGCTGACCTGGTTGTAGACGGTCCTTAAAGGCTGTAATAGCATTTATCACTGCTAGCATTTCTTTTTGATTGATGTGAAGGTGCTTTTCTTTTTGGGTCCATTTGCCCTGAATGCACCGGTCTGTCATGTGCGCCCCCCAGGCGTAGTCCGAGGCGTCTGTTGTGATGACTTGATTTGCTTGAGGCTTGCTGAATGGAAGACCTGTGTTTGGCATGCTTGAGCCCACCACAGAAATTCCTTTTGCAGACATGGAATTAGTGGTATCATAGTTTCCAAACTGTGGCTGTGTTGAGACCATATGTTTTTTTTAGGTACCACTGTAGTTTTCTCATATGCAGCTTTGCACATGGGATCAGTAAGATGCACGATGCCATGAATCCCAGAGCCTGCAGGATTTTCCTTGCAGTCAGCCTGGTGCAATTTGCCAGTGTTCTGAAATATTGAATTAGTTGCCCCTGCTTCTCTGGCATGAGGTAGGCCATCTGGGTGTTTGTGTCCAAATTGACACCCAGGAAAATTATCTTCCGAGAGGGTATTAGTCTTGATTTCTCTTTGTTGACTGTGTATCCTAGAGAGTTTAACAACATTATTACATAAGCCAGATGTTTCAGAAGAATGTGCTTGCTGTCCGCTTGGATCAGGCAGTCGTCCAAATAAGGGTATATTTGTATCCCTTGAAATCTGCAGTAGGCAATTACTGATGCCAGGCATTTCGTGAATACTCTGGGCGCAGTAGATAAACCAAAGGGCAATGCAGAGAATTGATAATGTATTGAACCTGCAAGAAATCTGAGGTATCTTCTGCAATTTTGTCTGATTGGGACATGCAGGTATGCCTCCTTGAGGTCCAATGTTACTAGCCAAGATTCCTTGCCCAGCATGGGAAGAAGTTGCTGTAGAGTGAGCATCTTGAATTTTGGTACGAGTAGGAATGTGTTTAGGATGGAAAGATCCAAAATAGGTCTCCAATCTTTGCCCTTCCTTGGCACCAGAAATAGCCTGGAATAAAAACCTTGACCTTGTTCGTGTGTAGATACCTCTTGAATAGCTTTCATGTTTATAAGATCTGAAATTTGCTTTTGTGCTTCTGCCCTTTGATTGTGTGGCAGGTTTGGCATGCCTTTCATTCTTGGAAGGGTATGAAAATGGAATTTGTAGCCTCTGTTTATAATGTTCAGGATCCATTTGTCCTTTGTGACAATATGCCAATTTTTTGAGAATAGTGCCAGCTTTCCTCCTAAGGGTGCTGCCATTTGAGACCTGGTTGGCATGCAAAAAGGAAGTCATTGGTTTTGCTTTCTGAAAGATTGTGAGTTGTCCTCACCACCTCTTTGTGTAGGAGCTTGCCATTGTCTGCCTCTGTACGAGCCTTGTGTTTGTCCTCTGCCCCTCGGGTGCCTGTATCTGCCTCTTTGGGGTCTGTCTGTGGCAGGAAAGGACCAGTTTTTGGAAGGCCAATTTCTACTAAAATGTGGGGGTTGAACCTGCAGAAATTCTTTCACAGTTTGCATTGATTTAGCCTTTTCCTCCATTTTCCGTAATACTTCCTCAGCATTTGCCCCAAATAGTACATCCTTTTGAAGAGGGGCGTCTAGTAATTTAGCTTTGACATGATCAGGCAAGGCTTGTTCCTTGAGCCAGGCATGCCTACGTATGACTGAGCCTGTAACAGCAGCTCTACATGAGGCCTCTAGAGCATCAAAACCACATTGTAAGGTATGTTTGCTCTGCACTATGCATCAAATCCTGCAACTCCTTATTTATTTATTTATTTATTTATTTATTTTACATTTGTTGACCGGGCTAGTCTAACTGGATACATGTCCATTTTCAGTAGAGAGGGAGAGAAAAGCTCCACTGTAACACAGTCTGGTAACACACTCAAAGAAAAAAATATATACATAAGGATAACTAAACTACTAAGCAGGCAGTAGTTAGCCACTAGCAAACAACACAAAAAAAAACAATGAATCAAATCAAAATACACAAAAACAACAGCCAGAATTGAAATTTTTTTTTTTTTTATGTCTGGTTGTTCAGGTTGCGGCATTTTACTTTTCAATTGAGATAACAGAAACTGTTGGTATTTTAGCATACGAAACTGACAGTTTAAGGCCCTCATGGATAAGGTAGCAGAGGTATATACCTTTTTTCCCCCACCTTTTTAAGGATCTGGAATCTCTCTCGGAAGGCAATGGGTTTTTGGTAATGGAGGCCTTAACTCCCTTGGGCCCCTATGAGATGGTTTCTAGGTCAGCAGCATGGCTTTTGTATAGAAATTGGTGAGTCAGGAACCCTGTAGTACCTGTCAGGCTTAACTGGAGCTGGAGGGTGAGAGTCCGGGTTAAGGCAGGCCTCCGAGTAAACATCATCTAGGATGTCCAGGACAGGAGGTATAGCCAGAGGCCTGTGCTGGGGTAACAAAAGAAATTCCTTGAGCCTTTTCTTGGAATCTGAATAATCCTGGCCTTCCCAGTGGAAGTGTTCCCTTAAGGTATGCAGAGTTTCACCAAATGAGCAATCCTCAGGGGGGGGATACAGAAGGAATAGATTCCTCTACATCAGAGTCTTCAAAAGGAGAGTAAGACTGTTCCTGATAATCAGAGTGCTCTGAAATAATGGAGCCCTGATCAGAGGAGGGGGAATCTTCCTTCACTCTGGGTCTTTTGTCCGGAGGTGGCGGAGAACCTCTGATTAGAGTAATTAAATCCTCAGCCATTTTAAGCATCTGTTTCTTAGGCATGGGGCCTGGAGATGGGCCCTGTGTAGCTGGTCTCTTAGGATGCATGGTAGCTTTAGACTTGGTGAAAGCCTTGATGGAGAAAGAAGAGGAAGGTCTGAAGACACCTTGAGTGGAGGTGGACCTGTCCACATTCTGTGTTTCAATGCCAAGCGTGGCTTCGGTATCTGTAGTCAGGGTGTGGGCAGAGGAGCCTGCGACCTCGGGTACATGACACCGCCAAAGATGTGTCGTCGGTAATCAGGGGCTGCGTAGGTGCCTCGCTGAGAACCGGACCACGTGTAATCAGGGGCTGCGTAGGCGCCTCGCTGAGAACCGGACCACGTGTAGTCGGCTTTGGCGTGGTGTCGGTAGAGGCCGCGGACCTCGAGTGTCGGTCCTTGTCTTTGCGTTTTTTTAGACAAAACCGGAGTCGGAGTATCCGACGACATAGTATAGTTAAATGCTTTCCCAAAATAATGCTGGGCGAACTCCACCCGACGCTTAATAGTGCATTTGTTGAATGTAGCACAAAAGCGACAGACCGAGACGTCGTGGTCTGGGCCTAAACAAGGTATACAGAGGGAATGGAAATCCTTATGCGGTATTTGCTTCCCACAAGAAATACAATTATTAACTTTGTCTGACATCGGTCTGAGGCAAGAAAAAGTTTCCCCAACGGGGTACTTAAGACTTCGGTTCCAAATTTTTTTGTAATCTCAGGAGCTGGCCGACCGGCACTTGCGAACTGCTTCTGCTTCGGGCACCGCGCGGCAAAAAAGACTGAAGAAAATGGAGTCGGCTGGTTCTTTTATACCACTGTCGCACTGACGTCAGGGAAGAAGCGACGACAACCGACGCCGGACCTAGACTTTGGAATTCGGCCGACCGAGGACCCGCTTGACGGCAGGAGAACCCATCTGTTATGACTGCAGCTGTATGCATGATGAACATCAGGTAAATTGATAGTCTGATTGATGTTTGCCTCAGAGGCCACTTTGTACCAATCCCTCATTTCTTCCCAATGAGAAACCCTGTCCTTGTGGAAAACCATGTATAGGACCCTGACAGACAATGCCTGGAGTACCGAGATCCTCCTAGCTGAGGTGATAACCTACAGAAATTTAAGGTCTACTGTTGCAGCCGGCTCAAAAGGAGGCGCAACCAGCCCTTGCAACACCAAGGTAAGGTCCCATGGAAGAGTGGGATCTTTGACAAGGGGACACAAGAGAAAGGTACCTTTGATAAAGGCTTTGCACAATCTGGAAGCCAAAGAACGCATTTTCACCAATGTGGGAATTGGAAATGGCAGCAAGTTGTACCTTCACTGTATCTCTAAGAGGCCCAGATGGAAAAATGTTTCCATCTGCTACAGTAGATTTCTCTAGTGGAGGATTTAAGAGCTGCCACTAGAATAGACTTAACAGAAGACAAACCGGGAGTCCTGGGAATTGGGGGAACTGGAGCAGCCAAGCTGTGAGCTTCAGACTGTCCAGATTTGGATAAGGAACCCCTGAAGGATGAGATATGAGATCTGGGCAGGGATCCAAAATCCAAGGAGGAACTAGAAGATAAGACCAGAAGGGAAACCAAACCTGGCGAGGCCAAAACAGGGCAATGAGGATGACTTTGCTCCCCAGTTGATGCACTTTCTGTAAAAACATTTGGGACAAGAGGTAGTGGGGGATATGCATAAAGAAGACCGGGAGGCCAAGCCTGGACGAGAGTGTCTCTGGGTGATTCCCCCGGCAAGGGGGGGGGGGGGTTCAGATCAAAGAACTCGCTGCACTTGGCGCTGGAAGGAGATGAGAAGAGATCGCAGCAAGGCTGACTCCAGTTTAAAAAGATCTGCTGCGCTACTGAAGGATTCAGAGACCACTCGTAAGGCATCGGTATAGAACGGCTTAGCTTGTCCGCCAGAATGTTGGACCGTCCCAGAATGTGCGTTGCTACCAGAAAGTGACTAGTGGAGATCGCCCATTCCCAAACTCTCATGGCCTCGCAACACAGGGGGTAAAATCTGGTCCCCTCCCAGTTTGTTGATGTACCAGACCACGGACATGTTGTCTGACTGAATTGCAATAGTTCCCAGAGGAAGAAAGGCTTGAAGGGCCTGCAACGCTAAAAAGGACCGCTCTCATCTCTAGAACACTGATATGCAAACTGGTCTGAATCGGGGACCGCAGGCCTTGGACTGTCCTTCCCGAGCAATGCACCTCCACCCTAGCTGGGAGGCATCTGTGGTCACTGTGGCTTGGCCCGGGGCTGCAACAAATGGGTGTTCCTCGAGTATGTCCAGAGAATGCATCCACCAAAGGAGGGACGCTCTGCAGGCTTTGCTTATGTGTATCGGGTGTGTCAGTGGAAGATCCAGCATAGACCATTGTACCGCAAGAGCCCATTGTAGTACTCGCATGTGCAAATGAACACATGAAGTGTAATCGTGGCCACCATAGAACCGAGGGCTTGCAACACTGCCTCCGCTGGCGGTAGATATGAGTGAAAAATTATAGCGACGTGCATTCATAGACTTCAAATTCTGTCTGAAGTTAGGAAGACTTTTGTCTGCAAGGTGTCTATCTGTACTCCAATGAACTCTAAGACTTTGACAGGGTGAAGATGAGACTTGGCAATGTTGACTAATACCCAGATGATCTGCTAGACACAGGAAAAAGTCCCTGGCCTGACAAAGTAGATGCTTGGTGGAAGAAGCAAGGAGCCAATCGCCCAGGTATGAAAAGACCTGAATTCCCTGAAGCCTCAGGTGAGCCGCTACCACTGCCATAACTTTGGTGAACACTCTGGGGACTGTGGTGAGACCAAAGGGTAGAGCTCAAAACTGATGATTGGCCCCTAGAAGGAAACGAAGGAACCTTCTGGAACTTATGTGCATCTTTATGTGATAGTAAGCATCCTGGAGGTCTAACAAGCACATCCAGTCCCTCTCTTGCAAGTAAGACAGGATAGACTGTAACGTGACCATCCGGAACTTCTCTTTGGCAACTGACAGGTAAAGGATTGACAGGTCCAGAATGCGCCTCAAGTCCCCTGTCTTTTTTGAAACCAAAAAGAACCTGGAATAGATGCCCGAATCAGACTGATCTTGGGGGATGGGTTTGATGACTTGCTTCTTTACCAGGTTGAGTACCTCTAGTGCTGCTGCCTCCCTTTGTGCGGGTGGTACATCTGGGAGGTGTTTGGGGGGCACGGAGAGAGCCACAAAGGGGACTGTATAACCTCTGGATATGATGCGTAGCACCCAACGATCTGATGACACGGACTCCCATGCCATCAGGTGCAATAACAGACGACTCCAGACTGCCTCCAGAGCGGGGCAGTCGGAGAACCCCTCAGGGCTGCTGCGCGGGCCTGTCCAAGAATGGTTCTAGAGACCCAAAATCCCTCGGATCCCCTCTGCCCCTGTGTCGGCGTCTGTCTTGACCCCCTCTGCCTCTAGGGGAAGACTAACCCTGAGCATCCCGGGAATACTGAGACTCCCGGAACTACATCTTCTTTTGCCTGCACGGATTCTGAGAAAAGGATCTTTGAGGGTTCGAGAAGCGGATCCACATGGCAGACAGCATCTTCCCCTCCTTCTCTTTCTGGACCAATATGTCACGGACGGTCTTACCAAAAAGGGAAGAAACGTCATAAGGGGCATTCACAAAGGATGCCTTAAAGGGCTCGGAGAACTGACACAATCTAAGCCAGGCGTGACGCCTCATGGCACCACTGGACCCAGCCACCCTAGCCGCTCCCTCGGTGGCGTGCGAGAGGAGGAGCATGGACGTACTTCAGACCGCTTTCAGGGAGGCCATCCTCGCGGAGAATGTATTTTTATCCTCCTGCGATGTGGATCCAAGGGGAGACTCAGCAAGTTCCTTAACAAGATCACACACTGCAGTCTAATAATGTGGGCCAAGTAGTTCAGCGCCCTTACTGCAAAGGTTGCTGACGCATACACACGCTTCCCTAGGCGGTCCATCATCCTGGAGTCCTGGTCAGGGGGATGGACCGTGGAACTTTCCTGAGCTAGTTCCTTCTTGGTGGCCGCTGCTACAACCATAGCGTCTACATGGGACTCTATTCCAGGCAGGTCTGTCTGAAGGGGGGCTTAAAATTTTATCAGGGAACCTTGGAATAGGTTCCAAGGTGTCTGGTTCCTTCCAAGCCCATGAAGTGATCAAGTCCACCAAAGGATCCGCAGGGAGGGGGACGGGACAACCAGGAGGTAGACAGGCCTGCGCCGAAGGCCTCCAGGAACACAGACTCAGTGGAAGATTTTGGGGCGGACCAGCCTCCCCGCTGCCATAAAAGTTCCATGATGTCTCCAACAGAGACATCCTTGGGAGGTGACCTGGGGGAACCTTCCCCTTCCTCCAAGTCAGTGTCCTCTGTGAGGGACTCTGGGAAAGAGTCCAAGTGCCTCCTCTTGCACATACGCTTGTGAGGGACCTCACTGGTGGGGCTGTCCGGATAGGGCTCGCAAGCCACCTGATGTTCAAGAGGAACCATCTGTGGCTCTTCGAGCGCGGGTTGTCCCTGTGGTAAAATGATTTGAGTCGACCCAGACCAGGGGTTAGTCGGGGCAGAATCCGAAGAAATAGTCAGGGGTCTTGATCCAAGAGGCAGCCCTATCCACTACATTGAATGCCGAGGGAATTGGAGCCAGTCCCGAAGGAGACAGAGCGCCGAGGAGATAGTCTCGACCTGACAAGGTCAGAGCCAACGGGAAAAAACTCCACCCCCTCGGATCGGACACCTAGGCTACGACTCTTGAGAGCCGCATGGATCTGAACTAGTTGGATCTGACGTGCTCAAGGTGCAGGCATCGAGGTAGCAAGTACCATTGGCGCCAACCCCCTGACTCCGATGCTCCTCGGATCCAGACACTAAGTCAACGGATGGATCGGAGAAGGAGAAACAGGTGAAAAGGGGAGCGAGCTACCCCCTCCAGACTGAGAGGAACTTGTAAGACTCCCATCTGGATCTGCGTCCTAATAAACCTCCTCATCATTTTATCCATATCGATTCTGAAAGGCTATGGGTGGACTGAGACGAGGCTACGGACTCAGACCTAGCTGGTCGGAGTACTGAAGCCCTAGAAGATGACCTAGGCTCCTCCAGCTCCGGAGGGGGGGGGGGGGGAAAGAGGATCAGAGCTGGGGGAAACTACCTGTACCTTAGGAGGAGGCCCCACTGGGGCAGAACGATCCGGGGACCTCTTTCTGTGCCTGTCACCTTTGTGCACTCTCTTGTTTCTTTTGCTTTACAGAGTCCCAATCCCAGGCCTAGCAGTAAGAGGTTGAGTCCTGGCCTTGGAGGGAGACACAGAGAGAAGGAACTACAGAGACAGAAGATGCAGTCACAACTGTGACTGCCGAAGAAGTGGCCACCTCAGAAGAAGGCCCTTCATAATCAATCAGTTTAACCCTGTGGTCTCAGAGCTCGTGGGTTAAAATCCACACATACAATGCAGTCTGTCGACAGGTGGGCTGTACCCAAGCAGACACACAGTGTGTGGCCGTCAGCAGGCGACAACTTATGGCCACACACTCTGCATTTCCAAAATACCTGTTTTGGTGGATCAGCCATTTTACAAAAACACAAGGGCCCAGGATTACCCTCATTCAATCCACACACAAACAGATGGTTGAGGGAAAGGGAGAACTAACACCCACAAGTTGAAGACCAAATGAAGTCAACTACTTCAGATCATCAGCTTTAAGAAGAGGGAGACCACAGCCCTGTCAAATATGAACAGTAATAATGAAAATCTCACACCTTCACATAAAAACAGAAAAAAAGTGGGGAATGAAGGGAGGATGCGACTGCTGTAACATGGATTTACTCAAACATCTCTTATGGTAAATTTACTTGTAAAACTGTACTATGTGCATCACTAATATACTATTGTAGTAGCCTAAGCTATATGGGATGAATACCAGAGCTTAGAAAGAAAGGGAGGATGCAGGAGTGGAGTTTAAGAGCCCCTCAGAATATCAAAGCCTAGTCTAGATCTAGAGAAGGAAATATATTTTGTGACACTTGGTAAAGGTGCTTAGAGACAACCAAGTTGCTTCCTCTAGCATATTTCTATTCTAACCCTTTTCTGTAAAGGACAGAAGTAGCCAGATCCCTGCCACAAAGGTCCCTGACTTTGCCTGTAAGTATCCTGTTACAGTTAGAATAATAAAGAGCAAGACCATGAGACAGCTATTTAGAAATTGTTCTGACACTTCACATTTTCTATTATATTTAGAGAAAGAGGGTTACAAACACAACACTGGAATCTTCTGAAATAACTTCTGCTGAGGTTCTTAAAATGTTGGGTGAAAGGGGAAGAATCAAATTAACACATTTATCCAGAAAAGTATTCAGGAGCACAGATTTGACATCCTCTGGTAAATTCTGAGAAAACAGACAGGAAAAATGTTTATCACTAATACAGTTGTAGCTGATCTAGAAATAGCATCAGCAGTGCCATGAGCCAATTTATAAAATATTTTTCATACTATTAGTGAGCCAATGTAGTAAGAATTACTTTATTTTGCATTATATAACCCCTTAACATCTGAATGAGATTGTAAGCCCCTGCTGCAGGTTTTATTGCATTTTGATGAGAAGAGGAAATTATTTCCATTAATAAATATCCTCAGTACTGTGACTTATTATAAAATTTTGACTGGATAAATCATTTAACCTTATAACAATGCTAGATGCTTATAAAGACAATGATCAACACATTTAAGAGGTCAATGGTTCAGACTGATGCAAGATTGAGAACCAGTGGGTAACTGCAAAAACAAATTTTAGAGGCTGATAATTCTGCAAACACACTGTACCCTTTTCCCACATGTGCAATGCCTTGAGATGATAAGTGGGGTGGGGTAAGGAGATCTCTTGCACGGCAGTGTATGGGGAACTTTGACCCCCACCACACACAAATGTAAAAACACTTCTGCAAGTCAGAGGAACAGTTTCCTCATAATATCAGGAATTGAAAAACTGTTTTGCAAGATCAATCTATACCCTCAAAATGTTTCTAGCCCTAAATTTCATTAAGGCAAGCCCTTTTCTTGTGACAGTGTTATATAGTGTATGCATCACTCAAATACCCACAGTTCTGGACCCCTTCATCAAAATAGGTACCAATCAAAGCTGAAAATGAGCAAAAAAGGTTACAAAACTCTTAAAAAGAAGTTCAAATGCAAGTCCACCTTACTAAGAACTGAAATTAAGGTGCAGCAGCCAACTGCATGACACTTTTGACCATTCCTGAAACAAAAAAAAAAAAAAAAAACACACAACTTAAACAATGTTAAGCTTTGCTTCAGAATATTTTAAGCTTTGTTCATAGGTGTGTACTAGGCTAATGGCCCTGGGGCCTTTACAAGCCTAGTTATAGGATTACCCTGGCATAGTGCCACCCGACCTTCGTTACCAGTGCCTCTGTTGAGTAGAGCCACTGGAGTTATTCTCAGGTGAATTTTCTGTTTCCCATCCACTCATCAAGATTTCTCTTGAAGGGGGTTAGCGAGGTGCTCTGCTTGACATGTATGGGAAGTCTGTTCCATAGCTTAGGCATTCTCTGGGTTATGAACCTGTTCCTGCAGCATGTTCTGTTAACTGTGGTAATGAGGTGGAGATATCTGGAGTGTGTGGTGTGGAGGAATTGGGATTTCTTTAGATTTAGCATTTCTAACAGAGCTGGGTCAGACATGGCTTTGTAAGTCAAGCAGAGATCGCCTCTAAGTAGGAGATATGAGCCAGAGAATAGTTGGAGTTTTTTGAGTCAGTCCATATAGGACAAGTGTTTAAGGCCTAGGATCTTCTTTGTGAGGTACGTTTGCGGACTCTCCAGTTGTTGCAGGTGTCTAGTGAGGTACATACCAAATAAGGCACTGTACTCTATGTTTGGCCTAATGAGAGAAGTGTAGAGTGAGACAATGACCTCTTTCTTCCCAGATACAAAACCCTTAGTAATGAGATGTGCCACACAGGACTTTCTGACCACAGTGGCAATGTGGTGATCAAAAGAGAGGCTGCTGTCAACCTGTGTTCCCAGATCTCTTATAACACCTTCTAAATTCAGTGGACTACCATCAATGTGGTAATTCATGGGAACCAGGTTTTTCCCAAAGGGAATAACGACATTTGTTTGGTATTGAGCTTAAGGCCATGGTTCTGACACCAGTTGGTGGTCACAGTGAGACCATTCTGTAGGATGTAAACATCACTTGGGGAAATAATAATAGCTCCCAAATTGCAATAGTCTGGACTTCAGAGAAGTAGATACCAAACATGAGAGGACCCAGGACTGAACCCTGTGGGACTCCACTCATGCTTAAATCAGTAGTCTGACTTGGAGTCAGCTACTTTCACACTGTGGGTTCTGTGAGCCAGTTTGCAACCCATCTAGTGATATAGGGGTTGATGCCAAGCTTAGTGAGTTTTTCTATGATTCCTGAGTGGGGAGTATCAAAACCCTTGGCCAGATCAAGGTAGGCTGTATGAACCACCTTGCCTTCAACCACAGCTCTGGCGACTGACTCAAAGTTGTTGAGCAGGCACAATCTACCCTTCACAAAACCCAACTGTGTGGGATCCAGAGTTTAGAGATTCCCTATAACCTTGTCTATTAGGTCCACGATGATGCGTTCAATAGCTTTGCATATCAGACTCGTCAGGCTAATGGGGTGATAGTTCCCAGGGTCTGTAGTCACTCCTGCTTTGTGGAGTGGGATGACTGTAGCAGTGCGCCATTCGGCAGGGACAAAGCCTGAGGTGAGGTTGTGATTTGAACAGGGCACACAGGTGAGGTGCCAGTTCACTATGTAGTTCATGTGGAGCACAGCAGGGATATTGTCAGGTCCCATAAAAGCTGTATTCTTGCGTCTTGGACAGTGCTATTTTAACCTGTGCAGCAGTAAAATACTGGGTGCCTGGCAATCTACTGGTATTGTGATTTGTCTGGGGGGGGGGGGGGTAAAGCTGGCAATGAATCTGTCGGCCAGCATACTGGCAATATCTGTTGGCTCAGTATAGGAGGTACCATTTTGCTCTGGGTATTGCCGTGGAGATTCTTTACACAACTATAGAAGGCCTTGTGGTTGTCTTTACTATCTGCTGCAATTCTGTTTTCATACCTAGCTTTAGAGGATTTGATGACGGAGCTCAAATTTTTGTTGAGTCAGATAAGGGAGTTTTCCCAGTCTTGGGACTTCAACAGGAGGAGGAAACTGATGCAGAATAAGGTGCAGAATTTGTTTATGGCAGAGGACCACCAGATTGGCTTCCTTTTTTTGGAGGAGTGTCTTGGTTCTATTGGGTAGGGTGAGATCCATGCATTTGTGTACATGTTCATACAGTGCATTGGTGTACGATTCGGCAGTCATGCAATTATTCTCCATTTGCATGGGTGCCGTGAAGTTAGCCACCTCTGTTTTTAGGATCCCAAAGTTAGCTTTGGAGAAGTTTTTCAAAGTGGTTACCTTTGCTGGAGGGGGTGGAGGGTGGGAGGGATATGGATTTCCAAGGTGATTAGTTTGTGGTCGGATCTAACTAGGGAGGAGCTGACTATTGGTGTAAAGCAACGCTCGCCCATGTTAGTAATGACCAGGTCAAGGATGTTGCTACCTCTAGTGGGGGGCAAGAATGAGCTGGTCCAGGGCATTGGAATTAATGAACTCCAGGAAATGTTGGGCAACTGTACTGGTACACAAGTAGTTTTCCCAATTAATGGAAGGGAAGTTAAAGTCCGCTAGCAAGAGTGTGTTAGGTTGGACCCTAATATTCTCCAGGGTGCTTAGGAACGTGGAGTGCGAGTCTTGGGACATGGTTGGGGACCTATAGCAGGCTACGACTCGCTGTCTTACCCAATGTTAGCTGCACCTGAAGTATCTCTGATGCTTTATGTTGGGCTACCAGTCTGGAGGTGTGCGCATCCTTTATGACTATGGAACCACCACCGCCTTTGGAGCTTCGGTCCAAGTTCTGGGGCCGAAAGGTGTGGAATGAGTTACAGCCTGGTAAGTGCAGAGGTGCTTCCTGCTGCCTTGAATCAGCTCTGTTACATCACAAATGTCGATGTTCTCCATTTTAAGGAGAGCCTCGAGCGAGTGCATTTCGAGATTTAGACTTCTGGCATTTAGCAACAATACCCTCAAATTGCATTTGTAGCTGTTACAGTGGTAATTTAGTCTTTGGAACACCGCCTAAAAAAGGCACTATTCGGGTGGAAAGAGCCTTGGCCAGTATCCGGAAGCCCAGGGGTGACAGATGCAGGCCATCTTTGGCAAAGCATCGAAGTCTGTCAATCATGTCATCCCATGCAGACATATACTGGATCCCCTTAGAATGACACCAGAAACTTACCAAATTGTTGAAATCAATCATTTTCTGCTTCTACTGTGGTATTCTGGGTGATGGCAGGATGCTGCTCAGGGCTAGGGTCATACCAACCTGGGCTACATAATCTGAGAGCTCCTCCATGTCTCTTTTCATGTAGTCCAGGGAGGTACGTCTCAGGTCATTCACACCCACATGTACAATGACAGTCATATTTGTATCTGTTGTTGAGCGACCTGAGTGTGTGCGTGGTGTCATATTCTGGCACCAGACAGGCAGCTGACTGTTACTTTCTCCTTATTCAACCTAGTGAGTGGGACATCAGTGTGCCTCACACTATTGAGTCAACTATGACTAGTGTTGGGCATGTTGTTTTGCCTTAGGGGCTTTGGCTGAGTGTCACACTGCTTAGGAGAGTTATGAGTCTCATGATTAGTGTTGTGTTGTGTTGGCTGAGTGCGTTTCTGCCTTGGAGGTCTCTGCTGCTTGAGTAGATTTTTATTAACAGCCTCTGCGAAGGTGGGTGTGTGGTTTGTGTTTTTATGTGAAGGCAGTGCTGGTGTGTGTTCTGGAGGGCTGTGTGCTCCATGTGGTGTGGTGCAAGTGTTGACCTTCTCCTCTTGACCAGCTATTCCGGTCCTGGCTGTAGAGTGCATGGCTTCCAGTTTGGATATACAAGTGCATCTCTCACCAGTCTGAGTGTTGGAAGGTAAGAGGAGAGTGTTGTCTGTGTACATGAGGCAGTTGCTACATTGCGTCAGGATGCCCAATTTCACCAGATTAATAGGAGAAAGCACAGGGAACTGACCTTTAGACATGACTGGAGGGATGGGCATTGATAAGTACTAGATCTGTTTCATTGTAGAATGTTTAGTGCTGGTAGCACTTGTGTGCTACAATAATTGCTACAAGAAGTCTGGCAAAGTGCTAGACTAATAAGCTAGTAATAAAAGTGCAGGAGAGGAGAGCACTAGTAGATCTAAGGGAAAAATTGGAGAGCAGACTCTGGTACCACTCAGAAGCTTACAAACAGTCCTGGATACAGCAAGTCTGTATCTGGACTAGACCAGTTACAGGAAAGGTGGGAAACAAGAGCAAACGTGGGCTTGTAAACCAGAAAGTTGACAGAGATGGAAAAAACTGACAAACGGCCAATAACTACAACTTCCAGCCAAAAAACAATCCTTATGGGTACCTAGTGCTTACCACTCCCACTGATAAGCTAGAAGGCTTCCCTCCAACATATACTTTAAAGATATTTTCAGTTTTCTTTTTCTTGGATTTAAATGAATACATTCTTGAATTTGCAAACAGACACATACTACTATGGTTTGATCTCCAGTGTCTAGAATTCCACTTTTATTTCAGAGTCTGCATAAACACACTTTTTGAAAGGGATTGCTAGGGGATCAAGGATGGATCTGGAATGGTTGTTGCAGAGCTTTTGGAAGTGCAGAACATTATGAATCTTTTTTTTTTCCAGAATTATCTGTTAGAGAAACTATTTATAACAGAAGTCATCCTGGAGAAACATGAAGAAAGTACAGTTTTGTACCTACCATAAATGTAGATGTTAGAGTGCTAATATAGCTGCAGTCATAACAGATGGGTTATCCTGCCATCAGGCGGGTTCTCGGTCGGCCGAATTCCAAAGTCTAGGTTCGGCGTCGGTTGTCGTCGCTTCTTCCCTGACGTCAGTGCGGCAGGGGTATAAAAGAACCAGCAGACGCCATCTTCAGTCTTTCTTGCCGCGCGGTGCCCGAAGCAGAAGCAGTTCGCAAGTGCCAGTCGGCTGCTGACCCAGAAACTGTTTCACAGGGTCCCAAGGGAATTAAGGCCTCTACTGCCAAAAACCCATTACCTTCAGAGAGAGATTCCAGAGCTTTAGAAAGGTGGGGGGAAAAAGGTATACACCTCGGCCATTTTAACCATGAGGGCATTAAACTGTCAGTTTTATATGTTAAAGTATCAACAGTTTTTGTTCTCAGTTGAAAAGCAAAATGACACAACCTGAGCAACCAGATTTAAAGGAGTTGCAGGATTTGTTGCATAGTGCAGAGCAAGTGGGTAAACATACCTTGCAGTGTGGTTTTGATGCTTTAGAGGCCTCATGTAGAGATGCTGTTACAGGGTCTGTCATACGTAGACATGCCTGGCTCAAACAGCAAACCTTACCAGATCATGTCAAAGCTAAATTACTAGATGCACCTCTTCAAAAAAGATGTATTGTTTGGTGTTAAAGCTGAGGAGGTACTAAAGACAATGGAGGAAAAGGCAAGATCAATGCAAACAGTGAAAGATTTCCTACAGGTACAACCTCCACGTTTCAGCAGAAACTGGCCTTCAAATAATTGGTCCTTTCCAGCCACGGACAGACCTCAAAGAGGCAGATACTGGCGCCCGAGGGGTAGAGGGCAATCTAAAGGATCATTTAGAGCCAGACAATGGCAAGCACCTACACCAAGAGGTGGAGAAGATAGATCACAGTCATTCAGAAAGCAGACACAATGACTTTCCCCTTTGCATGCCAAGCAAAGCTTTAATGGCAGCACCTTTAGGCGGAAAACTGGCATTATTTTCAAAAAATTGGCATATTGTCACAAAAGACAAATGGATCCTGGACATTATAGACAGAGGCTACAGATTCCACTTTCACACCCTTCCAAAAATGAGAGGCATGCCAAACTTGCCACAAAATCAAAGGGCAGAGGCACAAAAACAAATTTCAGCTCTCATGGACATGAAAGCTATGCCAAAGAAATATAGGTCTCCCCTTCTGCATGCCTCAAGCAAATCAAATCACAACAGACGCCTCGGACTACGCCTGGGGGGCGCACATGACGGATCAGTGCATTCAGGGCAAATGGTCCCAAAAAGAGAAGCACCTACACATCAATCAAAAGGAAATGCTAGCAGTACAAAATGCTATTATGGCCTTCAAAGACCTACTGCATCCAGGCCAGCTATTGATAAGGACAGACAACACCACAGTGATGTGGTACATAAACAAACAGGGAGGAACTCATTCATACCCCCTGTGCAGACTAGCCATGTCCCTTTGGAACACGGCTCTGGAATTGCAAATTCAACTTCAAGCACAATTCCTGCCAGGGAAGGAAAACATGCTGGCAGACAACCTAAGCAGAAATATGACAGACCCACATGAATGGAAGTTGCATCCTCAAGTTTTCGCAAAGATAATTCAGGCATGGGGACAGCCAGACATTGATCTCTTTGCTACCCACAGAAATTACCAACTGAAAACATTTTGCTCAAGGACCTATCATCCACAGGCCTGGAAAGTGGACGCACTTTCTTTCAATTGGACAACATTGACAGTCTATGCCTTTCCACCTCTTTCTCTGCTGCCCAAAGTTCTATTAAAAGCCAGAGCAGAGTGGCCAAACAGGATTCTCATTGCTCCAGACTGGCCAAGACAACACTGGTATCCACTCCTTAAGAGCCTGACGCATTCCCCACCATGGATCCTACTAGTCTAGTGCCTCTTCTGTTGTCCCAGCACAACTTCAAAACTCTTCACAGTCAGCTGAAAACCCTCAATCTAGCCACATGGAGGATTCCCTTGATTTCCCAACAAACCCTCCTCTCCAAGGAGGTGCAGGATGTCATCTTGGAGGCCAGAAGACCTTCTACTAGAAAAGCCTACTCCGCCAAATGGAAACGGTTTTGTGCCTGGAATCAGAAAATGGGCCAGAATCCTTGGGTACTAAATTTACCTCAAATATTACAGTACCTAGCTGAAATGTTAAACAGTGGACTTTCCTTCTCCTCAATCAAGATCCATGCTTCAGCCATTTCTGCACAATACAACACAGATCCTCCTTTATTCTCTCATCCTCTCAAGACAGTTCCTCAGAGGGGCTAAGAATACAAGTTGTGTTGGGACAACAGAAGAGGCACTAGAGGCAGGATCCATGGTAGGGAATGTGTCAGGCTCTTCAGGAGTGGATACCAGTGTTGTCTTGGCCAGTCTGGAGCAATGCGAATCATGTTTGGCCTCTCTGCTCTGGCTTTTAATAGAACTTTGGGCAGCAGAGGAAGAGGTGGAAAGGCATAGACTGTCAATGTTGTCCAACTGAAAGAAAGTGCGTCCACTTTCCAGGCCTGTGGATGATAGGTCCTTGAGCAAAATTTTTTCAGTTGGTAATTTCTGTGGGTAGCAAAGAGATCTAGGTCTGGCTGTCCCCATGCCTGAATTATCTTTGCGAAAACTTGAGGATGCAACTTCCCATTCATGTGGATCTGTCATATTTCTGCTTAGGTTGTCTGCCAGCTTGTTTTCCTTCCCTGGCAGGAATTGTGCTTGAAGTTGGATTTGCAATTCCAGAGCAGTGTTCCAAAGGGACATGGCTAGTCTGCACAGGGGGTATGAATGAGTTCCTCCCAGTTTGTTTATGTACCACATCACTGTGGTGTTGTCTGTCCTTATCAATAGCTGGCCTGGATGCAGTAGGTCTTTGAAGGCCATAATAGCATTTTGTACTGCTAGCATTTCCTTTTGATTGATGTGTAGGTGCTTCTTTTGGGACCATTTGCCCTGAATGCACTGATCTGTCATGTGCCCCAGGCGAGTCCGAGGCCTGTTGTGATGATTTGATTTGCTTGAGGCATGCAGAAGGGGAGACCTATGTTTCTTTGGCATGCTTGAGCCCACCACAGAAATTCCTTTTGAAGACATGGAATGAGTGGTATAATTGTTTCCAAACTGTGGCTGTGTTGAGACCATAAGTTTTTTTAGGTACCATTGAAGTTTCCTCATATGCAGCTTTGCACATGGGATCAGCAGGATGCAAGATGCCATGAATCCCAGAGCCTGCAGGACTTTCCTTGCAGTCAGCCTGGTGAAGGTTGCCATTTTGCTGAAGTATTAAGATAGTTGCCCTTGCTTCTCTGGCGTGAGGTAGGCCATCTGGGTGTTTGTATTCAAGCTGGCACCCAGGAAAATTATTGTTTGAGAGGGTATTAGTTTTAATTTCTTTTTGTTGACTGTATCCCAGAAAGTTCAACAATTTTATTACAAACGCCAGGTGTTTCAGAAGTATGTGCTTGCTGTCCGCTTGGATCAGGCAGTCGTCCAGATATGGGTATATTTGTATCCCTTGAAGTCTGCAGAAGGCAATTACTGATGACAGGCATTTCGTGAATACTCTGGGCGCAGTAGATAAGCCAAAGGGCAATGCAGAGAATTGATAATGGGTTGAACCTGCAAGAAATCTGAGGTATCTTCTGCAATCTTGTCTGATAGGGACATGCAGGAGGTGCATCTAGTAATTTAGCCTTGACATGATCTGGTAAGGTTTGCTCTTTGAGCAAGCATGTCTACGTATGACAGACCCTGTAACAGCAGCTCTACATGAGGCCTCTAAAGCATCAAAACCACACTGCAAGGTATGTTTACCCACTTGCTCTGCACTATGCAACAAATCCTGCAACTCCTTTAAATCTGGTTGCTCAGGTTGTGTCATTTTGCTTTTCAACTGAGATAACAAAAACTGTTGATACTTTAACATATGGAACTGACAGTTTAATGCCCTCATGGTTAAAGTGGCCAAGGTGTATACCTTTTTCCCTCACCTTTCTAAAGCTCTGGAATTTCTCTCTGAAGGTAATGGGTTTTTGGCAGTAGAGGCCTTAATTCCCTTGGGACCCTGTGAAATAGTTTCTGGGTCAGCAGCATGGTTTTTGTATAGGAATTGGTGTGAATCAGGAACCCGGTAATACCTGTCAGGTTTAACAGGAGCTGGAGGTAAAGAATCTGGGTTGAGGCTGGCTTCTGTGTACACATCATCTAATATATCCAAGACAGGAGGGATAGCCAGAGACCTGTGCTAGGGAAGCAAGAGAAAATCCCTGAGCCTTTTCTTGGAATCTGAGTAATCTTGGCCTTCCCAGTGAAAGTGTTCCCTCAAGGTATGTAAGGTTGCCCCAAAAGAATAGTCCACAGGGGGGGGGGACCAAGGGAATGGACTCCTCAGCATCATAGTCTTCAAAAAGGGAATATGAATATTCCTGGTCCTCAGAATGTTCTGAGGTAATAGAGGCTTGATCTGAGGAAGGGTAGTCTTCCTCCAATCTGGGCCTTTTGTCCAAGGGGGGTTGAGAACCCCTGATAAAGAGTAATCAAATCCTCAGCCATTTTGAGCATCTGTTTTTTAGGCATGAGGCCTTGAGAGGGGCTCTGTGGGCCTTGTCTTTTAGTTTTCATGGCTGCTTTAGATTTTGTGAAAGCCTTAATGGAAAAGGAGGAAGGCCTGAAGACATCTTGAGAGGTGGCAGGCCTGTCTAAACTCTTGAGTTTCCCCGTGGCGTCGGTATCTGTAGTCGGAGTGGGGCCGAGGAGCCTGCGACCTCGGGCACAGAAGACACCGCTAAAGAAGCGTCATCGGTACTCAGGGGCTGCGTAGGCACCTCGCTGAGAACTGGAGCACCGGTAGTCGGCTTTAACGTGGTGTTGGTAGAAGCCGCGTATGTCGGTCCTTATCTTTGCGTCTTTTACTCGAAACTAGAGTCGGAGTATCCGACGACATAATGTAATTACATTTTTTACCAAAATAGTGTTGGGTGAACTCCGCCCGACGCTTAATAGTGCGTTTGTTGAATCTAGCACAAAAACGGCAGTGGAGCTGGCCGACCGGCACTTGCGAACTGCTTCTGCTTCGGGCACCGCGCGGCAAGAAAGACTGAAGAAGATGGCATCGGCTGGTTCTTTTATACCCCTGCCGCACTGACGTCAGGGAAGAAGCGACGACAACAGACCTAGACTTTGGAATTCGGCCGACCGAGGACCCGCCTGACGGCAGGATAACCCATCTGTTATGACTGCAGCTGTATGCACGATGAACATCTGAAGATTCTTTGGATAATACCACAGTTACAAATGACAGAAGAAAAAAAAAATAAACATTTCAGACTTGTAGGGCCACCAATTTAAAATTCAGCTACCGTACAATACTTCAATGAAAGGTCTGCATGGGCTAAGAAAAGGAGCACAAAAGGAAAAAAATAAAGCTAATGAAATAACAGGTTCCAACCAAGTGAAAAGCCACTTTCTGGGAAGGATTTGTAAATCACATCTGAAAAATAGAAAGAAAAAATCATCATATGCACACACACACACACACACACATATACATACATAAGTGTACACAGAAATATATACGTATATATATATATATATATATATATATATATATATATATATATGTATATGTGTATGTATATATATATAGATATATATATATATATATATATATATATATATATATATATATATATATATATAGAGATAGATAGATTCATATCACTTCACTGAGACCAAATCACCTAAAGTTCATTTCAGCTAAAACTCATTTCACTGACAAGTAGTACTCCAAGGCAAATCAAAGGTATATGTCCTTTTCCTCACTGCAGTTCGATCCTGGTGTTAATATGTATAATTGAGGGGGGCATAGCCCCCCACTTAATTTGGTTTTCTGTTCTCTGGTTTTGTTTTACATTATTTGGTAAAACAAAACTAGGTGGGGGTCTAAGCCTCCCCCCCCCCAACTATATAAACTAACACCAGGATCGCACTACAGTGAGGAAAAGGGCATATACCTTTGACTTGCCTTCGAGTACTACCTGTCAGTGAAATGAAATGAGTTTTAGCTGAAATGAACTTTAGGTGATTTGGTGTACAAATCCACACACACACACACACACACACACACACACACACACACACACACACACACACACACACACACACACACACACACACACACACAAAAGTACATGTCTACTTTACCAAATTTACATTTCTCAGAATGTCGGACAACAGACCCCACTTTTGTGAAAACCCACTATTCCAAAAGCAGACTATGCAGAGGGTCATTTTAGCAAAATACTGAATGTAATGCTGGTGGCGCAAGAATATATTG
The DNA here is from genome assembly GCF_019279795.1 of Protopterus annectens. Lineage (NCBI taxonomy): Eukaryota > Metazoa > Chordata > Ceratodontiformes > Protopteridae > Protopterus > Protopterus annectens. The sequence goes on along the minus strand of NC_056726.1, from coordinate 429,158,560 downwards.
TTAATTTACCTCCACGTACACTGTACCAGCATATGGAAAAATATCTTCAAATTGCTCGTAGGCTTAAGTGGAGATCACACTACAGTAAACATCGGGAAATCTACCCTTATTGTCACGGTAGTGCGATCTTGGAGTTGGTATATATAATTTGCAGGGGATGTGGGGGGCACAGCCCTACACACACACACACACACACACACACACACACACACACACACACACTAACATACCCACTTCCAGATCAACCATGTAGAAGAGAGGGCATCTGTTGAGTTCAAATTTTAAGACACTGTGCATCTCATATATATTACTATTCCAATATCCCAGAAATTAACTTAAGCAATTTATCCACCAAAGTCTATATTAAATCAAGAAAAGGTATATCCTATGTTTGTCACATCAGGCAATGACCCACAAAAAACAGTCAAGAAATTACAAGATTTGTGAAAGAGTGGGAATTCAGACACGTAATGTCCAGTCCACAATATCTGCAGTCCAATGAACAAGTGGAGAGGTCTGCCCAGACAGTAATGAATCTAATGAGAAAAAGCTGCAGCAAAAGCGAAGAACTTTGTCATCTTGCTACCTTTGAACCTAGGAATATTCCATTACCAAGACTCTTATCTTTGAACAGCTTGAATACTCATAAGCAAAGGATTGAAAATCTTAAGGTAGTAGATACAACTAAAAATAATATAAAGCCTATGGAGAAGTCCGCAGCCTGAAGATTAAGCTATTTGTAAAGCAACTGTACCAGGATCCTACATATTTCATGGGGAAGATGGTGCTTACATTTAAACAAGACAAATATACTGAAAGTGAAGTTGCATGAAGATAAGCAACCAGAAGTCTCAGACAGTCCTATCTCATAAATAAAGGCTGTAAAAAACAGATAGCAGGTAGCTACAACAACTGACTTTCGATGCGGTCTGCCCAAATAAACCTGAAATTAAACAAGAATGCTCTCAAAAGCAAGACCAGAAAGTACAGCAAAATAGTTATGTTGAAAGTCAACTCTGAAGAGACCAGAAAGATACGTAGACAACTCCAGAGATTTAAAAAAAAAAAAAGACTGAAAGATATATGCACTATTAAAATGTGTTTAAACCGGTACAAAGACATTTTCATGTAAACTGCTCACCTAGTATGTTACATGTATTACTGAAATACATGTCTGTACATACATCACACATCTAAGTAGCTCTATACACACACATTAATGCTCACATACACACGTATGTGAGGGTATATATAAACTTATACAAAAGCACACGTCATCATCATTCACTTCATCTAAGTTACTTGACAGAAACTGCATACAGCAAAATACCTCACATCCCACACAACCGCAGTCAAAATTGTAACAAAAACCTAACAACTAAAAACACAGCTTTTACATTTGTGTGTGGAAGGGATGCCCCTACCTCTAACTTGTATACTAACTCACAATCAAACAAACAAAATCATGCAAAACATACATAGTAAATCATTGCCAATGTGCTAACAGACAGCACACTAACAGCAATGACTTCCAAATTAAACAATTACAAATAAGCAGTGTTGATCCCGAACAAAACATGCCATCATTACTAAATGCATGTGCATATACCAATAATTAAAGCACTCTAGAAAATGTAACTGCATAGCCACCACTTGACAAACTAAATTTGGGATAGGAATACTGAATACCATGCATGGAAATACACAGACAGACAGACACAGAGACAGACAGACAGACACAGAGACAGACAGACAGACACAGAGACAGACAGACAGACACAGAGACAGACAGACAGACACAGAGACAGACAGACACAGAGACAGACACACACACAAAGACAGACACACACAGACACAATTTATGGCAGTACAGTTTCAGGGCTAAGGAGGTTTCTACACCAATTCACATTTCATATTGTACAGCATTTTTCTGAAAGAACTGATTTGAATATGAAATTCATGGCAGCTGGGCAACATCTACCGTGTTTGGATGTGCTATTTATTAAGCTTTCTGGTAAGTCAGCCTCACCAAATGGGGTGAACATGGAGTGTTAATGTCACATGTGATTGGGAATGAATGACTCAACAAGGTTGAATGGAAATGTCTGACAGTCAAAGCCTCCTAACGACCAAAACCAGAATTTGTACCCAGCATCCAAACAACTTTCTACCATAATTAACTGTTGCCTTACTGGCCTCCCAGCTCTTAAGCATAGAAATGAAGATCAAGGGAGTACCTCTACTGTCGAAATTGGAGCTTACTTAAAAAAAAGAAAAAATCTGAAAGTTACTGAAACCACAAGGAATTTTTGTAACAAACTTCTGTTCTCCTAGTCCTTTTAAAAGGGACTAACATCTTTTCTGGACTTAAAATAATACTTGCATCTTTTTCCTGGATAGTACATTCTTTGCAGTAGTAAGCATCTGAGACACCAGGGCCTCCACAGATCACACATCGTCCCTGATAGGAGCCATAATTACACTCATCACAAATTCGGACCAAAGTGCAAGGCCTGACATAGGAATCGCATATCACACATTTACCATCACCTGCAGAGAAATAAAAGGAAAAAAAGAAAAACATGAAAATATAGAAATGCATTCGCATAAACTGTATTCCAGTGACTTTGCTGAATAGTACAACCAATGCCAGCAAACTCCATTCAAATACTAGAAAAATACATTGGTAAAAGCAGCTTTGCTATGCTACACCATTTTTATGCATACAGATGTCAAAAGTGCACACACAGTGCCATTTACCCTTAACTTGTTCCATTTGTCGAGTATAGCTCTAAAAAACTTTCCCCAGCTATAGAGACCTTAATGTTTTGAAAGCAAATAAAATACATCTCCAGGTTTAAAAAAGTTATTAAGACAAACTTAAGAAATAATCCTCATTTTCTGTGGCCTACATATACCTCAAAAAACACAAATTTGAAAAATAAAATAAAAAAAACACAAAATCCACAGATGGTGTAAACGCTTTATTTGTACCAAGCGAGCATCTGTTACCTCGGCATATCGCCTTCAAGGATAATTAATATGATGCACCACACATACCAGGTGAACCATTAATTAAGCAATTATACTTCTACATTTTAAAGTGACTTTTGCATTTTAAACTAACTTTTACATTTGAAAGGACTTCAACATTTTAAAGTGACTTCAGCATTTTAAACATTTTAAACACACATCATAGAATACCAAAAAATATACATTACCAATATTAATATAACACTAACATGAATGTTGCTCATACACAAACATTTCAGTTAATTATACCATATAAACCTTTGAACATTCATATGATGGTAATGTTTGCCTCCAAATTTAAACCCCTAGGGTATAGGGTACCATAATTTAAAATGTAGAAGTATAATTGATTAATTAATGGTGCACCTGGTATAAATATATGTGTGGTGCATCATATTAACTATCCTTGAAGGTGATATGCCGAGGTACCAGATGCTCGCTTGGTACAAATAAAGCGTATACACCATCTGTGGATTTTGTGTTTTTTTTATTAAGCCTACAGATACCTGCAAGATTATCTGAGCCTAGCCTTCTGAACTATGCCAAACCCTATTTTCTGTGACATCATCTTCCTTAAAAAGGAATGCTACACATTTTGTTACTGAACTGAACTAGGTCTTTGGAAAGTACACCAAGTATTAACAAGGCACAATTCAATCACCCAGCACCTCCCATCCCTATGGAACATATCTTGTCTATATATTAAACACTGTAAATCCTAATACAATTTATTCAAACTTCAGTTAGATGGAAGGATGGAATCATGTAACTTCATCCCAGGAGTTACTGGCTACAAGCTTCACACTATAGTAAACTAACAATTATGACATCTTAGTCCTCCCAATCCTTTCTCGGAGTCTTTCTCTTCTTTCAAAATGTCTCCCTACTTATGACTGTCAAGGATAATCGGAGATGAAAATATTCTGTCTAAACATCCTAAATTAAATTTACCTCCTATTGTCATTGTCTGAACCATTAGCTCACCTTAAAACCTTCTTCTCTGACACTGTTGGCTAAGTCTACAATAAGTGACATGGCTCAGTACAGAAAACTCATTAACCAGAGCTCTCAAGCAACCAACGAAAAAATCGAAGAAATACAGTACAATTTTCATGTGATGCACTTTGTCCCCCTTTTTAGAAATATACCTTATATTTTAGAGTTTTAAAAAGGAAGATGGGAATAAATTACCTCCTTCTCTCCCCAACCTAAGAACAAGTCAAACCAAACAAATAGTACAGGCTACAGTATTAGTCAGGCCTATTTGTAATAGTAACTCTCAAGCAATTTTTAATAGTAACTCTCAAGCAATAAGAAACTACAGTTAGCTGGCATCTACCAATCCCCATGGATGCTGGTTAGCAAAGTTTACTGTACAACTCTACAGCTAGTATACAGCTCAGCAAGCTCCTGCCTGGTGCCCTGCTGAGTTCTAGAGCAGCAGAGAGACTTTGGAGTGATCAAGTATAATTTTTCTGCATTTTCTTGCTGCCTTTAGCTAATTCCGCCTAAAACACTGATTTTCTAGTGTTTCTGTGATTAAAAAAGCTTGTTTCAGCTACATATTGCACTTATTTTACTGCCTGCACTTTAACCAAGTTGTTTTTGTGTTTAAATTACCTGTTTAACTGTTGTAGGCTACACACTCAAGTGTGACAGTCATTTCTGTGCATTTAAAGTGTTTTTTTGATTGTATCTGCTTTACTTTCTGAAAAAAAAAATACACTTGTTTTCCTGCCTTTCTAAGCTCGTATAGTCCAGTTTTCAGGTTAGTGCTGAATTCAGGGCTGTGTTACAAGTTTCTGTGTTTGCCCATACCTTACTTGGACAGAAGGAAGTTTCTCTGTTCACTGCGAAAGAGGGAGCTTTGAGCAGCCTATCTGTCCCTGGAAGAGTGGTTTAAGCCCAGAAATTAGTAGTTTATTGGCCATTTTGGGCTAATTTCTCTTTCATTTCCCTGCTATAAAACCCGCATTTACGTGGTTTTCATTTCCCTGCTATAAAACCCGCATTTACGTGGTTTTGCTCGCCGGGCAGCTAAGGTATTACTATTCATAGGTTCATACTAGACTATCTGCCCTAGGGCATTTATAAGCCTAGCCAGAGTATGTTTGGCTTTCGCCACCCATTTTAAATTAATTTTGCTATGCCCTTTTTCGAGGTTAGTATACTGTGCCTCTGTCTAACAGTGACACAGAAGTGATACCCGGGGTAAACCTACGATCTCCCATCCACTCATCAAGATTCCTCTTGAAAAGAGTAAATGAGGGACTCTGCCTAACCTGGACTGGGATTTTATTCCAGAGTGAAGGGAGCCTCTGGGTTATGAATCTGTCCCTTCCAGCTCCACAAAGTCTACTCTTCAATTTTTCCCTTGGAACTAGACAAATTTTCAACTTAAGCACTCAAACCATTCACTTCTCATCCCGGCACTTGCTCAAAACTCATAGCAAGCACTAATAAACCTTAGCACTAGACCCCCCTATACTGTAGAGAAGGACAAGGCTCTATTCGACCTTACCAGCCAATCAGTAAAATAGTTTACTGTACCTATCCAGGCAAGTCCAAAGGGCAGTTCCAGGTGTACTCTCCAGTCCAACTGGTGAATCTGGGCATTTTGAGGCAATGTTACAATTGCCTCATGTACACAGACAACCCTCTCCTCCTTCCACCAAACACTAATACATGTGAGAGATGCAATTATAAAGCCAAACTGGAGGCTAAGCTCTCACAACCCAAGACTGGACCAGGCAGTCAAGAGAAGGGAATTACTTGCATCACACCACCAGTCTTACATAGATATATGAAACCAGCACTGGCAGAAAACATACATAAATACATGAAAACACACTCTGAGGCTCTAAATAAAAATCTGCAAAAACAAAAGAGACCTCCAAAGCAGACATCCAAGCAACCTCCACCCCCCAACACAAACCATGAAACACATACTTCACAAAACCAGTGTGCCACACAATCACAGCCCTTAAGGCAAAATAACATACCCAACACACTAGTAATAGGTGACTTATAGTCAGGCACACTAACGTCCCACTCAGTAGGCTGAACAAGGAGAAAGTTACTTTTAGATGCCTGTCGGGTGCCAGGATCCGCCACATAACACAAGCACTCAGGTCACTCCAGAACAAGTACAAGTATGACTCTGTCACTGCCCATGTTGGTGTGAATGACCTGAGCCGTATCTCCCTCGACTACATGAAAAGAGACACGGAGGAGCTCTCTGATCACGTAGCCCAGGCCGGTATGACCCTGAGTAGCATCCTGCCCTCACCAAGAATGATACCACGGTATAGAGAAAAAAATTATCAATTTCAACAATTGGCTAAGCTTCTAGTGTCATTCAAAGGGGATCCAGTGTCTTGTCAGCTCGGGATGACAAGCTCGACAAGCCATGCTGCTTCGCTAGAGACGGCTTGTACCTGTCACCCTTAGGCTTTTGAATACTGGCCAAGACTCTTGTCACCCCCATAGTGCCTTTTTTAGGCAAGGCTAAAAAGACAAACCCACCATCGTAAATGGCACAAGTAACAAAGAACTGAGGGTAAATGCTACTCAATGCCAGAAGACTAAACCTCAAAATGTAAGCACTCGAGGCACTCCTCAGTATGGATAAAATTGATACATGTGCAGTAACAGAAACCTGGTTTAAGGCTCCAGGGAGCACCCCAGCACTACCAGGCTGCAACTCATACCATGCATTTCAGCCACAAAACCCGGACCGAAATACAAAAGGCGGGGGAGTATCCATATTCATCAAGAATACCCACACCTCCAGGTTAGTGGCACAGCATGATGCTTCAGAGATCATTCACGTGCAACTAACAACGGGCAAAACTGCCATTCAAATTCGCCCATGTCCCAGGACCCCCACTCCACATTCCTGGAAACACTGGGAAACAAAGGTCCTACCAAACACCCTGATATTGGGTGATTTCAATTACCCAAACATTAACTGGGAGAACTCCCTTGCCCAACATTTCCTAGAATTTATAAACTCAAATGCCCTGGATCAACTGGTCAACACCCCCACCATAGGTGACAACATATTGGACCTGGTCATCACCAACATGGGCGACTGGTGTTCCACACCGGAGGTCAACCCCTCGTTGGTTAGATCTGACCATAAACAAATCACTCTGGATATCCACATTCCGCCACCACCCCCGGTCAAAGAAACCACTGTGTAAAACTTTTCAAAAGCTAACTTCATGTTACTTAAGACCGAGGTGGGAAGTTTCAAAGCCCCCATGTTAAAGGATAACGCTGTCCAAACTGCAAAATCCTTTATTAATGCACTTTATGGGCACCTACAAGAATGCATGGATCGTGCTATCCCAAACAAAACCAAGACTCACTCCTCCAAGAAAAGGAAACCAGTCTGGTGGACCCCTGCCATAAACAAGCTATACAACAGGAGGAAACTAGTACAGAAAAGAGTAAAATCCCAAGAAGGGAAGACATCCCTGATCAGTATCAGCAAGAAACTACGTTCCCTCAAAATCATCCAAGGCTAGCTTCGAAAGAAAATTTGACATGGACTCCAAAGATAACCTCAAGGCATTCTTTAGCTATGTCAAGAATCTAAGTAGCAATTCTCAGATCTGCTCGGAGTTGGTGCAGAATGGCACAAAATACACTGAACTGACTGATATAGCCAACATCCTGGCAGACAGGTTCAGTGCAAACTTCACCCCCCTCTCACCTCCAAAAGGACCCATAACTATACCAGAAGAATTTAGTGCCCTGAAATCAGACACTTAGGTTAAAACAGCCCTCTCCAAAGCCAAAAACACAGCATCAATGAGACTGGACGGTGTCCCAGGCTGCATCCTACAGGGGCTCAAAGATGAACTAACCCCTCACCTAAACACACTGTTTAAACTCAGCCTCTCTACAGGCTACGTGCCCACAGAGTGGCAAGCAGCAACCGTTATTCTGCTCCACAAAGGTGGAGCCACAACGGACCCTGGGAACTATCGCCCTACATGCCTGACTAGCTTGGTCTGCAAAGCTATGGAGCGCATCATCATGGATCTCATTAACAGAGACATTGGAAACCTCCAAACACCGGACCCTACCCAGTTCAGCTTTGTTAAGGGCAGATCATGCCTCCTAAACCTGGTGGACTTCTTTGAGGCAGTTACCAAGGCTATAGATGAGGGAAAGGTGGTTCACACAGCCTACCTAGACCTCGCAAAGGCCTTCGACACCATTCCCCACTCAGGTATTATAGACAAGCTCACCAGCCTGAACATAAACCCCTACATCACAAGATGGGTTGCCAACTGACTCACGGACAGAACCCACATGGTAAAAGTTGCGGGAGCTAGGTGTGACTCTAAACCGGTTACAAGTGGCGTTCCCCAGGACTCCATCCTAGGACCACTCCTGTTGGGCATATACTTCTCAGAGGTACAGGCAAGCACAGGAGGACTATGGCTGACCAAGTCCGCAGATGACTGCAAACTAGGGGCTATAACTGACTCTCCGTCTGACACAGACATCCTCCAAAATGGTCTCACTGAGACAGATACCTGGTGTCAAAACCATGGCTTCAAGCTAAATGCCAAAAAGTGCATAGTCATCCCCTTTGGAAAAAACAAAGCACCCACAAACTACCACATAGGTGGTAGGCCCCTAAATACGGAAGATGTAATAAGGGATCTGGGGACCCAAGTAGATAGTAACCTCTCCTTTGATAATCACATTGCCAAAGCGGTTGGAAAATCCTTCTGTGTGGCCCACCTAATGACAAAAGGGTTTGCATCCAGATCGAAAGAGGTCATTGGGCCCCTCTACGCATAACTCATCAGACCCATCATAGAGTACAATGCCCCATTTGGGATGTACCTTACAAGACACCTGCAACAACTGGAAAGACCACAGAAGTACCTCACCAAGAGGATCACTGGCCTCAAGCAGATGCCCTATGCAGCTTGACTGAAGAAACTCCAGCTGTACTAGGTTGCATACCGCCTACTCAGAGGTGATCTCTGCCTGACATACAAGGCCATGTCCAACCCAGAATTAATGGACATGCTCCACCTAAAGAAAAGCATATCCCCTCAAGCCACACACTTCAGGGATCTAAACCTCACCACAACAATAAATAGGACATGCTGGAGGGATAGATTCCTGTCCCAGAGACTTCCCATGCTCTGGAACAAAATTCCAATCTACATTAGGCAGAGCTCCTCGCTAACCCTCTTCAAGAGGAACCTTGATGAGTGGATGGGAAACAGAAAATTTACCCCAGGGATCACTTCAATGGCTCTGCTGGACAGAGGCACAGGGAACTAATCTAAGGGGGTGGTGAAAGCCAACACATTCCGGCTAGGCTTATAAATGCCTTCAGGCAGATAGCCTAGTACCTACCTATGAACCTTATAATAGGACACAGAATGCTTAGGACACAGCATGCTGCAGGTTCATGAGAGTCTAGCCTGACAGACTGGCAAACAAAAACAAAGAATGCCATCCAGGTGTAAAAAAAAAAAAAAAAAAAAAAAACACATCCACAAATGAAAAAAAAACTTGAGAAACTTTTCAAATTGCAAAAAGAGGCAAGTTAGTCTTCTACATAAACATGTAAGATAGGGACACATCTGAAAAACATTTAATATACATCACTTAAAACTGCAATTTATTACTAAATACAACACTATCACACTTATTAAATTAACTGTATAATTAAGAACTAGAACAGAGATAAAATGTTTTAATTTTCCCTTTTTTAAATTTTAACAAGAAGCTGAAAAAATATCTAGAACTCATTAACTTTGATGATGGTACAAAAAGATATGGACAGGTGTAGAAATCTCAGTTTCTTAAGCAGTTGATACGGCTTTTATTTTTTTTAAACACAGCTATCAAGGATAGTTAAAAAGTACTCACATTTTTCACATAATCTTCCAATGGCTAAAAGAAAAAAATAGACATGTTTAATTAACTTTGTGCAATAGCAGTATTCAGTCATATTTTACTTTATTTAAAACAGCATGCTGTAAGCTAACAGGCATTCTAGTCAAACAAATTTTCAGTTACTAACAAATTAAGAAACAGTGGAAACAAACTGCCAGCTTACAGACAGGACATCCAGCTGCCTTCAAGGCCATGCATCAAGACTCAGTAAGCTACCTGGAAGCCAGAAATTCAAACAGCAAGAGGGATGGTGATGGCAGATGAGCAGTCGAAGGTCAGCTCTTCTTAGGAGTGTTACGTGCATGTATGAGATGCTGTCACAGCGATACCCCCACAGGACAAACCTGAAGGCAGTGTAGCAGGTACCACCCAAAGCAGGTTCAAGGATGGCTGCACTGATGTGCATTAATTCATGCCCTCTCATGAAGGAAAGGGACAGGTGAGTATGGAAAATGGATTCTTGTATACATGCCACACAAATATGCACATATCACTATACTTATGGTGGGAATCTGTGAACTCAAACCTCTTCCTTAATTTCTTTCCTTTTACTGGCAAAGACATAGGGGAAAGCAAGTTAAAAATCACCCCTGGAGAAGGGAGTCAGACTACAAAATTGAAGTGGGAGCAAAATATTCAGTAAGGAAGGGGAACAAGGTATGGGCAGGGGGAGGTCTCTGTGGGGGGGGGGGGGCAGATGTCTGCAAAGTATATAAACAAAACATACATGCATGTGTACGTGTGCATACATATAATAATTTATATATGGGCAGCACAGTGGTGCAGCGGTAGCGTTGTCACCTCACAGCAAGAGACTCTTCAGTTCGATTCTCGGCTGGGGTGCCTTCTGTGCGGAGTCTGCATGTTCTCCCTGCGTTCGTGTGGGTTTCCTCCGGGTGCTCTGGTTTCCTCCCACGTTACAAAGACATGCATCTGGAGCCTTTCTCCCAGGGCCTCCGCTGAAAATTGGCTTCATTTCAAGTTGGACTTCCCCGGTTAACAAATGTTAAATAAATAAATAAAATAAATAAATATGCACATTTATATGTAACAGGGTGTGCACAACACATACGCACCAAAATATTTATCAGTTTACTTACGGAAAACTCTATATTACACTAAATACTTGGGTTTGACATTATTCAGATGTACATTTCATTGATCTGCTGCTATTCACTGAAATTTTTTCATTGAATGTTTAGTGTATTTACTTTTCTGGGAAATGCAAAGACTGGAAATCACTGCATGTTGAACTAGTAATCTGCACAACCATCGAAACAAATCAACTGCAGAATAAAAACTTATTTTCTTCTGTGATCAGTCAAAAGCCTAGAACCAACTTCAGACACACTGCCTGAATAATGATACTGCTACAGAAAGGGGTCTTCCAAAGGTAAGGCGTAGGGATGGTCAATAGTTAGGTTTAGCACACATTGGTAAGGATAGACACTAATACACTGCTACTTAGTTTCTGCACTCTAAAATGTACATATGCTACTAATGTCACACTTTATGTATTTCTGTAACGTTCCCCTTCAGCAAGGAGTCATAAGAAAATCACTTAAATGCTTTAAGATGCTGTAGATTTTGCATTTATTTACTTAACCATGCAAATGACCACTTAACTAAAAAGTCCTTTTGCGGAGATAATTTGAAAAGCAAGGCTTCAAATATAATGGAAGGAACAAAATATATCTGATTATGTAGACAACCCGTTCAACACAGTACCATAGTAGTAATTATTATTAAAACCTAAAATGAAAGCCCACATATCAGAAACTGTTTCGTTTTCTAATCAGAGATGTGAAATAATGAATTTCTTCCCTTTAGGGAAAAAAGTTGGCATATTCTGCATTTTAGAGCAAATTTAAAAGCAGCATTCTTGTAATACTGATTACTGCTGATATGACGCACACAAACTTCATGGTTGCTGTGAAAACTGCACTAAAAATATATCTATTTTATTCAGATAGAGAAATCCATAATATAGGGAAGCTTTGGGTAGTCTGGATTACTGCTTTTTAACAGTGGTACTCAATTGGCCCTTTTGTTCTGGAACACAGGTGGGAGGCCCCATTCCACATTTCATCTCACATTTTGAGTCCAAACATCGACCCATTCACTTGATGAGCTAAATACATCACATGAACAGGGTTCCACTATTCAGTATAAAACTTACAACACAGGGCAGAAAGGCTCCTTATTGAAAAGGTCACCACTCTAGTACAGAATACCACCAGACTGGAAAGAAAGACTGGAAAAAAAAAATCCAGAAGAGCAGATCTCAAACTTTGATATTCTCCTCTTAAAGGACAACAATGGGATTCTATTATTAAATGCCCAACTTCTGTTTTTTTTTTCCTGCCCATTTACTGTCCCTGTTATGAATAAACAATACAGCATTTAAAATATTATAAATTGACTGTTTCCCTCCACTAGAACAGTAGCTTACTGTACTGTGGCGGTTTCTCATTCAAAAAGCTTTTGTCCTGCTCTGGAAAAGCTTGCGACAGTCTCCAATTCACTGATGTCCATCAAGGCCACTGAATATAGGTAGTTTTATGGCCATTTCCTTTCGCAAACTGATATCACCACTACCATCCTAAAAACCCACCCATGCTGTGATGTCACAGCTCCCTGGTCCTTCACCTACCCATACAGAAAGTAAAGGCTAGAACAAGGAAACAGGACACGAGTCAAGTCTTCTGCTGTGGGCTGTCAATCACAGCAGGTAACAGCTCAAATAACCCTTAGCATTTTGACAGCTAGGGAAATTTGGTTTGAACGGGGATGGGAGACAAGTCAAAGAAGTACAATTCAGGCTTCACAAAAAACTGTAGTTTAGCCATTCTAAAAAGAACAGCAGTAAAAAGCACTTTGGAAGTCTGTTCTGTGAAGAACAGCAGTAAAAAGTACTTTGGAAGTCTGTTCCGTGGCATTTTCAGTAGTCATTGAACGGCATGAAATAAGAAGTTATGTACCTACCATAACGTTCCATGTTAGTTGTCTTCTCTCGCCTTCTTTCTTGCTTGATGGGTTCGGAGCCGATCCCTCGGCTCCGACTCGGCACTTGCTAAGCTCGAGAGTCACTTTTACCAGCTCGAGGCAGCCCCATATCCCATGATGCAAGGCGGTAAGTACCCAGATCTCGTTTGATGACAAAGGGCAATAGCACCAAGCAAAATACTTCCCAAAGGAAGAAAGAAAACTTACAGATGGAAGAAGGACCAGGTCTGAATGGTCTTCAGCATAACAGTTTCTTATAACAAGGTCTGTCCAGACAACTAACATGGAACGTTATGGTAGGTACATAACTTCTTAATGTTAAGTTGTCAATCTCGCCTTCATTCTTGCTTGATGGGACCGTCCTAGCACCTCTATCCTGGGTGGCTCAATGGAACAAACTCTTGAGGACTGTAGAGCCAAAACTGGCTCTGTCCCTGGAGGCCAAGTCCAATTTGTAATGGGAAACAAAAGTGTGAGGAGTGGCCCAAGTGGCCGCTGCACAAATAGTGTCTAAAGGAAGTCTAGCTTGAAAAGCTGTAGAAGTAGCTAAGCTCCTAGTTGAATGTGCTTTAGGTTTTGAGCACAGCTGTTTTCCCCTGAGCAGATAAATTTCAGAGATGACCGAAGAAAGCCATCTAGACAAAGTCACTTTAGAAACAGGAAGGCCTTTTATTATCCGCATAGGAAACAAAAAGTTGATCAGATTTTCTAAATTTTTTTGTTCTGTCCAAATAATATCTAAGTTGACGGTGGACATCAAGATAATGTAGCTTTTGTTCAGCTCTATCTGAATAGTTAGGAAAAATACAGGAGATCAATGGATTGATTCAAATTGTTCTTTGAAGCGACCTTAGGCAAAAAGGTTGGGTTAGTTCTCAAAGATACTCTGTCTTTGTGAAAACCAAATAGGGGGTCGAACCGAAGAGCATGAAGTTCAGACACCCTCCTGGCGATGTAATAGCCACTAGGAATAAAGTTTTCCAAGAAAGATATTTCAAGGAACAAGAAGCAGCTGGCTCGAAGGGAGGAAGAATCAAGGATGTCAGCACTAAATTTAGATCCCACTGAGGAGGAGGATTCCTGATTGGAGGCTTTAGTAGGAAAATTCCTTTCAAGAAGGCCCTGCAGAGCCTATGGGACATAATATTATGATCTGCTATCCCGACATGAAAATTGGAAATAGCAGCCAATTGAACTCTGACTGTGGAAGAAGAGGAGCCTGCATGAAAAATCTCAGCTAAGAAGTCCAGGACTGCCTGAACAGGGGCAGTAAAAGGATCAATATTCTTGGCCTTAGCCCAATAAGAGAAACGTTTCCATTTGCTTGTATAAATCCTCCTGGTAGAGGATTTTAGCCGTTACTATGATGTCTCTAACTGGGTTAGAGATCAAAGGAAGCCTGGCTAAGGAAGGAAGTGGAGCAACCATGCTGTGAGGTTGAGAGAAGGGATTGACCGGTGCAGCTGACCCGATTGGTGAATCAGAAGATCTGGCACTGGGTCCAGATGCCACGGCTGCACCAAAAGGTGATGATGGAGGAACGGGAACCAAACTTGTCGAGGCCAGTAAGGGGCAATGAGAATCAATTTGGCTCTCAAAGCGGTAGCTTTCTGGATAACCTGAGGGATCAGAGGAAATGGAGGAAGGCATAAAGAAGTCCCTGGGGCCAATCCTGGGTCAGAGCGTCTCTGGGGGGATGGCCTGATAGAGGGAAGAGGCAGAAGTCTGGACATTTGCTGTTTTGGGGAGTAGCAAAAAGATCGCAACATGGGCGACCCCATTCCAGAAAAATCTCTTCCGCTATAGATTGCTTGAGAGACCACTCGTGAGGCATGAGAATAGCTCTGCTCAATCTGTCCGCTACAATGTTGGTTTTCCCAGGGATATGCGTTGCTACCAGAAACCGATGAGAGGAGATCGCCCATTGCCATAGTCTGAGTGCTTCTCGACACAAGGGGTAGGACTTGGTTCCGCCCTGTTTGTTGATATACCAAACTACAGACATGTTGTCTGTGTGGACTGCAATTGTCCCTACGGAAGAAAGTCGTTGAGGGCTTGCAACGTTAAAAGCACTGCTCTCATCTCCAGGACATTTATGTGCAGATGGTACTCGAACAGCTGCCACGTCCATGAACCATCCTGCCCTGATAATGACCCCACCCGATCAGGGAGGCATCCGTGGTGACAGTGGCTATCGGGGATGGGGTACAAAGTACCTGCCTTGGTGAACCTGAGGAGATGTGATCCACCAAGCAAGATGCTCTTTGCATGTCTGTGTCACCAGAATCTGGTGATTGGAAGTTGTTGGTATGACCATTGTGTGAACAGCATCCACTGAAGAAGGCGCATGTAGAATCGAGCCAGGGGAAGAAGAGTAATGGCCGCAGCCATGAGACCTAATACCTTTAGAACCATTCTGGCCTGTACTTTCTTGTTGGCCAGAATGATCCTGACATGACTCTGAATGTCTGAAACTCTTTGATCTGTAAGGGTAGCTGACATCCGAACAGTGTTTAAGTTTGCGCCTATGAAGGTAATAGACTGGCAGGGCGATAAGGATGACTTTTCGAAGTTGATAGAGATGCCCAAATGAGAACAAAGGTTTATTGTGTAATCCCTGGCTTGTATAAGCTGATGCCTGGTGGTGGCTGACAGGAGCCAGTTGTCGAGATACGGAAACACCTGGAATCCTTGACGTCTCAGGTGAGCCGTGACCACTGCCATGCATTTGGTGAACACTCTGGGGGCTGTAGTGAGACCAAAGGGCAGGGCTCTGAACTGGAAATGACTGGACCCCAGCGAAGCGGAGAAATCTCCTGGAGCATCTGTGAATTTTGATGTGATAGTACGCATCCTGAAGATCTATTGAGCACATCCAGTTGTCCTTCTGTAAGAAGGGCAGAATTGACTGAAGAGTGACCATTGAATCTTGTCTTCCTGACAGACTTGTTGAGTCTGCTGAGATCCAATATTGGTCTCCAGTCTCCCGTCTTTTTGGGGACCAAAAGAACCTTGAGTAGATTCCGGCTCTGAATGGTCTGTTGTAACTGGCTGAATGGCTTTTGCAGTAGTTTTGAAACTTCTAACTCTGCAATTTCCCTTAGACCGGTGGTACATCTGGAAGGGAATTTGAGGGAAGGACTTTCCTCGAAAGGAATTATGTAACCCTTGGATATGATCGACTGTACCCATCTGTCTTGAGTGAGGGAATGCCAGGCTTCTGGGTACAGTGATAATCTTCCCGACTGCCTCCAAGGAGGGACAGCCGGGCAACATCTCAGGGATGCTGAAAGGGCTTGTCAGAGAGAGGCTCTCTGTTTCCCTGGTTTTGGACCCCTCTGCCTCTAGAGCGGCGTCTGTTGTTGTTACCCCTCTGCCACTAGGGTAAACTGACCACGTGAATCCGGCATGACTCCTTGGGATTTGGAACCACATTTTCCCACCTTTCTGTCCTTTGGGATAAGGTCTAGAAGGGTGGAAAACGGACTCCTTCAGCAGAAAGAGTCTTGCCGTCTTGTTCGCACCTGGTCAAAGTTTCCTTCACCTGAGGGCCAAACAAAGCTGACCCATCAAAGGGAGAATTTGTGAAGGACGCCTTAAAGGGATCAGCAAAATCACATAGCCGCATCCAGGCTTGGCGTCTAAGAGCCACACCTGTACCTCTCTACTGGCTCCATCAGCAGCATAAGATATTAGCATGGAGGAGTTTGCAATGGAATTAAGGGTTCCTAGCTGCGAAGCAATCTTTTCTTGAGCTCCTGCAGCTGTAGGATCCTGTACTACTTCACCCAGCTCCTTAAGGATATCCCTCTGGAGTCTGGTGAAGTGACATAGGTAATTCAGCGAGCGCATAGCAAAGGTCACTGAGGAAAACATCCGCCTAGCGTACCTATCCATGGGCGTAGAGTCGTTATTAGGAGGATGGACGGGTGGGGAAGGATCTGCAAGTTCCTTCTTGGTGGCGCAGCCACCACCATGGCATCAGCGGGCACACGCTTAGTGAGGAATTGCTTGTCACTCGGGCCAGTGATAAATTTTGAAGGCCTCCTAGGGACTGGCTCTACAGAGTCAGGAGCTGCCCACGCCTTCGGCAATAACCTGCATAAGGGGTCGAAGGCGGAGACACCCAGGAGGTGGAGGGCCGAGATTCAAACGCCTCTAGGTATACTGACTCATCCTCAGAGGGATTGTTGGTGGGCCAGTTTCCCCTCTGTTTAAGGAGTTCTAGGATGTCTGAGAAGGAGACATCCTCAGAGGGGGATCTAGGGGATCCCTCTGACTCATCAAAGTCAGTATCCGGTGACAGACTCGGGAGTCTACATGTTTCCTCTTACAAGTCCTCTTCCTAGGAGGATCTCCCGAAACATCAGGAGAATCCTCGGAAGAGAATTCCCAATGGGGAAACCTGAGGCGGAGGATCTCTGGGTCCTGTAGCAAGAGAAGTGGCAGAGATGTCAACAGGCACTATAGAGGAGGAGCTACGGGAACAGACTGCTGACTGATACCAGTGGCCAGCACACTCTTCATCACCTCGAATGCTCCCCTCCCAGGCAGGTCGAGAGAACCCGTTCGAAGAACTAGGAACTCCAGGGACCACCGAAGGGAAGTCTCGAGGCAGATGTCGGAGCCGAGCTCACCAAGGCCGAGGCTCCAAGGGAAGAGCGGGTTGGGACAAGGGTCCGATGCCACTCACCCCTCGGAGGAGACCATGGAAGCCCGACCACGAATCCCTCTAAGGAAGGTCTCAAGAGGAGATAAGAGTAGAGGCTGAAGGAACAGAAGGGGTATCTGTCCTCCAGCCGTAGCAGTAACCATTCCCGAAGACTCAACTCCAAGCTCTGGGGTAGAGTTGAAGGAGGAACTGTAACGGGTGTGGACCAACAGTCGTCTGTTGAGACGGACTATGTAACATTTGGGCCAGTACCTGTGACTTAAGTAATCTGCTGACCACTCTCTAGGTCATGGTCTGAAAGTCTGGATGACCTTGAAGATCGGCTCCGATGGCTCCGTTCGAAGGAGAGGTGAAGCCGGGCAGTATCGGCTCCAAGGAAGGAGACCTCGACCTCTTCCTGGAATGAGCCATCGGAACCGATACTATAGATCCTGTCGGGCCGAAGACTTATCGGAGCCGACAGGAAGCCTCGATGCATCGGCTCCAGCCGAGCCGATACAGCCACAAAGTAGCGGTGTCGGAGCCGATCGGAGCCGACACCGATGCCTGTGCCACATGGTGGTCGGAACTGATCGGAGCCGACACGAAGTGGTCGATGCAGAATCGGCACCGATAGCCATCAGTGCCGAAGGCTTTGTTAAGCCAGAATCGGCTCCAGCGAGCCGATCTCGACTCAGAACGAGTCGGGCCGAGGCCGCAGGCTTAGACACAGAAGCCTGGGCCTTGGAAGATTTGGCTGATTTTGATGGAGCCGACTTAGCCAGAGCCCTCCGGCAGAAGGCCCCTAAGTATCAGCTTGTTTTCTTTCCTGCAGGACTCTCTGGCTGAAGGAATGACAAATAGCACAGGAGTCCTGCAGGTGAAGAGGCCCCAGGCAATACAGGCAAGAAGTGTGACCGTCTGTCAGAGACATCTTCTGACAGCACGAGTCACACTTCTTAAAACCTGAGACCCTCTCCTTTGACATGGTGCTTCACAACACACACACACACACCAGTCAAGAATTAAATTAAATAAAATACCAAAAGGTATTACTATAAAACAAACACACACACCCTAACAGGGAGGGGATGGGATGGGTAAAGTTTGACTAAAAAAAATTAGAAGAGACAGGGATTTTCTGTCAGAAAATCTATATAATTAACTTAAAACTAAAAATTAAAGTTTTTTTAGCAAAAAGGGGCTTAAATATCAAAATAGTGAATCACTTACCAGGAGCTGGTAAAAGGAGGACCTCATAAGCGAAGCGGCAAACGAGATCTGGGTACTTACCGCCTTGCATCATGGGATATGGGGCTGCCTCGAGCTGGTAAAAGTGACTCTCGAGCTTAGCAAGTGCCGAGTCGGAGCCGAGGGATCGGCTCCGAACCCATCAAGCAAGAATGAAGGCGAGATTGACAACTTAACATTGTTACTTAAAACTGGCTAAAAGACAGCAGTGTATGCATGTAAAATCAATGCAGTGGCAGGAGCTTTAGGACAAAAAAAGGCCTTAATGATTTGTTTTTTTATATAGACAACCACTGCATTGTGGGATAACTAGAGGCAGACTAAACAATCAGAATTACTTCAAGACCTCATATGGTCAGACTCAGAAATTACGTATAAAAATATGTAAAAACCTGTAAATAGCCCCAGAGTAGTGATAAAATGTAGGAAACACCAAGTCCTCTCTCTCGACAATACAACCACTGAAGTCATTTCTCATAGCAAAGTATCAGGGGTTACAATGGATGATATTCTCACATTCAGCCCACATACAAAACTGCACGAGAAAAACTAGATGCTTTACAGATCCAAAAACTCTCTCACTGCACAACACTACACTTGCCACTACTCATTTCCTCCCTACTCTTTATGGTGCTCCCATCCTCAACCCCAAGGCCTCACAAAAATTAAAACTTGAACAATGCTATAAACAAAGTTGCTAAATTAGCAGTGCATATCACTTTCAAAACTCACCACTGTACACCACTGAAAAGCCTTAACTGGTTAGAAATGTCACATCAACTAACATGCATAACTTCTTACCACCTATAAAGAAAAAATACCCACCATCCATCTGCCTGTACAGTACTAAAAACATTCTACACAACTAAGTTCCCAGTCGGTCATTGTGATGCAGTGACCAAAAACTCCCATTCATCTACAAACCTAGCAAATCTTCTGGGCATTGTCTGTACTAGTCACTTAGTTCCTTACTGCTATCCAATTCACTTCCCAGACCTTCTCTCTAAATATACCATTAGCCTTGTTTTACTTCTCTTCACATTGCAATTCCTATTTGTATTAGACTAACTTACCTTTAATTTCTCTACAAACTGTCTACAATTGTTCTAAATATTAAAATGACTGTCATATACCTTAAATCGATTGTTAACCAGTTTTTATCTCATGTCTAATTTGCTATAATTATTTAAACTGCAAATATTTTTGTTTTATTGTTGAAAATTGTAAAATTATTGTTCTTAAAATGTTTTGTAATCATTTGTAGCTTTTCTCTCCCAGGCCTCCGCTGAAGATGGGCCTCTGCTCAGTTGGACTTTCCAAGTAATCAAATGTCAGTCAAAAAAATAAAGGGATTACTACAGTGCACCTATATTCTTTTCTACCAAAACATACAAGTTAAGTGTAGAATCACTTAAACACAAGTATTTCAAAGATCAAAATCAGAATCAGCCGTGAAATATCCCAGAAAGTACTGACTGGACTTGTACTCACCAAGGGGACTGTAATATGATCTGGCTAAACTTTATTTGATGGGTGACGGGCAACTGCCTAGCCTACTACAAAAGTCCAACTTATAAAACACTGCAAAAAGAGCCAGCAATGATATATTTAGGGATAAAACTGAAGAAGAAAGAATATGGAGAACAAACTCAAGAATGCACCGCTACGTATACATTTTATAAATTGCAATGATTTTAGTTTGTGTATAAAGGGAAAAAATATTGCCCTCCTTGACTGAGCAAATGCAGTGTGAAGTACATGACTGCTTGTGTAGAGAAAGCCAGTCTATGTTCTTTGAAGTTAAAAAATCCTGCTCTATCACTGCAATAGTGTACAACACTCAGTGTACAGACAGTTAGCAACTACAAGCCATACTTGACGAGGGAAGCAAGGTAAACCTCCTGAAGGAAAGCTTTGTTCACAGCTGCTTAAAAATTTTGACAAAAGAATGGCAATTGTGATTTCATAATGACAAGATAATTACAAACTCCAGACCGCAATAGGTACAGGGAAAACTGTGTACAGTCCTAACTTAGTCCATTAAATAACAAAAGGGCAAGATGACCACAGATCTAAAAATTGGGAGACAAAGATAAGTGAAGGTTTGCAATGTCTCACAGGGTGGAGAAGTAACTACTGTGAACATTGCCTAAACTGTTAGTGAATCAGTTAGACAGGCCTTTATTGAAGGTGAAAAAATTAGCACCTTTTTCACAATTAAAACCTAGAAGATATACAAATGCACGGCTCTTAAAAGCTACAGTACCTGCTTTCTTAGGGAAAGAGAAAAATCCCACACACATTTAGGTTAGAGGACACAAGATGGCAGACATGATTCCACCCAAGTAATGCTCAGAATATGGAAAATGCCTTTTCAGCAGCAACTCCTACTTTCCACCTGTACTTAGAGAGCAGATGATCTCATGTATAGACTAAATAAAAAGGAGAGAAAATATTAGAAAACTGATGGTTACCCAAGCACTTGGTAAGGGCAGTACTGAAAATGGTCCACAGTCATGTTTTGGGAGAACACCTGTTGTCAAGACTGTCGAAGAAAAAAAAAAAAAAGGATATCCAAGGGGTGGGTGTTGGTTGTACTGTCCTTCAGTACTTCTCCCCATGTCACAGATGGCGCAGGTACCATTGGAGAGGGCAGCAACATAGTTAGACCTCTAATCAAGTCTACTACAAAATACCAATACATATCAGTAGATTACACAACTAAGTGCTGCAACCCCTTCTACTGTGTGGCAGTGAAAGTCGCAGCAAATAAGCTCCTTCATATGTTTTCACAAGGAGGAATTCACTTTATATCCAAGATCACCAGGGAGTTGTTTTAAGCTACCTTATTTTAAGGAGGTGACATCAGTCTACCATCTACAGACAAAGATTAGTGGAGTGCTTTAATAAATCTTAGAAACACTGTTATGGCATGCCAAAAACAATGATGGGAAGGAATGGGACATCCTCTTGCTTTAAGTAAGGCTGGTCATTGCAGAGATAACCTGCTGCTCCTCAAGGTTTAGCCTTTTTGGACTCCGCTATAGAAGACACCAAAGAAACAGTGCAGAATACCATTCTTCGAGAAACGTGCTCAAATGGGTTTCTGAAATACATGGTAGTAGGACAACTACACTGCCATCTGCAAGAGAAAGATCCTTCTCAAAAGGTACCAAAGCAATGTTAGAAGTACAAGGGTGAAAATGTTCCAAACAGGAGAAGAAGAAAAAAAAAGTGTTGGTTTTGGTACCCACATCAGAAGAAATTCTTGCTAAAATGATAAGGGCCCTCTGATGTTACTGAAAAGGTAAAAGGAGTCAGTTATAACAAACACAAAAGACTTACAGTAAGACCTAGGTCTGAAGGTGACTGTTTCATAAACAAAGACGATTTTATAAGACAGAAGAAACTGACATTCTGAAAGAAGGCCTGGACCACACTTTTTGGAAAACTTAAAATCAGTCAGTGCTTTTAAATAACTTTATGGTATGGTTTGATCTGTCCATTTTAAATGGGCATACAAAAATTCATGGACTCGTATGTACTTACCATTCTATTATCTGCGAGGATCTTAAGAAGCAGAGATATACATTCCCATGGTAGTTTTAGCAGTTCTATTTTGCACATGAATGATGAGGCCAGCAGAATGGGGATATGTTGGGACATTTATTTGTTGCCCCTGTCCATGAGGGACGAATTCGTGGTTTCTCATCATCTGCTCAAGATACATTTGACTAGAGTAAAAGTACTTTGCATTATATGTAATGGAAGACTATTCCACTGTAGAGGTATTCTCTGTGATACATAAATAGAGCATGTTGGATAAGTATATTGCAAAACAGTTGAGATTCCGTGAGCGGACAACTGTGTTACCATTAGATTTAAGAATATGGAATAGGTCTGGCAGGATATGGTGTGTTGAGGCTCTATACGTGAGGCACAGGTCACCTCTTAGTATTTATCATTTGTTGACTGGGAAAGTCTGACTAGGACAGAGCATATTTTTAGTGGAATCCCAGGGAGAAACACTCCTGATGCAGGTCTTTGGAATATGGGAAGAAACTGGACCACCCAAAGGTAACCCATACGAATGCAGGGAGGACATGCAGACTCCACACAGAAAGAGCTCCAGCTGAGAATCGAACTGGAGAACTTCTTGCTGTGAGACAACATTAACTGCTGCACCACTGTGCGGCCCCAGTAGTATACATTACTCCAAGAGGAGGAAAAAGGTTTTCAGATGGTGTGCTAAGTTTTTGTGATTTAGGCCCTTGGATTTCTTTTAGTGGGAAAGGACTGCAGTTAGTCCGGTTATGACAAGGCTTTGGACAAGTACAAACCAAAATGGGTTATTATATTCAATGATCAGCCTGATGACAGTCCAGCACAATGGAATGATTACATTCTTGTATCTGGATGCTAAACCAAGGCAAACAAGACAATACATCAAATCCTCAAAGAGCTCCTTTGAGGAAAACCACGCAAGCACAGAGAAGAATATCCACAAGGCCTTTTACAGCTACGTACATACCCTAAAAAGGCAAGACTCGAGCATGTGCAAAACTAGTGACTAACTATCACACACACTTACCCACGGAAGATAGCAAACAGACTAGTGGACAGGTTTGGTGAAAGTTTCATTCCCTTTTCCCCTCCAAACTTATCACAAACCTTTCCCCAACCCCCCCCCCATCCTAAACATTTGAAGAGCAGGTCATTAAAAGCTTGTCCAAGGCAAAAACACAGCCTCTTTGGGACCTGATGACACCCCAGGCTGTCTTCTAAACAGGCTAAAACAAGAACTAGCATTCACCGTTAAGTACCCTTTTCAGTCATAGCCTAACCACAGGCTTTGTTCCTGCGGAATGGAGAACAGCAACAATTATTCCCCACCACAAAGGTGGGCTAGCAACAGACCTACAAGCTTGACCAGCCTCATCTGTAAGGCCATGGAGCATCTCATTATGGAGATCATAAGTAAAGACATAGGTGACCTCCAAATGCTGGATCCAACCCAATTTAGCTTTGTCAAGGGCAGATACTGCCAGTTAAATCTGGTGGATTTCTTCGGAAATGTGACAAGGGCAAATCTGTGCATATGGGTGGCAAGGCTGAATGTACTAACATCAAACGTTCAGAAACTCGAGATATAACATTGAATTTTGGAAAAGCGGAAAACTGGAATTTCGAAAATGATTTGCATGACAAAGTGCTGTCGACATTTTCGACATTCCTCTTTTCAGGCTGTGATCTGTTGCTGGCACGGTAATGCACATGTACCATAGAAGTATCCACGGCTATGTAATGTAACCTGGTGCATGACAGCAAAGGAACAGTCGAAATCAATGCAGCACAACTTTCCTTTTACAATAGGTGCCTGTGAAATTCAACAAACAACCATACGCTCCGCAAGGATGGCATGCAGGGTCAAGCCAACAATGTAAACCACCAACGACCAGCAAAAAACGATAGTGAACACGCAGTAATGAAGAAATAATGATTATTTATTTATAATTCCTTCAAATCCAGACCGGTTTCGGATATTCAGCCTTTATCAATGAATACAATAAAGTTTTTTTGAATGAAATGAAGCAGCCTGCATTTATACTAGTCTCCGATTACCTGGAAGCAATATTACAGCACCACCCAGTGGCTGGAGTAACAAAGTGCATGTTCCATTCTTGATTAAAGCATATGACCAGTGACATAAAAATGCCAGAGGTATAGATATTAAGTCATATTTTTAAAGATAAAAATCAAAGCTCTGGGAGTAAGCCATTATATGACATACATATTACAAGGTAATAGACCAATACCATAGTCACTATTTGTGGTACATATATAGTGTAAAAAAGCAGAAAATATATACTAGTATATATATATATATATATATATATATATATATATATATATATATATATATATATATATATATATATATTTTGAAGGGTGATAACCACAAGTTCAAAAGAACTGAATAATAATGAACCAAGTACTGATCATATAATACATTACAAAATATGGCAAAAAGAGTATAGTGGCCTCATTCTCCGCTATATTATAGATTATAATAAATTGAAATAATATGCTTGTAGATAATACAAGTTCAACATTGTAATTGTATAATACTCAATGTTTAACACCAACATACCAGATATGAATACCAAACCATACATATACAAATTCGTATCCTGAACAATTTTTTATCATGCTTTATAGAGTATAATATGAGCGTTGGTAGGCCTAACCACCATTGAATGGTTCATACTAATTCTTAATCTATATGAATGTTTGTTGTTGTAACCATGATTATGAAATCCTCCAGTGTTCAGTGAAACTCACAGATGGTCATTCAGACCTGGGGGGAATAAACATCCAAGGTTGGTTATCCAATATTGTTCCTTGTGGTTTAAAATGGTGTGCCAACCCTGTTGGTTGTTCCTATCTCCCTGAAGTTTGTCAATGATCATGAACATAAACTGGGCATTGGGATGTTGTATCGTGTGCCTGTATAAAGCATTTGTTTCTTTTTTGTTCCTCATGTCACTACGATGTTCTGTCATCCTTATCCTAAGAGACCTAGAGGTTTGACCAACATAAAAAGCTTTACATTGGTAGGTAGCCAAGTAAATAATCCATGTACTGCTGCAATTACCAAACACCCTGGTTTTAAATACCCGATTGGTGTTGGCACTGGTGAATTCTTTTAGTGTACTAACTTGTAAACAGGAGCAGCAGTGACCACATGGAAAAGTACCAATTAGTTTATCACCACTGATAGTGGTCTGATGATACATCGCACCTCCCCCTTCTCTGTTTTTGTAATGTGAAAATAGCCCTCCCAAATTCTTGCCTCTTCTGTATGACATTTGACATTGAGGGCCTAGTATTGACCTTAAAGTGTCATTAGCCAAAATAATTTTCCAGTTGCAATTAAGTATATCCGTGACAACAGGTTGGTTCCTGCCATATGTGGTGACAAATCTCAAGATAGAATCCTGATGAGCATGCTCTGATTTTTTTGTATTGTAACAATGTTCTCCTGTCTATGGTTTTGCTCCATGAACTAGCTTGATATCTATCTATCTATGTCTCTATATCCTCTGTCCTGAAATCTACGGTATAAATAAAGTCTGGCATGTTCAAATTCATCATGAGATGAACAAATGCGTCTGATACGCATAAATTGAGACTTAGGGATGTTGCGGATGGTGTGGTTCGGGTGCATACTGGAGGCATGTAGCAAGGCATTGTATTGAGGGTATTTTCTAAATGTTTTGGTACTTAGAGTATCATCTGCGTTACGGTAAACAGTAACATCCAAAAAGTCTATGGTACTCCTGTTACATGTAACTGTAAACTCAATACCCCAAATGTTACCATTCAGGTACTCCATAAATTCCTTTAGATATGCTTCATCCATCTTCCACACCATCCAGCAATCATCCAAATATCGTCGCCAGATATCAATTTCCACCATGTAAATATTGTGTGATTTGTCATATATCATACATTCTTCAAAATAGGCCATGAATAAGTCAGCATAAATGGGTGCAAAGGAAGCTCCCATTGCTGTCCCTTGTAGCTGCCAAAAGCATTCTCCATGGAAATAAAAGACATTTTTGTTTAATACATGTTCCGCCATGCAGACATGTAAGGTGTTGAAGCCCGGAGGATATAAGTTTGTTCTCTCAAGCCAGTATTGCAGGGATTGTAGTCCCGCCCAGTGTGGAATACTTGTGTATAAAGATTTAACATCCAACGTGCACATTAACCAGTCTGGTTCTAGCTGTGTCTCCTCCAAAATTTGTAAAAAGTGCGTGGTGTCCTGTAGTCGGGCCCTAACTGATGTTAAAAGGGGTTTGAGATACTGTGTTAGAAATGCTGATAGTGGTTCCGTCAAGGACCCTATCCCTGATACAATGGGTCTACCTGGGGGTTTTGAAATGGACTTATGTATTTTTTGGGAGAAGATATAAGATTTGTTTCTGTGGGACTTTTACAGTAAGATGTTTAACAGTATTTTTTGTTATGATACCCTCATCCTCAGCTAGTTTCAGAAAAGAGTCTATTTCTTTTTTAAAAACCCCAGTCGGGTCAATGTACATTTGCATATAACATCTAGTATCAGCTAACTGTCTTTTCCCCTCATCAAGGTACTCCCCAATGTTCATAACCACCACGGCACCACCCTTGTCTGCGGGTAGAATGGCAATGTCGCGATTATGCTTTAATTCCTCCAAGGCTGCCTGTTTATTCCCCCCAGGTCTGAATGACCATCTGTGAGTTTCACTGAACACTGGAGATTTCATAATCATGGTTACAACAAACATTCATATAGATTAAGAATTAGTACGAACCATTCAATGGTGGTTAGGCCTACCAACGCTCATATTATACTCTATAAAGCATGATAAAAAATTTTCAGGATACGAATATGTATATGTATGGTTTGGTATTCGTATCTGGTATGTTGGTGTTAAACAGAGTATTATACAATTACAATGTTGAACTTGCATTATCTACAAGCATATTATTTCAATTTATTATAATCTATAATATAGCTGAGAATGAGGCCACTATACTCTTTTTGCCTTATTTTGTAATATATTATATGATCAGTACTTGGTTCATTATTATTCAGTTCTTTTGAACTTGTGGTGATCACCCTTCAAAATATATATATATATATATATATATATATATATATATATATATACGCACTAGTGGTATATATTTTCTGCTTTTTTACACTATGATATGCATTCACAAATAGTGACTATGGTATTGGTCTATTACCTTGTAATATGTATGTCATAGAATGGCTTACTTCCAGAGCTTTGATTTTTATCTTTAAAAATATGACTTAATATCTATACCTCTGGCATTTTTATGTCACTGGTCATATGCTTAATCAAGAATGGAACATGCACTTTGTTACTCCAGCCACTGGGTGGTGCTGTAATATTGCTTCCAGGTAATCAGAGACTAGTATAAATGCAGGCTGCTTCATTTCATTCAAAAAAACTTTATTGTATTCATTGATAAAGGCTGAATAGCCGAAACCGGTCTGGATTTGAAGGAATTATAAATAATCATTATTTCTTCATTACTGCGTGTTCACTATCGTTTTTTGCCTGTGAAATTCAAACCACTGCCATCATAACCGTGCAAAAACTTGAAATCCAAAAACACAGTGACATTATTTACATCATGTAAAGAGACAGCATCCCAAAATCACCGATATCTGCTAAAGCTAGCCCTAATATTAATGAAACTGTGCGATCCATTAGTGAACTATTACCAAAGTGCTCCAACTGTATAGCGTGTAAAACATCCAATAAGTACAACCTAGGTTTACCAGGCAAGCTACACATATGCCGATGCCATTCCTCAACTGCATTTTGGCTTCTGGGATAACCAAGTGTACAGGTGTCTCATTGGTTCCAAAAACTGACATTGAATAATGGGGGGGTAATCATTCTGCAGTAGTGCAACGCATGCTATACCTGCTAGGTCGGCCCAGCACATAATTGTCACTGAAGAATCTGCATAAAGGTTTGGCATTCTCAGGCATTTCTTCCTCAATTTCTGCCAGGGTTTCCTGGACGTAGTCAGGGTGTATAAAAGCCAACGCAGGTATTTGCTTGAACATGAAACTAAACCTTACTCCACTCCCAAAGTCAGAAACAAGATGTAACTTCTGAATCTGCCTCCAGTTTATCTGGCACAAATGAAACCAGCATTCTTTGGTCACACTGTTAGGGAAATTTCGAATAGCATTCACTGCCCCTTTTCAAAATCACTGAGGAACATGTTAGATTTTAATAGAAAATCATACCGAACACATAGCGTAACTACACAATTCCAGAATGTATTATAGCAGTCTTCCGACTTTGATGGTAAAATGCCATAAACCACTGGGATTACTTCGCTTATATCTACTTCCTCCAACCTACAGTGAATAGTATAGATCGGTTTACAGTCTGATGTACGTATAAGGGAAGGTCCCATCCACTAAAATATACTCAGAATTTCACATCTGCAGATTAGACTGTGTGATAATGACTACACAATTACCAGCTGGACAGGCCTCCCTGGTGTGTTCAACAATACATGTACAACTTTTAATGGGAAGATGGTCAGCAGTTAGGTCAAACAAGGTCTGTACATCACTGAACTTGTTTTTCCTTTTCCGCTGCCTAACCCTGTTAATGGACTGTCAAGGCTGAAGAGTCAGGTAATGCATTTACAACTTCTTTGAGGATTTGACAGTATTTCAGACACAACTTTACATGGGTCTTCTATAGATATTTCAGCTCTCTTCTTAATATTGTCCCTCACCAGATATATTTCACATTTTAGGGCGTCAGGGGCATGAAAATGTCCTGTACTTTTTGCAACTTGTATCCATCCCCTTTGGGATTTAGTAACATATTTACCTCTACATTTGTCCTTAAGTTTTTTACTGCAACACCAATATGTTCCATTGTGCATTTTGTTTCTTGTTTGTATTAATAAGAGTATATGCACAACATTCTATTTCTGTTTTGACTCAAAACTGTACCATAAATATTCCCAATCACTCCACAGACACAAATACTGCCTCTTCTTGCATACCAATGGCCCTACTGGAATGAAAATTACAGGTGTAATTTACTACTCACTATCTTTCTGTTTCCACATATTATTCTTCTCTGTTGATAAGTATAAATACCTGGTCTTGGTGCTTTCTTACTGACAGTATGGTATAATCCCTATAGTCTGTGTAATAAAACAAAATGTTTCCCCATATGTACGAGAACGTTACATCCATTTTTTACTCTTTTACCAACGCAAACATTACACATGACACTAGTATTGTGGGGTCGACTACTCAGAGTTAATTACTTCATTCTTGGATACCATGATTTTGATCTTACTACGTTCATTCTAATGCATTTCGTATACACCATAGTAAATCGTGCACCTGGCATACCTTGATTTGGCACAGGCCTTCAAAACACAATCCCACACTCAGGCATTCCCGATAAACTTAGCAAACAAAAGTAAACCCCTTTGTTGCAAGATTGTTTTGTGAGTCAGTTGGCAACCCGAGATCAAAGTGGGTGACTCCAGAACAACCAGCGGGGTGCCACAAGGGTCAGTGCTGGGCCTCCTACTGTTTGGTATATACCTCTCAGAAGTTCAGGACAAAACGAAGGGGCTGTGGCTAAAAAGGCTTGCAGACGACTGCAAACTGGTTACAATTATCGAAACCCCAAATGATGCCAGTATACTCTAGGAGGGTCTTACATAGACCAAGGACTGGTGTCTTAGTCACGGTCTAAAAGGCTCTTGTGGTCATTAGCCTAGAAAAAAACCTTTGAACCTATGAAACTGAATGCAAAGAAATGCATTATTATTCTTTTCAACAAAAATAATGTTCCTTCCTACTATCAAATCAGCAACAATACCCCAAGTACCCACGAAGTGGTAAGGGATCTGGGATCACAAGTAGACTGCAACCTTAACTTTGACCACCATGTGTCTACTGTAGTAAGGAAGGCTTTCTATGTAGCACACGTGATTAGTAAAGGCATCACCTCCAGAGCAAAGGAGGTTATAAACCCTCTATACTCTGCACTAATCCGAAACCTAATTGAATAAAACACCCCTTTCAGCATGTACCATACAAAGCACTTGCAGCAATTAGACAGACTTCAAGAGGTTTTTAACAAAGAAGACCAATGGACTCCAGCACGTGCCATAAACAGACCAACTAAAGTCCCTGTCGCTATACTTTGCATCTTACAGACTTCGTAGGGGAGACTTATCCCTGGCTTACAGAGCAATCTCAGATCCAAACCTAATGAACTTGCTGCTTATCTGTAAATCATACTGGACTAGAGGTGCCCGGTCCAGGGACTTAAATATGGCCTGTGACCTAAACAGGACATGCTGGAGGCGCAGATTTGTCTCTCAGCACCTGGAATAAGTTGCCAATTCATGTGAAACAGAGCACCTCTATGACAATGTTCAAGAACCACCTGGATGAGTGGTTGGGCACTGTAAATTTTTAATGGGGATATCACCCACAACCCTCCTGGACATGGGCAGTCTTTACTAAACGCAATCCTGGGTATTTACTAGCATATCTATGGTATTACATTGGGAAGAATCGGTTAGGCTTGAAATGACCTCCAGATCGATAGCGTAGTAAACTTCTAGGATTATAAAATTCTTAAAAGTGGATAACTGTAGGTATCCACACAATGCTTAACTTGAAAACCTGTACTACTACTACGAGACTCTTATCTAGTAACCACATCTAGTAACCATGGGAAATCTTGACACACACTTACTCAATACAGGGCTTCTAGGGCTTTTTCAGTTTTAGATCCTTGTGGCAGAACACATTTCCACAATAATAAATAAAAAGCAATAATAAAACAATTTACAATGCCAACAATAATCATTTATAATAATAAAGCACAATACTTGGTTTTAAAAATAGACAAGTTTCTCACTAAACATACAATGTTGTTTGCAATAGTTGAGCGCCAAGTTTATCTTGGCTAATGGCAATCCTGCAGAGAGCTGCCCTTCAGTAAGACTGTCACTGACAAAGGGGCATCCATTACCGTATTTAATGTATCAAACTAAACAAGTCATCTTCTTTTCCACTGATCTTTTTCCTTGCATTATATGCCTCAAGTATAAAAGTCAAAACATCTTTCGAGTGTCTGGGAAATACTCAGGTTTGGTCTCCTTCAGCATCTACTGGTTCTTCATGGTACACTCTGTAATCTTTGCTAACATAACATTAAAGTGTACAAAGTACAGTTACATAATTAACATACTAAACATGCCATCTGACAGCAATGTTGAAAGAGAAACTAGAACTTTCTAGTAATTAGTTTAACTAATATGATAATTTTGCCAAAAGGTGCTACTTCAATAAAATGTGCTAGAACTCATCTCGTATATATATATAAAAAAACACACGCATACATACACACATATACATACACTATATATATATATATATATATATATATATATATATATATATATATGTGTGTGTATACACACACACAGAATTATATATATATATATATATATATATATATATATATATATATATATATATATATATATACACACACATATACAGACACACACACACACACACACACACACACACACACACACACACACACACACACACACACACACACACACACACACACACACACACACACACACCTATCTCTCACTCTCTAATATATGAAGGTCCAAAAAAAAAAAAAAATCCTTATCTAAAGGAGAGCTCAAGATGTCAGATCTTGCTTCCTCAGAAGACTGAAGCCTAGTAAGACTTTAAAAATGATCCAAAGCCAGACGGCCTGGAACAGGAGTCAGAGGCATCATAAATACACTTCAGAATATGCTTATTCACCTGAGAAACAGCTGCCACAAAAGCATTTACAGAATTACTTTAGAAGGTGCAAACTAATCTGGTCAAGAACATCGCTCATCTTGTGTGGCTAGTTAAAACAAGGAGACTTGGATGTTCATTTATATACTTTATTACATACAAACATACAACACATCAGGATTGACAGCAGTAACATAACATATAAAACAAAATGAGTACTACACATACGTACATGCTTATACCTCTGCAGCTCACTACAAAATGGCAGTCTTGCTAGCACGTGCTCAGTATTTATACACAAGTGGTAGCTCACTGGAAAGCTTCTTAAAAAGGTACATATTCCATCTTTACTGAGCTGTTTTGCAATGAAAATGACATTTGAATATACATGCAAATTATACAGACAATAATGAATAAACATTCATGTCCAAGTTGCTGTGTATCTAGAACAAGGTCAGGAAATGTGACCTAATCTTGTAATGTAGCAGTAAGGACTGGGTTTAGCAACAAGGACAGTCACTGGTGAATGATCTGCTTCAGGACTCTCAGGAATATTCTCAGGAACAGGGATATTTGCTGGAATGTCCTCTGGAATTAGAACATTAGATAAATGGAATTAGAACATTAAACTGCATGGAGAACTAGAGTCTTTATCACAGGCAAGATGCTGCAATACTGGTACTGGCTCAGGCACCGGTACTAAATGTTTATGATTTCATCTAAATTCTGCTTCTTGCGATTCCACAAAGTACGATCTCGGCTCTAGACAATATTTTCACGACTCCAATCCGATCAAAACCTTTTGCTGTCTGCATCTTCACCATCTCCCCTTCTGGTAATGGATTAAGCAGTTTGCTGGTCTTATAAATAGGACTTCTGGGGCAAATGCTTTTTCAGGAGTTGAGCTCTCTCTGCTTTATTGTTCTTAGCACATGGAACCAACAAACTGCTACTGATTTGGTAGTGTGGTTGTGGTCTGTCTCGACACAAGTCTCTGGGCAGGCGAACTAAGGTGATTATCACAAGGAATGTTTGACATTCAGAACAATATCTGTATGTTCTGCACTTTGAACTGCAAGTTCTGCCAAACCACTTGACTGTGGGTACGCAAGAGTACTCGTAACATGAATAAGGTCACACTCTTCAGCAAATCTCTTGAACTGCCGGCTTTTAAACTGAGCACCATTGTCAGAAATAACTTTGTGTGGGCTACCACGGAGAGAAAAATGTCTCCTCAACTTAGTAATAACAGTACTGGATGAGAGATTAGGAAGTAGGTCAATCTCGAACCAATTTGAATAAGAGTCTTATACAAAGTAATGTTGATCATTCCATTTGAAAAAGTCTGTAGCTACTGTTGACCAAGGTAGTTCAGGAATCTGGTTTAGCTGAAGTGGTTCCGTTGATGCGGCTTAGTACTATTACAAGCAGAACAAGTTGAAAGTCAATACCTCTTGACATAGGCCAAAATACTAGTCCTCTTGCCTTCTTTTGGTAGAATCAGTTCCTGGGTGGCCACGATGCAAAATATACTCTGTTCCAAAATCCTTGCAACAAAATCACTTTTTGATCCTTTCACAATGATACCACTGTCGGACAAAATTTCCTCTCTGTATGGAAAACATGGTTGCACGTCTAGTGATAAACAAGATTGCTTTGACAGCCATCCTTGACTGATAACATGGTTGAGCTTCTAGAGAATTGGATCTGAAGCTGTACAATTTCCAAGCTCAAGACGTATGGAAGAAAGATTTTTCACTTCTATGACTTCAAAATCAAGTTGCTCATTTTCATGGGGTTCAGTGTTTTTTTCTGGGTGATCTGAATAAAATATCAGCAACATAAAATAGTTTGTCTTTTGTTTTAACAAGATTGAAATTATATGTTTGCAATGCCAACATCACGTGTTGCACTCTCGCAGGAACTGGGTGCATAGGCTCTCAAAATAGTGACTAGAGGTTGGTGGTCAAAGTCCATGTGAATAAGTCAGCCATAAATATAATCATGGAACTTGGAACATGCAAACACAGTTGCCAAGAGCTCTTTATCTGAGCACACTGCATCTCTGTTTGGGTTAGAGTTCTCGATGCATAGGCTACTGGTCTACCCTCCAAGAATGAGTGCACCAAGACCAAACTCAGAAGCATCACAAGAAAGACACTGGTTTGTGAACGTCATAGTACCTTAAAGTAGGCGGACTGGCAATTCTCTGTTTCAGGACATTAAAATTGCTCATTGGTGGTGTTCTTTCCAGGACCAGGTGACATCTTTGCATCTCATTTCCCTTAATGGTGCTGAAAGCTGGCTCAAGTCTGGAATGAACTTGCCCAAGCCAAGAAAACGTTGTAGGGCTCGAATATTGTCTGGTGCTGGCATCTCAAAAACTGCTGACTGCTTGGAAGGATATGGTCGTAAGGCTGAACTGGTAAACAAATGACCAACATAAGTAACTTCTCCTAGCCTGAATTTGCACTTCGAGGATACAGCTTAAGATTTACTTCAGGAGCATGTTCTAGAACTTTCCTGAGGTTTCTATCATGTTTGACTTCACTACTGCCTCCTACAAGAATATCTACTACAATAGTGGATATTCTGAAAAAATTGCACGCTGAAAGACTTCACTGGCAGAATTGATCCCAAATGTCATTCTAAAAAATCTGTACCTGCCAAAAGACATACTGAAGGTGGTTAGCAATGAAGATTTTCGATCAAGCAAAAATTTGCCAAAATGAACTTTTTGCATCGAAGACAGAAAAAACAGTGGCATCTGGAATAAGAGTAGCAACTTCTTAGACTTTACGCATTGGAGGATGAGGTTGTTTTAGTGCTTTGTTCAAGTCTCGAGGATCAATACATATTCCAATATAGTCTGAGCTTTTCTCATGAGCTACTACCTAATGAGGTAGTCTATTGAGTTGGTTCTTCTACTGGACAAAATCAACCCTTGCTGCACCATTCTGTCTAGCTCAGCTTTGACTCTGTCCTGCATAGCTACTGGAACTTTCCGTGCTGGTCTGACGGCTTTGCTGACTTCAGGGTCTAACTTCATGAAGTCAGACAACTGGGAGTTTGCCTAGTTTGTCTTCGAAAAGATGAGCATAGGTAGAAAAAAAATAATCTGGGCCAAATTAGAACAGCTGTCTGTCAAGCTTACATGCTGGAGTTTCTAAAATAAAAGCAATCCAGTTTTTAAACTGTCTCCGAGGTCTAATAATGTGGGTCGAGTGGCGTTCCGAAAGACATGCGTGAATGGGTGTGCCTTCGTTGAAGGTTGGGCGTCGAGCTGGCAACTCAGCACAGTGAAAATCTACTGCCAATCATTAGCGGACTGGAGATCTGCTGTGGCAACCCCTAACCGGGAAAAGCCAAAAGACAACAACCACCACCACCACTTGTGTTCTGACCATGTAAAATTGGAAGTCATAGCTGTTCCCAGCAGAGTAACATGAAAGCACTACTGAGCATTTGTTTTGAATTTCTTCCCCACCATGAGCAAGCAACAAGCTTCACACACTTAGCCAAATCAAGCTTCACACCAGCACTTACTCTGGCAAATGTTTCTGCTGACATAACATTGCACTTTGAACCAGTGCTAACTTTGAGCTCTGTGGGTCTCCCATTAATCCTAACAGTACAAAATACTTCTTTGCCTACAAATCTACTGCATTGGCTGTTTCACCAAGCACAGATAAACCATCAACATAAAAAGTAAGGTCACAGCTTTCTAAGTGATCAACTTGTCTGTTGGAATGTTCTTCTAATAAAATGGACCTCTTGATTTACAAAACCTTTGAAAAAGATTCCACTTTTTACATCTGTGGCATTGCTGACCAAAAGCCAAGTACTTTTCTCTTTTAGATTCAGCGTCCACCACAATTACGACAGTTGACTACATGGCTTCACTGAGTATGTCCGCTTTACAAAGCACACTTTGGAATTTGCTAGAAAGGTTCTGGCTTTCACTGAAGGCTGTGGCAGCTCCACCCTTTGGCCTGTATCTTTTAACCACATGCTGCATACTACAAGCGTTAGCACTGGAAGATACTGGAAGCATGCATTTCTCATTTGTAAGTATGTTTGTGTGCTTTTCTGTGAGCTCACGTATTTGACAAAGCTCTACGGCCTTATTCAAAGTGAAATCACTGTCTCTAAGCAAAGTCTTTCTTACTGCATCATCTTTAATACCACACACAGGCCTGAATTATCAGCTCATGCCTTAAAATCAACAAATATGCAAGTCTTAGCCTTATTTCTCAAGTCAGTTACATATGCTACAAAAGTTTAAACAGGCTTTTGATCTCTCGTGTAAAATAAGTGCCTTTCCACTGTAATTCGTTTGGGGGCTACACACTTCTCTAAATTTACATTTTAAGCACTCTGGATCTTCCCTTGTTTCAGCCAGTACCACTATATGGTAGTTTCCCCCCTTCCCTGCATACACAGCAGGTACATACACAAACATTCTATGACTGCTGAACCAGCTAAATTAAGCAGAATAAATACCTTTGCATGTGCGCCTTTGTCAGAAAATACTGCCTGTATGAAAATACTGTACTTTTGCTCAGACATTTTCCACTTTTCTGCAATATTACTAACAAATACAAGTGGCCTAGTTCTGCGAAATCCCTCTGCCATGCTAAACAAACATTAGACTTGCCCCGTATAATTATGTGCAAACGTGCACCAAGTACCTGCAACAACATTGAAATGCACTCTTTGAAAGACTGTACTTTGTGCAATATTCTGTGAAATGGCTGTATTTTGCAAAATAACTGCAAACTAATGCTACACAAACATACGAACACTTTGTACACTTCCGATATTTCAAATAGCTTTATTTAATGCGAAAAAGTAGCACACAGCAAAAAAATAGTCTTTTTCCTTGTTTTATACATTTTATGCGATTTGGATATCATTTCAAACATTTTGTAACCATTTTGAAATCAATATGTCGCAGTTTCGGACATTTTGTTTAACTAGAAATTCATTTGGAGTGTTCCAAGTGCTTCGTTTTATATTCATTGAGTAAAAAAATTTAAGCGAGTTTTAGTACCTGGAATTCATTTCTGATGACCTGTTATGAGAGTTGCTTGAGCAGTAGGGATAATCTACTCCTGTATATTCCTGCAACTTTAACAGTGTGCCTCATGGTCTTGACTTTGGATCCCATTCTGACACCATGTCGCTCATCTTGTATAGCTAGTCAAGACAAAAAGAGGTTAAACACATCAGGATTGATAGCAGTAACATAAAATATAAACAAACTGACGGACTACTACACATACATTACATGCTTACACACCTCTGCAGCTCACTACAAAATGGCAGTCTTGCTTGCACCTGCTCAGCATTTATACAAATGTGCTAGCTCACTGGAAAGCTTCTTAAAAGGTACATACACATTCTGATCTACAAATGAAGTGTAAATAAAGGATACTCAATAACTTCTGTATATTCTCAAAGGACACAAGCAAGAACATTAACATACAGGTCTGACAAATTAAAAATCCTGACACAAGGTACTAGAAGCATACATCTTCCCAAACTTATCTATTGCCTTACCATCTTTAATGGAGGGAATGGGGCTAGAGGCAGAAACCCGTTTGGTAGCAGTATATTTAGAAAAAGAACTACTGGGTTTGCTTTGGGATTCGAAAGTAGGTACATAAGCAACTGGAGTAACATATCCGACATTCAGAAGTTGTATGTCCAGTTAACTGGTTGCAGTAAGAAAAGCCGCCTCTGAAGTGGGCAAAACAGAAGGAACAGGAGTTGCTTTAGGAATCCAACTGGATTACATCACAATACATTTTCTGAGTCCTATAGCCTTCGCTCTTGCTTCCAATGAAAAAAACTTGGATTAGTTAAAATTTCTGAAGAGATTTCTTCATTAGGGATGTCAGTAGGTACGCTTTCTTCATAATCTGAAAGTTCTGACTGTAGAATCCCAAGAAATGCACACCCCCCCAAAACTTCTCAATCTGGCAGGATTTTCCAGTCAGAAAGTGAAGGAGTTCTTTTTTTTCTCTTCCTGTCCGACGGCTGACTCATTGTTGGAAAGGCAACCATCAGTTCCTTAGCAAAAAAACGCAGACAAGTGCTATCTATAGTAAGAGACAGGTTGACACTTATAAGCAGCGTCTCTCAGTCCAGTAGGCCTCTTTAGGTACACTGGTCTCAACTTCCACTTTCCCATCCAAGCCAACTGAAAACCATTCACCTGTCCCTTTTCCCATTCAGCGACAAAGGTGGTTCTCTCTGGCCAACAATGGACTTCTACATCCACAGATGGTACACCAAGAGGACAGGGGAAGAAGATTGGCAGTCTAAGGAACAATCCTACAAGACTCATTAAACACTTCTTATTTGGTGTGATGGGAGGAGGGAACACCAAGTACACCATCTGCTGCTCTACAGGTAAGCCGGGGAGGAAGAACGGAAAGTGGGTAATACAGCTCTGAAACATCAGTAAGTATTTCAGAGAAGAACTAGCGGTTCTGAAGTTTTTAGCCATAAATAACTTTTTTCCTCAAAAAAAGTCACAAACCACTCTGAGTACTTAAATGTCTAGCCCTTTCACTTGTTTCTTAGGCACATACTTAACACAGAATTGTGAAAAAACAGTATAAAAAAAGCACACAAACATACAATTCAGTTTACAGAAGAAGGCTTTCCCAAATGGGACTCCTCTGCCCGGCTCGAAGTTTGCAGCCAACTGGCAGGTGGTCTGCTAAAGAAATGCATGCTCTGGCAGCAAAAAACTCTGGACTTTTTGGCATTCTTCCTGCCAAGAATGCATAAAGCACTCCTATAAAAAGGCAGGAGGAATGCCTGAAAGACGCCAAAGCTTTTGTAAGCTGGCCTGTGCAAGTGGGGTAAACCCATAAGGCTAATGCAAAGGTAATCTTTTTGAACATAAACTCTGACGTGCACTTTCACAACTACAAAACAAAACACATCTGCATTTTTGCTGAATTAAGCTGCAAATTGATACAACTGCACAGAAATTCAGCAGAAGCACAGCAAAACAGAAAAGGGCAAAACTTTGGATTGGCCTTTAACAAAGTATGGATTATACTGGGTGCAATTCATGAATGCTATGCCCATGAAGTAGGACTAGTACGAAACAGAACTCCACATTAAAGCCACATGATACTTACAAAGCTTGATACACAATGGCAGACTTGTCTCACAGTGTAGCCACAGTGCTCCTGCATGAAGTACACATGCAAATATCACTCCCACAGAATAGTTTGAGATTCATAAACGAAGGATGGGCTGGACCAAATCAATTAGGGTAACTTAAGGGAGTAGCAGTGCTGGACTGCAAATGAGTGTAATGCTTTTGACTGCACAGCTCCTCCTTCCCTGCTAATCTGTTGCTCAGATAAATCAGCTGAACAGCAACATCAAAAACTGAAATCCTTAACTCCTACTGTTCAACAAGGCACCTGTGGTACATGCAAACCTCATAACACCCCCCCTCCCAACACCTTCAGCGGGGTCCCCAACCTCCAGCTAATGGGAACTGCCACAGCACTGGATCCATTCATTATCATATTATGGTAATGATAACTTTGCTATTATACCTACTGAAAGATGTTTAGGGATTGCTGTGTGCATGACTATGCTGTATACAGCAGCAGGGAGTAGTAAGGTATTTTAGTAACCGTCTCCAAGTTAGCTGTCTCCTGTGCAGTGTAGCTGTAATGTAAAATGCATCGTGTTGCATATTTACACATAGTAGGCCAATACATACTATGTACACCTGTGGCCATTCATAGAAGCTCATTTTACTTTGTATGCCAGCTGTCAGTACAGAAAACCATGACTGAATTGTTGGACTGGCAGGAGGAATACTAGAATAGTACGCAGAATGAACTCTTCTTTTTTACTTTTTTTTTTTTTTTTATTTATTATTTGGGGGGAGGTTGGCTGGTTTATAGTCTAGGTAACAGTAAACATGCAATTCACAGTCTAAAGTCTAGAAGAGTTGATTTTCAGTACTGAAAATAGATTTAATGTACATCACAGTAGTAGTTCAGATATTTATTCACTAGTTGACAGAACCACGTATTACAAACTGGTGAGTTTTTTTGTGTGCAGAATTACAGCTGTATAAAGTTTATATTATGTAGCTTGCAGCAATGCTTACCATGTGGTGCTCTAGGCAAAAAGATTTTGCAGATTTATTTGATTTCTAAATGGTACTTGATTAATGTATCAATTCTTGAGGCTACATGTAGGCAGACAAAACAAGGATAATAAATATATGGACCAACAATGGAAGATGTTACGAAAGATGTATGAGTAGTGAGAAATGTTAAATGAACCAATAGCTGTAGAAGCATCCCATCATACAACTATGCTTTGCCCTCTTTGCTCTTTCATAAAAGTCCATGAAATTTCTGCAACATTAATGAACAATATGGCCCTACCAACCAAAAGCATTCACATTAGCTGCTATCTCTTTACATCATTTTTGCCTCTCCTTGTGGTTTCCCCACCATGAGACATTAGGAATGGCCAAACACTCCCTATGGTATCCAGAGATATAGTGGTCATGTGGGAAGTAAAATTAAAAAAAAAAATGTTCCATCACCAGTTTACATTTCAAAATGTTTTTAAACTGCACACAAAACAGTAGGCTGCCATGATGAAATTTAATTGCTTAATTACTCAGTTTCTCTTTAAATTTCCACACACATTCTTCTCCTTGACCTTCAAGCCAATTCCTTGAAAATGAAGTCACTGAACAATAACAAGTCCATGGCTTCACATGTACTGGAAATGATAAGTAGTGACAGAATTTGCCTACTTCCTAAAATGCGTCACTCTGAATTCGTTTTATTTTGATTTTTTCTATATAATTTTATTTACTTCACAGTAAATTTCTGCATTTCAATATTGTTGAAAAACATACACATGCAGACTAGTACACAAACCTATAATCTTGAAATTTCATTTGTAGCCCACAACTATACACAAGTTGAATATTCAAGTCCTACTTATTATTTTATTTATTTCCAGTTTGATTACCGGGGAAGTCCACTGGGCCCAGAGAACCCGTTTTTAATGGAGGCCTGGGGAGAAAAGGTCCACAAAACAATTTACAGTAAAGATAGCAGTCAAATAAAAATAAAATACAAATACATATCAAATAATGCAAAGCGTGAGCAATACTGCCCATACTGGAAAAATACTGTGCAGATACATTTCAACAAATTCACACAGTTAAAAGTCAAAAGCTATTTATAGAGTGTGAGAGATCATATGGGAATTAGCTATAGAAGGTTATAGACAGCTATAAGGTGTTTAGGAACTCAGGAGGATACCCTCCCAGATGCTTTTGTCAAAGTTCTAGGTAGGAAGAATGCCGTTACATTTCCATTTGGAGGACAGGTAGGTGTAAAGCTGAGTTTTTAAGTTGTTTGCGTTTGACATTGTCCTTAGTGTGGAAGGGAAAGAGTTACATTTCTTACCCAAGGAGAAACAGAGGAATAGTTGTCCAGCAAGACGTTTAGGTTTGTGGACAGTAATCAAGTTTTGGTGTTCAGATCTGAGAGTTCTATTTTGGGTGTACGGGAGAAGGATGTTAGAGTGGGGCATTTGGTTGGATTAAATATTACCCAACAAAAACAAAGGTCCAAGAATCAAACAGAAGGATGCCAGGAGCCAGAAACCAATCCAATAAATCCTTTATTTTACAGATTAAACGCTTTTCGCCAGCTTATAGCAAAAGGACCATCAGATTCTGATGGTCTTTTTGCTATAAACTGACGAAAGTGCTTAATCTGTAAAATAAAGGATTTATTGGCTTGGCGTCCTTCTGTTTGATTCTTGGACCTTTGTTTTGGTTTATGTGGGCTGGTTCTTGGATTAAATTAGTCTATGTGCTGTAGTGAGCTTGAGGAAGTCCAGGTAATTTGTGAATTCTAACCAGTTGAGGGATTGGAAGGCAACAGTGATGAGTGGAATGTTTGGCCTTGGTGGCAAATTTAGAAATTTTGTTATAACAGCTTTCAAATTTGGAAGTGATGGAAGAGGATAGGTTAGTTAGTAGCAGGGTACCGTACAGAAGGGAAGGAAGGAGGTAAGAGGAGGCCAGAGTATGCCTGGCAGAAGTACAGAGGAAGTGATTGTTCCGGTATAGCATACCTAGTTTTTGGTGGGTTTTCTTTATAATTTTGCTGAATATGGATGTCGAACTTGAGGTGTTAGTCTATAGTTACACCGAGTAGTTTGGCAAAGGGAACAACTTTGATTGGAGAGTTGCTTTGGCTAACTACTTGGAAAGAATTTTTATCAAAAGAGAAAGATTTTGAGGGTGTGAATAGTAGTATTTTAGATTTGTTAGCATTGAGAGAAAGGTGATTTTGGTGCATCCAGATCTCAGTAGTTGAGAAGGCAGTCTGAGTTTTAGATAAGAGTGCAGGGAGGTTAGAGGCAGAGCAGACAAGTGTAGAGTCATCATCATGGATGACTTTGGCATTAGGAATAGCAGAGTGAAAGATATTAAACAGCACTCGTCTGATGAGAGTGTTTTGGGAGAGATTTAGGTTTGAGAGGCGACTTAGAAGGTGCTTATGGGAAACGGTACTGAAAGTTTTAGAGAGATCTAGGAGCACTATGGATACTAAGTTCCCAGAATCCCGGGCTCGATTGACAGTTTAGCAGTTATGGTGCTATGTCCTGGTCAGAAGCCATGTTGGGTAGGGGTAAGAACTTGGTTTTTAGTCAGAAAAAGGCATAAGTTGGAGGTGGATGAATTTTTCTAGGATTTTGGAGGATGGGGAGAGAAGAGCTATAGGGCGGAAGTTTGAAATGTTAGTGTTTTTGCCTCCCTTGTGGCGAGGAAGAATAAAGGCGGAATGCCAGAGTTTAGGGACATAAGATTCCCTTATGGATCTATTAATTATGATACTAATTGGGAGAGCTATACCATCGGCAGCAGACTTGAGAAAGGAAGACGGAATGTTGTCAGGTGCATTGGAGCAGGGTTTAAGTTTGGATAGAAGTCTTTTTATGTAGTTAGTGGAGACAGGTTTAAGCTCAAACATAAGGGGAAATTATTTGGGGACTTAGATGAGGTGGAATGTAGGAGAGATGGGTCGTTGTAGGGAAAGTTTACGTTAGGTCGGATATTGACTCTAAAGAAAGTTGAATAGTGAGGCTAATTCGAGGTCAGATTTACTTTGGTCCGGACAGGGGTTATTTTTGGAGCCTGGGTTGAGGATCGTGTTTATGGAGTTCCAAAAAAGCTTAGGGTTTTGGGCATGGTTAGACTGGAGCTTAGTGTAGTACAATTGTCTTTGCAAAGTTACGGAGCTGTGTATATATTGGAGAAGGGTTTTGGGAAGTTTATTCTTTTGGTAAAGCTTCCAGGATTTGTCTCTGATGCAAAACTTGCTTTGTTTCCCTGGTTAGCAAAGGGGCAGTTATAGTTATTTTTTTTTTCCTTGGTGGAGCTAGGGTATTTAGAGCATCTAGGAAAGTAGAATTAAAGTGGTCTATGGCTTTTATCAAATGGAAGGGCTTTTAGAATGTTCCAATACATTTGTTTGAGCTAGTTAGAGAAGGTTTTGGGGACAAATTTCCTAAGGCTGTCTGAATATATTGATGTTGGTGTGGATGGGAGGTGGTTGCACGGTAAATGAAAACTGGGAG
Organism: Protopterus annectens; assembly: GCF_019279795.1. Lineage (NCBI taxonomy): Eukaryota > Metazoa > Chordata > Ceratodontiformes > Protopteridae > Protopterus > Protopterus annectens. The sequence goes on along the minus strand of NC_056726.1, from coordinate 429,114,593 downwards.
GTGGTCACTAAGAGTCAGGGATGGTGCCAGAGTTGGTAATTTTATTTGGACGGGTAACTATTCCAATTAGCTTTTCTTACACAAAAATCAAAATACTCTCTTCAATACACATTTCCATGAAAATCATCTTTACTCATGCAACTCATCAAAAACGACCCTTCATATGTCAGACTGACTGAATCCTGACTGTAGATCAGGATTGCATTCTTCCAGTTCAAAATGTAATCCTTCCGGTATATCCTCAATATGATCCACACCCAACTGTGTACTTGCAAACCACCCTACTCCATTGAAAGAAACACCATGAACACTGAAAGTCAACTTAAACTTTATTCCCTCTCTCATAACTTTTGGGCAGCAATATCACCCCACAGCAAGAGGTTCACTGGTTCGATTCTCATCTGGGGTGACTTAGTGCAGAGTCTGCATGTCGTCCTTATGTTCATGTAGGTTTTCTTACGGCGCTCCAATTTCCTTCCACATTCCAAAGCTATGCAGTAGGTGGGCTGGACACTAAACTGGCCATAGGTATGAGTGCACTCATGCATACATGAATAAATGTGTGGGCAGTATGGAAAACCAACCATGATAAAGGCATTTAGCATTGTGAGCAACAGTTCTAGGTAACCGTCACAGCTGATGTGCACCACAACTCCATGCACAAAAAGTACAGTTTTGTACCTACCATAAATGTAGATGTTCGAGGATTCCATTGCTGCAGTCCTTACTATTGGGTATAGTCCGCGTCCAGTCGGCCCGAATACCAGAGTATAAGGCTGACGTCGGTCAGGGCGCATTACACTGACGTCAGTACGTCAGGGTACTAATGCGCATGACCGGCGTCATATCCTCAGTCTTTTCTTGCCCCAGATGTCAGAAGACCCTAAAAAGACAAGGCCCAAAATACCTGCACCAAAACATGTACAATATATACAAGAATATATACAAAAATTAACAGAAATATAACCCCACCCCCAAAAAAAAGGGGAAAACTGCCAAAGGTCCTGAACTCTCATTTTTTAAAGGAAAAACGTACTATTTTTTTGCCCCCAGTCCACATTTAAATCCCAAAACGGGGGGGGACTCAAATTAAAAAGGAGGGCTCCAGCCTTGCCCCTGTCAAAAAAACCCTAGTTAATTAGGAATTTCTTTAAAAAAGGCACTGAAATAAGACTGCTTCCAAAAAACCATTCCACCCCCTTAAAAATTTTTAAGGGCATAGCCCTATGAATAGGGCCCAATATAATTCCTTCCAATTTTAATCAAAATTCAAACCCTTTATAAAAAGGTTGTTAACCAAGGGTTCCTCTAAACAAAAGGAAAAAATTTTAAATCCCAAAATTCCTTAATTTTGCTTAAATAAAAGGTTCTGGTTTACACTATTGCCTAACATTTTCCTTTAAAATTTTTGGGGCTGCAAAATTTGGGAAAAAAATGTGGTTAGTGGCCCTTAGCATAAAGGGGAGATTAGGGTAAATTCATTCCCATAAAATCAAACTCTTGCCCAAAGGGGCCGCTCGCCCCTTGGCCGGGGGTTTTTTTTTACAGAAAAAAGTCTCTATGAAAATTTCCCTTCCCGCAGTCCATTTTTAAGTGTAAGGTTTTTAAAAATTGCCCAAAGGGGGTGGATTTAATTTTTGGGGGGGAAATTTTTTTTCCCTTGGGAAAAGGCCCTTTTAAAAGGACACATTGGGCACGTTGGACTGAATTGGCGGAGTTTTTTAATTTGGAAAAAAGACAAATTTTAATCTTTATTTTGGGAGAAATTTCCCCCAAATTCTCCCAAAATTTTTTGGTACTCCCAAAAAAAAATTTTTCTTTATTTTTCTGATAATTTGTACAGGCTTTTCCTTTATAATCCAAATTTTAACCCCTTTGAAGGTTTGGGGTGTGGGTTTTTTAACCATTACCAGGTGTAGTGAAAAGAAAAGGCCCCTTTTCAATGCCGTCCCTGATAACCCTTTTTGGTAGGGATGACCATTGGAGCTTTTACCGTTTTCCCGAAGGGTAATTACATTTTTGGGTTTAAAATTTACCTTTGGGCCCGGCGCTACCTTTTTAGTCCCCTTTGAAGGAAACCGGTGGGGCACTTAATTTTCCCAATTTTAAAACGCTCCAAAAATTTTCCCGCGTTCCCCCCTTTTGGGGTTTCTTTGGAAGTGGTGGTTTTGGGGAAGGACCTACCCTGTGGGACACCACTTGTGACCGGCTTTGGAGTCTGACATAGCGCCAGCAACTCTCTAACCCTGTGGGTTCTGTCCCGCTGTCAGTTTGCAACCCATCTTGTGACCTATGGGTTTACATTTAAGCTGGTAAGTTTTTCTACAATACCCGAGTGGGGTATTGTGTCCAAAGCCTTTGCAAGGTCAAGGTAGGCTGTATGGACTGCCTTTCCCTCATAAATGGCCTTGGTGACTGTTTCAAGAAGTCGACCAAGTTCAAAAGGCATGATCTTCCCTTGAAGCCAAACTGGGTCGGGTCCAATGTCTGCAGAAGTCCCCTATATCTTTGTTTATGAGCTCCATTATGATCCTCTCCATAGCTTTGCAGACTAGACTTGTTAAGCTTATGGGGCAGTAATTGCCAGGGTCCGTGAGAGGCACCGCCTTTATGGAGTGGGGACCACAGTTGCTGTAGTGGCGCCACTCCTTGGGCACGTATCCCGTGGTAAGGCTGAGATTAAACAGCTGCCTTATAATGCGGGTTTAATTCCTCATTTAGTTTCTCGTGTAGCACACAGCCGGGGACACCATCCGTCCCGTGATGCTGTGTTTTAGCTTTAGAGAGAGCAGCTTTCACCTGCACATTTGCCAAGAGATGTCTAGGGAGGCTACACCGCTGGGATAGTTATCTCTCCTTTAGGGGAGAGGGGGTGAAGTTTGCACTGAACCTGTCTGCCCAGTACAAGGCAATGTTCGTGGGTTCAGTGATTTTTGTATCATTTTGGACTAATTCTGAGCATATCTGGGAATTTCCACCCAGGTTCCTAACATAGCTGAAAAATGCCTTATGATTGTCCTTTAAATCCATAGCAATTTTTCTCTCAAAATTGGCCTTAGTTGATTTTATGAGTGCTCGTATTTTTTTACTAATAATGATCAGGGGTGACTTCCCTTTTATGGATTTTTGTTCTATCATGTAATAGCTTTCTCCTCTTATTGTAAAGTTTGTTAATGGCTGGGGTCCACCAGACTGGACGTTTGCCCTTTGTGGAAAGAGTCTTGGTTTTATTTGGGATTGCCTGATCCATGCAGTCCTGGAGGTGTTCATAGAAGGCATTTGTAAGGGCTTCCGCAGCTTGGGTTGTGGTTTCCACTGTCTCAGGGGCCTTGAAGGATACCACACCAGTCTTGAGTAGTGTGAAGTTTGCTTTAGAGAAGTTCTTCACTGTGGTCTTTTTTTGTTTGGGGTGGGGGCGGGATGTGGATTTCCAGTGAGATTAGTTTATGATCAGATCTCACCAATGAGGGATATACTTCCAGTGTGGAGCATTTTGTCCCCATGTTTGTGATAATGAGATCTAGTATATTTTCTCCTCTCGTGGGAAAAGTTAGGGCTTGAGTAATGTTCCCAGTCTATATTCGGGTAGTTGAAGTCACCCAATATGATGGTGTTTGGAGATACATTTATACCCTCCAGTGTCTTCAGGAAGGCTGTGTGGGGTTCCTGAGTTTGAGAGGGTGGCCTGTAGCATGCTACAATTTGTAGAGCAGTTTTGCCTATGGTTAGTTGCACCTGGATGGTTTCCGAAGCTTCTTGCGTTGCCACCAACCTAGAGGTGTGGGTATCCTTTATGAATATGGATACACCCCCTCCTTTTGTGGTGTGGTTCGGGTTTTGGGGCCGGAACGCATGATATGAGGTAAAACCTAATAGTGCCGGGGTGCTCTCAGGAGCCTTGGAACCAGGTTTTCAGTTACAGCACAGACATCGATGTTCTCCATACTGAGAAGGGCCTCGAGTGCGTGCATTTTGAGATTTAGACTTCTGGCATTGAGCAGCATTACCCTCAGTTTCTTTCCATTTTTGTTTTCTAGGGTGGTAGGTTTAGAATTTGAGCCTTGCCTAAAAAGGCACTATGGGGGTGGCAAGAGCCTTAGCCACATCCGGAACCTAGGGTGACAGGCAAGCCATCCCTTGCGAAGCAGCGTGGCTTGTCAAGCATGTCATCCCAGGCAGACAGACACTGGATCCCCTTTGAATGACACCAGACATTAAGCCAATTGTTAAAGCTGATCATCTTGTCTCTATATTGTGGCATCATTCTTGGTGAAGGAAGGATACTGCTCAGGGTTAGGGTCATACCTGCCTGGGCTACATAATCAGAGAGCTCCTCTATGTCTCTTTTCATGTAGTCCAGGAGGGATGCGTCTCAGGTCGTTCACACCAGCATGGACAATGACTGTGTCATATTTGTACTTGCCGTGGAGTGACCCAGTGCTTGTGTTATGTGGCGGATTCTAGCCAGATAGGCAGCTACTGTGACCCTCTCCTTGTTCCAGCCTGGTGAGTGGGACGTCAGTGTGTCTTACTATGGAGTCATCTATGACAAGTATGTTTGGTGTTGTATTTGGCCTTAAGGGCTGTGACTGCTTTGCACACTGCTTTTGTGGTTTATGTGTTGCTTGTGGGGTGTCTTGAGGTAGCAGTTGTTTGGGTGTCTGCTTTGGAGGCCTCTGCTGTTAAGGTAAATTTTTACTCAGAGCCTCCGAGTATGTCTTTGTGTGTTTATGTGTTTGATTCAGTGGTGTGGTAGCATTATGTGAGGCTGGTTTTGTGGTGTGTGTAGTTGCCTTCTCCTCCTGTCTGGTCTTGCCAGTCCTGAGTTGAGAGAGCTCAGCCTCCAGTTTGGCTAAATAGCTGCATCTCTATAGTATTTGTGTTATGTGGGAGGAGGAGAGGGTTGTCTGTGTACATGAGGCAGTTATAACATTGCCTCAAGATTCCCAGATTCACCAGCTGGACCGGAGAGGAGATTGACAACTGATCTTTGGACATGCTAGAATAATATTGGGAATTCCTTAATAATTGACAACAAGGGCCACTGGGGAGTGAGGGTGTAGTGCTTTTAATTTTGAGTGCTGACTTATATAATTGCTTTGGTGGGCAAGTGCTTGTAACTTGAGTGCAATGTGTTACAAGTAACTAAATGCAAAACGACAAACAGTAACTTTCTTTCAAGTGAAACAAGGAAATAAGTACAGTAAGCAATGCAGATATCACTAGTGATCCACAGAAGCACTGAAGCCAGCGTATTAGGTGGAATTAGCTTCCAGGGAAATAACAAGCAAACAAACAACAAGCATATAAACAAAAGCTAGATTCAGCAGGCCTGGATCTAGTCTATGCTAGAGCAAACAAGGTACCAATTTCAGTAAGATACAGTTCAAATATTCAGGCACTATAAACCTTTAACCAGAAATTCCCAGCTCAGAAGGGCAGAGTCCAGCCTCTTCTCCCACAAGAGTGCAGACCACGAACCTTCTTAATGTAAAATAACTGGCCTGAAGCCCAAGTGCCTAAACCAGAACTAATACACTTGGACACTGGGCTCTCAATCAGCAGTTCCCAACTTAGAATGATGAAAGCTACCTGTCCTGCCACCACAGTGCTTGCCACAAACCTTCCTAATGTAAAACAACTGGTCTGAAGCCCAAGTGCTTAATCCAAAAGACTTAGAATGATAGCTACACTTTAATCAAGTTACAACCAAGCAGTAATAAATACAATTGAATACTTTAGAATGCCTGGATTAGTGCTCAAGTTACACAAACAACGCTAGATCCAGCAGGCCCGAATCCAGTCTATGCCACAGCAAACAAGGCGCACCAACTTCAGTAAGAAGCAGTTCAGATATGCATGCACTATAAGCCTTTAACCAGAAATTCCCAGCTCAGAAGGGCAGAGTCAGCCTCTCCTCCCACAAGAGTGCAGACCACGAACCCTCTTAATGTAAAATAACTGGCCTGAAAGCCCAAGTGCTTAAACCAGAATTAATACACTTTTAGAATAACAGACACTGAGCCCTCAATCAGCAGTTCCCAACCTAGAAGGATGTACGCTACCTGTTCTGCCACAACAGTGCAGACCACAAACCCTCTCAGTGCAAAACAACTGGTCCGAAGCCCAAGTGTTTAAACCAAAAGGCTTAAAATGAGTTACACCAAGCAGTAATAAATACAATTGAGTATTTTTAAGATGATGCAAAAGTAAAATGAAGTAGGTAGAAACACAAGTACAGTAAAAGCAGATGAAAATTTATTTATTTTTTTTTTTATCTGAAAAAGTGCTGAGATCAAAGAAACAGATTTGAGAGTTGAAACTAGAAAACTGGCTAGTTGTAAGAAAAAAAAAAACAAGCTAGAAGACTTCCCTCAAACACAGAAGGGCTTGGGGGCTCAGAAGCCTACAAATAAGTCTATACCACTTAACAGGAAAGGCAGGAAATGAGCTTAATTTTTTTTTTTTGTCCGTTTCCCAGATGCTCTCTTTGTACACAGTAGGAGTGCCTGAAATCAGAATATGATCTCACTGCACTCAGTTGAGTGAGCAAATGAGATGAGCCCAGAGGCAGGCTGAGGGGCGGGCAGTTTCAAGGCCACTAAGATTAACACCAAAACAAAACCAGGGAGGGTGGGTGGAATAACTGAAGAGCAGAAAATCTGCCAGTTCAGTTAATATTCCTTCAACACAGTTTAAATCAAATTAAATACCGTATTTTTTTTTTTTTTTTAAAAAGTGCAGATAAAGGTACTTAAATTCTCTTATACGTCCAGTTGAATATAACCAAGTTGTTAGCCGGCCAAAGCTGAGGTTTTTAAATGTACATTTAAATCAATATATACTATAAGAACTTCTTTGACATGTCAAAAAACAGAATCAATAAGACAGCGCATATGCAGAAAACAACCAATTCCCTGAAACACCACTTACTTATTTCCTGGTTGTGAACTTGACGACTGAGCCTAGGAGAGCTTTTTTTGGTATATAGGAGAAAGGAACATACGTAACTGGTCGCTTTGAGCAAAAATGGAAAGGAGATCACAGAAAACTAGGAAAAAGCAGTAGTAAGCCCCACTAGCCTAATGGATAAAGCATTGGCCTCCTAAACCAGGGATTGTGGGTTCGAGTCCCATCTGGGGTGATATAATCTTATCTGGGAAATAGAAAAAAAAAAAATTAAGCTTATTTCCTGCCTTTCTTGTTAAGTGGTACAGACTATTTGTAGGCTTCTGAGCCCCCAAGCCCTTCTGTGTTTGAGGGAAGCCTTCTAGCTTGTTTTTTTCTTATAACTAGCCAGTTTTCTAGTTTCAGCACTCAAATCTGTTTCTTTGATCTCAGCACTTGTTCAGATAAAAAAAAAAAAAAAAAAATGTTCATCTGCTTTTACTGTACTTGTGTTTCTACCTACTTCTTTTTACTTTTGCATCATCTTAAAATACTCAATTGTATTTATTACTGCTTGGTATAACTCATTCTAAGCCTTTTGGTTTAAACACTTGGGCTTCGGACCAGTTAGTTGTTTTGCACTGAGGGTTTGTGGTCTGCACTGTTGTGGCAGAACAGGTAGCTTACATCCGTCTAGGTTGAGAACTGCTGATTGAGGGCTCAGTGTCTGTTATTCTAAAAGTGTATTAATTCTGGTTTAAGCACTTGGGCTTTCAAGCCAGTTATTTTACATTAAGAGGGTTCGTGGTCTGCACTCTTGTGGGAGGAGAGGCTGGACTCTGCCCTTCTGAGCTGGGAATTTCTGGTTAAAGGCTTAGTGCATGCATATCTGAACTGTTTCTTACTGAAGTTGGTGCGCCTTGTTTGCTGTGGCATAGACTGGATTCGGGCCTGCTGGATCTAGCTTTGTTTGTGTAACTTGAGCACTAATCCAGACATTCTCTAAAGTATTCAATGGTATTTATTACTGCTTGGTTGTAACTTGATTAAAGTGTAGCTATCATTCAAGTCTTTTGGATTAAGCACTTGGGCTTCAGACCAGTTGTTTTACATTAGGAAGGTTTGTGGCAAGCACTGTGGTGGCAGGACAGGTAGCTTTCATCCTTCTAAGTTGGGAACTGCTGATTGAGAGCCCAGTGTCCAAGTGTATTAGTTCTGGTTTAGGCACTTGGGCTTCAGGCCAGTTATTTTACATTAAGAAGGTTCGTGGTCTGCACTCTTGTGGGAGAAGAGGCTGGACTCTGCCCTTCTGAGCTGGGAATTTCTGGTTAAAGGTTTATAGTGCCTGAATATTTGAACTGTATCTTACTGAAATTGGTACACCTTGTTTGCTCTAGCATAGACTAGATCCAGGCCTGCTGAATCTAGCTTTGTTTATATGCTTGTTGTTTGTTTGCTTGTTATTTCCCTGGAAGCTAATTCCACCTAATACATAACTTCTCAGCTTCTGTGGATCACTAGTGATATCTGCATTGCTTACTGTACTTATTTCCTTGTTTCACTTGAAAGAAAGTTACTGTTTGTCGTTTTTGCATTTAGTTACTTGTAACACTTTGCACTCAAGTTACCTGGCACTTGCTCACTAAAGCAATTATATAAGTCAGCACTAAAAATTAAAAGCACTACACCCTCACTCCCCACTGGCCCTTTTTTTCAATTAAGGATTTCCCAATATTATTCTAGCATGTCCAAAGGTCAGCTGCCAATCTCCTCTCTGGTCCAGCTGGTGAATCTGGGAATCTTGAGGCAATGTTATAACTGCCTCATGTACACAGACAACCCTCTCCTCCTCCCACATAACACAAATACTTGCGAGAGATGCAGCTATTTAGCCAAACTGGAGGCTGAGCTCTCTCAACTCAGGACTGGCAAGACCAGACAGGAGAAGGCAACTACACACACCACAAAACCAGCCTCACATAATGCTACCACTCCACTGAATCAAACACAAACACACAAAGACATACTTGGAGGCTCTGAGTAAAAATTTACCTAAACAGCAGAGGCCTCCAAAGCAGACACCCAAACAACTGCTACCTCAAGACACCCCACAAGCAACACATAAACCACAAAAGCAGTGTGCAAAGCAGTCACAGCCCTTAAGGCCAAATACAACACCAAACATACTTGTCATAGATAACTCCATAGTCAGACACACTGACGTCCCACTCACCAGGCTGAACAAGGAGAGGGTCACAGTAAGCTGCCTATCGGGCGCTAAAATCCGCCACATAACACAAGCACTCGGCTCACTCCACGGCAAGTACAAATATGACAGTCATTGTCCATGCTGGTGTGAACGACCTGAGACGTACCTCCCTGGACTACATGAAAAGAGACAGAGGAGCTCTCGGATTATGTAGCCCAGGCAGGTATGACCCTAACCCTGAGCAGTATCCTTCCTTCACCAAGAATGATGCCACAATATAGAGACAAGATGATCAGCTTTAACAATTGGCTTAATGTCTGGTGTCATTCAAAGGGGATCCAGTGTCTGTCTGCCTGGGATGACATGCTTGACAAGCCACGCTGCTTCGCAAGGGAGCTTGCACCTGTCACCCTGGGATTCGGATATTGGCTAAGGCTCTTGCCACCCCATAGTGCCTTTTTAGGCAAGGCTCAAATTCTAAACCTACCACCCTAGAAAACAAAATGGGAAGAAACTGAGGGTAATGCTGCTCAATGCCAGAAGTCTAAATCTCAAAATGCACTCGAGGCCCTTCTCAGTATGGAGAACATTGATGTCTGTGCTGTAACTGAAACCTGGTTCAAGGCTCCTGAGAGCACCCCGGCACTATTAGGTTTTACCTCATATCATGCGTTCCGGCCCCAAAACCCGGACCACACCACAAAAGGAGGGGTTGTATCCATATTCATAAAGTATACTCACACCTCCAGGTTGGTGGCAACGCTCAAAGCAGCGGAAACCATCCAGGTGCAACTAACCATAGGCAAAACTGCTCTACAAATTGTAGCATGCTACAGGCCACCCTCTCAAACTCAGGAACCCCACACAGCCTTCCTGAAGGCACTGGAGGGTATAAATGTATCTCCAAACACCATCATATTGGGTGACTTCAACTACCCGAATATAGACTGGGAACATTACTCAAGCCCTAACTTTCTAGCCCAACGGTTCCTGGAGTTCATAAATTCAAATGCCATGGAACAGCTAGTCACTGTTCCCGAGAGGAGAAAATATACTAGATCTCATTGTCACAAACATGGGGACAAAATGCTCCACACCGGAAGTATATCCCTCATTGGTGAGATCTGATCATAAACTAATCTCACTGGAAATCCAAATCCCGCCCCCACCCCAAACAAAAAAGACCATAGTGAAGAACTTCTCTGAAGCAAACTTCACACTACTCAAGACTGGTGTGGTATCCTTCAAGGCCCTTGAGACAGTGGAAACTACAACCCAATCAGCGGAAGCCCTTACAAATGCCTTCTATGAACACCTCCAGGACTGCATGGGTCAGGCAATCCCAAATAAAACCAAGACTCTTTCCACAAAGGGCAAAGGTCCAGTCTGGTGGACCCCAGCCATTAACAAACTTTACAGTAAGTGGAGAAAGCTATTACATGATAGAACAAAATCCATAAGAGGGAAGTCACCCCTGATCATTATTAGTAAAAAAATACGAGCACTCATAAAATCAACTAAGGCCAATTTTGAGAGAAAAATTGCCATGGATTCAAAGGACAATCATAAGGCCTTTTTCAGCTATGTTAGGAACCTGGGTGGAAACTCCCAGATATGCTCAGAATTAGTCCAAAATGATACAAAAATCACTGAACCCACAGACATTGCCAACATACTGGCAGACAGGTTCAGTGCAAACTTCACCCCTCTCCCCTAAAGGAGAGAGAACTATCCCAGCCGAGTGTAGCCTCCCGGACATCTCAAATGCGCAGGTGAAAGCTGCTCTCTCTAAAGCTAAAAACACAGCATCAATGGGACTGGATGGTGTCCCGGGCTGTGTGCTACGAGCTAAATGAGGAATTAAACCCGCACATAAGGCAGCTGTTTAATCTCAGCCTTACCACAGGATACGTGCCCAAGGAGTGGCGTGACGGCAACTGTGGTCCCACTCCACAAAGTCGGCCTCTACGGACCCTGGTAGTTACCGCCCCATAAGCTTAACAAGTCTAGTCTGCAAAGGTCTGAAGAGGGTCATAATGGAGCTCATAAACAAGGATATAGGGACTTGCAGACATTGGACCCGACCCAGTTTGGCTTTGTCAAGGGAAGATCATGCCTTTTGAACTTGGTGACTTCTTGAAACAGTCACCAAGGCCATTGATGAGGAAACGCAGTCCATAGAGCCTACCTTGACCTTGCAAAGGCTTTCGACACAATACCCCACTCGGGTATTGTAGAAAAACTTACCAGCTTAAATGTAAACCCATATGTCACAAGATGGGTTGCAAACTGGCTTAAGGACAGAACCCACAGGGTTAGAGTTGCTGGCGCTGTGTCAGACTCCAAGCCAGTCACAAGTGGTGTCCCACAGGGCTCGGTCCTTGGCCCCTATTGTTTGGCATCTACTTCTCAGAAGTACAGGCCAACATGGGAGGACTTTGGCTGACAAAGTTTGCACACGACTGCAAACTGGGCGCCATAGTGGAAAGTGCATCGGACACGGATATCCTTCAGAAGGGACTCACGGAAACAGATAGCTGGTGCCAGAGCCATGGCCTGAAGTTAAACACCAAAAATGTATAGTCATACCCTTCGGGAAAAACAAGGTAACCCCAAGCTACCATATAGGTGGCAATCCACTAAGCACAGAAGAGGTTATCAGGGACCTGGGGACCCAGGTTGACAGTGGCCTTTCTTTTGACACTCACGTTGCTAAAGTGGTTAGAAAGACCTTCTACATTGCCCACCTGATCATGAAGGGATTCACATCCAGATCTAGTGAGGTCATTGTTCCCCTGTACTCTTCACTTGTTCCCCTGTACTCTTCACTTATCAGACCAATGATAGAGTACAATGCCCCATTCGGGATGTATCTCACCCGACATCTGCAGCAATTGGAGAGACCCCAAAAGTTCCTCACCAAAAGGATAAAGGGACTCCAAAATCTGTCATATGCTGCCAGATTGAAGAAACTCCAGCTCTATTCAGTCGCATACCGTCTGCTCAGAGGTGACATGTGCCTGACATACAAGGCCATGTCCAACCCGGAATTAATGGACATACTCCACCTCAAAAAATCCGAATCCACCAAAACCACTAGAGCAAGCGACTTAAACCTTAGCACGGATATAAATAGGACGTGCTGGAGGGATAGATTTATCACTCAGAGACTCCCTATGCTGTGGAATAAAATCCCGGTCCATGTGAGGCAGAGCACCTCGCTGACTTTGTTCAAGAGAAATCTAGACCTGTGGATGGGAGATCGTAGGTTTACCCCGGGAATCATCTCTGTGTCACTGCTGGACAGAGGCACAACAAACTAATGGGCACAGTATTTTTTCATATAAGGGGTGCCACAAAAATTTGGGCTAGGCTTATAAATGCCTTAGGGCAGATAGCCTAGTATAAACCTATGAACCTAGTGAATGAGTATTTTGTTTCATTCTTTGCAAAAGAATGAAACAGTAGGATGCAGGAGAGAAAGGAATAACACTGTACACAGAAAAAATAGGATGGGTCTCAGTAAGCTACCCTGTATACTGGCAGGCCTTAGACAGTCATTTTCAACAGATATCTGGGGAATGAAACAGAGCATGTGTGAAACCCTTCTAGAATGGTGAGAGGAGGCAGAAAGAGAATGTGTGGAACCCTTGTAGAATGGCGAGAGGAGGCAGAAAATCGGAGGCACTAAAAGCCTGTCAGCTTAATAAACAGTTGTGAAAGGGAAAGCCATGGAGAAAATCCTAAGGGGAAGGCATTTAGAAGTTTATAAGGGCAACAATCTGCAAGAAAACCATGGATTCATGCCCAAGAGGAAGTGTTAGACAAACATGATAAAAGTTTTACAACTCAGTTGCAGGTAAGCTTCACAGGGGATTAACAGCAGACTGCATCTATCTGGATTTCAGCAAGGCTGGGAGGGTAGCCTAATGGTTAAGGTGTTTGCCTTACAAACACAAGGTGCAGGGTTTGAGTCTCACAAGGGATAATTGGCTAGGCTTAACATGGCTTGCAAGGGCAGTTAGCTTAGTACTAACCTATGAACCTATGATTCTGTACAATATAGAAGGCAGATATGACAACTAGAGTGGTTAGGGGCATAAATAAGACTGATAAAATGAACAGCTGCATAGACAGATGGTAAGACATAGTTGCAGTGAGGGAGAAAATTAGGAAGGTGACTAATGGAGCACTGCAAGGGTCTGTCCTAGGTCCATTTATTTTCAGTGAGAATTTGCCCATACCCAAGGACAGAAAAAAAACAATTGCCCTTTTTACCGATGACACAAAGCTAGGTAAAGCAGTGCATGATATGGGAGAAGTCTAGGGAAGGATATGAAAATGCTGACCAAGGGGGCAGAGAAGTGCCAGCTGAGGTTCAATGCAAACAAATGCAAAGTACTGCACTTAACCAACACCAGCCATTATATAACATATCAGTATGGGGTACCAATAAAGACAGAAATGTAAGCAAGAACTGTATGAAAAGAAAAGTTTTTGTGCCTTTAAACATGATCTTTAATCTGCTTTTGCAAGCCACCTAAAAGGCCAACATGTAATATTTCACTCCAGCTGTATAGAGGGCAAAAAATGCTCCTTATAATTTTGAAACCTAACTATGTCCCAAAGTTATGAAAATTAAATAGTGAATATAAAGCAGAACAGCAAAATGAAAAAAAAAAAAAAAAAAAGTGCTGTGCTCCCTTTACATAAATTTTGTTTGGAGGGGGCAACTCCCCCATTGCACTACAATGTATGGGAGGACAGACCCCTACCCATTACTTGCAACTCCAACATATCTGTACCTCGCAGAACTGGAAATACTCTGAGGTACTGCAATCTTGGACTTGCTATGCAAGTCAGTCCATTTCCAAACATTCAGTCTCCCTGTTTCAAGACTCATATTTACAAGTTTCATGGTTTTATAGGATTACTTTTAGAAAAAGGTTTTATATGTAGACCCAAACTCCACTCTGGGATAAGCACAAAAATCAAGTCAGTATGGCAGCTCCATGACAGCCACCTAGAGGTATATAAAAAGGGAGTTGCAATGATGCATCAGTGACCACGTCCTCCTCTTCCTGCTCAGAATCAAAGGAACCCAAGTTTTTCACTAGAAAGACCTCACTCTTTCTAAAAAAAAAAAAAAAAAAAAAAAAAAAAACACAGTGCTTTTGGAAAAAAAGGCATATTCAGCAGTTACTACCGAAAATAAGCATTTAAAGTTACTTGTTGATAATCATAGCTTGTGGTGAAAAAAGGGGAGCACTATGGAATCCTGAAAGCCCAAAATCTCAAAAGTTCAAAATACTGAAAATACACAGGATACCAACACTTACTATATTCCAGCACAAGTACATACAGAAGCCTATTACCCTTCAAATATATGCAGGGGCGGCAAGCCCCCCTGAGCCCCCCCACACCCCCTGCTATTTAAATATATCAACTCCGAAATTGCACTTCATTACACTAAGTGCATTCTCAGAGTTGATATATTTAAGTAGCAGGGGGTGTGGGGGTGCAGGGGGGTTTGCCACCCTGAATATAGTTGAAGGGTAATAGGTTTCTGTATGTACTTGTACTGGAATATAGTGTAGGTATCCTGTGTATTTTCAGTATTTTAAACTGGAGAGATTTTGGTCTTTCAGGATTCTGTAGCACTATTGAAGAAAGGGCCAAACATATGTTATTCCCATCAGAGTAAATTTTAGGATGTTCTTGGACTTTGAAATAATACTTCTCATGGAGAATAGAATATGCCCATATACTTTAATGGAAGTAGCAAGTTCCCTAGTCTGATGCCTTACATTGTGACATCAGGCCATGGAGAATGTGAGGTATGTCCATAGACTTTAATGGAAGTATCATCATGTATGCACCATGTCTTGTGCATTAAAACTTAAGGACATACCTGCTCTATCCCCCCAACAGTCTACATTACTTTCGGGCCATGGTTCAAATAAAAAGTTTACAAAGCTTTTTTATTAAAGTTAAAATACAAGGAAAGACACTGCACAAAATTCATAGTGGCACTTCTGCAGAGCAGTAAAGGATATTGGTAAATCACTTTAAGAACATGAAATTTCAATAAGCAAACACTGATGGCGTGCAGTCTAAAAATAAGCTTAACTTTTTTCATAACTGCAAACTTTAAGAAAAATTATATATTATTAGAAGGGGATGCTCTGATCTCCAAATTAAGAATACGTAGTTAAACTGCATGAGCCCAAAAGTCTCAGGGCAAACTGAATATGAAAACAATGACTCAAGTACACTACTGAATTATCAATTGGCATGGTTTGGCTGAAGCTCAGAATGAGCAGACTGGCTGCTTATGTGAAGAAATTCTGGATTTACAGGAAGAGAGAGGAGTAGTGACAAATATGAATAGAAAGTTGTCAGTTGGACAACCTGATCTAGGTTCATAGCAGAATACTATGCCAATAGCATAACAGCCCTTTAGAAGCCTAGCCAATATAACCCAATTTTACCCAATATATGGCCCCAGGAACAAGAGGATGGCATGGGTTTGTGCCTATGCCTCGAGTATGTTACAGACTGCCCCTGTCCATAAAGGACATGCGTGCTACCCCAGGTGTGAATTTGTGATTCCTATCCACTGATCCAAACTGTGTTTGAAGTGGGCCAAAGAAGGGCTCTGCTTAGTATGAATAGGAAGCGTGTTCTAAAGAAGTGGCAATCTGTCTCCAGCATGTCTTGTTTGAATCACTAAGTGCAGAAGCTCTGTCAGGGTTGGATTTGCAAGTGCCTTGTCTGTCAGGCATAGTACACCCCTTAGCAGTCAGTAGAAGACAGAGTAAAGAGATAGGGCTTTTCATCTATCCGCACAGGACATGTTTACTCTCCCTGTATTTTCTTTATGATGGACCTCCGAGGTTGCTCCAGCTGCTGTTAAGTGCCTAGTCAAATAAACAAATGTCACATTACATTTTATTACTGGTCTAATGAGGGCAGAGTACAGCAAGACTATAATTTCATTGGATTTGGATGCTATACCTTTACCTACAGGTTGTCACATAGGACGTCCTCACCACAGTGGACAAATAGTGGTCAAAGTTCAGACGACTAGCTATGTACCTAGAGATCTCACCTCTGAGTTTACTCTTAGGGTTATGCTACTGATGGAGCAATTTTTAGGGGTATTTGACTTTCCAAAGGGTACAATGATGCCTTTTTTGCAATTAGTTTTAGGCCACAGTAATGGCACCAATCATATATTTGATCTAGACTCTCCTGAAGATATCTACATTGTTCGAGATTCAGTGATTTACCCCCAGCTTGCAGTAGTCAGCAGTCATCCATATGCTTTCCACATTAGCTTTGTCTTCAGAGAAGTATATTCTGAACAGGAGTGGTCCCCAGCACTGAGCCCTGTGGCAAACCAGTAATAAATTGGCCTCTTGTTGAATCTGGAATTACCTATTTAAACCATGAGCCAACTGGCTAGCCATCTGGTGATGTAGGGATTTATGCCTAGTTTTGCAAGTTTATTTATAATATCCAAGTGTGGAACAGAGTCAAAATGCTTTGGCCATGTTGAGATAGGTAGTATATACGGTTTACCCTCATGCATGACTTTAGTGACTTTCTCAAAGAAATCCACTAGATTCAGTAGGCATGACCTGCCCCTGACAAAGCCAAATTGGGTTGGGACCAGTGTTTGAATGCTTCCTGTGTCATTTATCAGGTCCATGATCATTCTTTCCATGGCCTTGCGTATAAGACTAGTCAGAACTTATGGGTCTGGAATTTCCCATGTCAGTAGATGGTCCCCCTTTATGCAAAGGGATGACTGTTGCTGTTCTCCACTCTACTGGGATAAATACTGTCTGCAGGTTGTGGTTAAACAGATATCCTAATGGCCTGATAAATCCTGATTGAAGCTGTTTAAGAGGCAACATGGTATACTCGGGCCCCAATGAAACCATACTTTTATCTTTAGAGAGAGCACAGTGGCAACCTCTTCTTTGATGGTAATTGATGGTGGAGTGATGGAGGATACATCTTGGGGAGAACCAACTCTTACTACCTCCACTGACGCCAATAACCTCTCATCTCCTAAAATCCTAAGTATTATCTCTCTCAGTATACAAGGCATCACTAATAAGGTATCCCATCTTCACTCAATTACTCAACATGCCGCTTACCTACTTATCCTCACAGAAACTTGGTTACAACCTCACATTTCTGACTCCAAAGTACTTCCCCCAGGCTATAATATTTGTTAACTTGATCGACAATCTAAAAAGGGGGAGAAGTAGCAATTCTATACAGGGAACTACTCTCACTTTACCTCCTACCAACACCCCTCCCAACTTTTACCCTGCAGACATTCTGATGGTCAATCGCAAAAAAAAAAAAACACCTATTGCTGTCATCTACATCCCCCTGGAAATAATATCACTATTTTAGAACACTTTCCCTCATGGGTCTCTGACATCATTTATGAAACCGTTATCCTGGGTGATGTTAATATTGACTGGTCAACTGTAAACTCCTCTACTCATACTTGCAGCAACCTCTATGGCTTCACACAGCTCATCACCTCTCCAACACACTATAACAAACATTCCAAACACTGGTACCACTCTTGATTGGATCCTCACCACTAACCCTAACTTCTACCACAATCCCTGTACTCTTCCCACCCTTGTCCATAGAACTTCTCATCTTCACAGATCTCACCTTTTTCAAAACTGTTGCAATCTCTCAACCTTCAATCTAGATGCATTCAATAATATACTCTCCTCCAACTGTGATTTCTTACACAACCTTCTCCTTCAACTGTGATTTCTTACACAACCTTCTCCTTGACGGTGCTGTCTCCAAATTCAATAATATTTTCCAACACTTTAAACTCTAGCCCCCATTAGAACAATAAGATTTAAAGCAAACTCATCTTCCTGGTTATCACAATCCACATGCAACCTGATGTCAGAGAGGGGGCTTGGCAGACATGGAAAATAAAACAACCGGACAATCGACCTTCAAATTTATAGAGAACTTAGAAACACTACCAAGAAAAATATTGAAAAGGACAAAAAGCAATATTATGCTAAACCACTTAACGCCCACAGTAATCATAAACTATTTTGGAATATTAATAAGCTTCTCTATCCTGGTAGGCCTACTACACCTGGTCCCGATCCCGATTCCTCTGATCTTGATACTGCCACTCAAGAGTTTATGAAGAAACTATTTAGCTATCAAAACTTTTACCAAAAATAACAATGCAAACTATTCCTCAGAGTCCACTCCCCTCTCAACGACCCCCACTTTCATACTTAAGCTCTCTCCCATCTAAGCTCATATAAGCGCTCTCCCATCTAAGCTCATATAAGCGCTCTCCCATCTAAGCTCATACAAGCGCTCTCCCATCTAAGCTCATACAAGCGCTCTCCCATCTAAGCTCATACAAGCGCTCTCCCATCTAAGCTCATACAAGCGCTCTCCCATCTAAGCTCATGCCTCTCCCATCTAAGCTCATACAAGCGCTCTCCCATCTAAGCTCATACAAGCGCTCTCCCATCTAAGCTCATACAAGCGCTCTCCCATCTAAGCTCATACAAGCGCTCTCCCATCTAAGCTCATACAAGCTCTCTCATCTAAGCTCATACAAGCTCTCCCATCTAAGCTCATACAAGCGCTCTCCCATCTAAGCTCATACAAGCTCTCTCCCATCTAAGCTCATACAAGCTCTCTCCCATCTAAGCTCATACAAGCTCTCTCCCATCTAAGCTCATACAAGCTCTCTCCCATCTAAGCTCATACAAGCTCTCTCCCATCTAAGCTCATACAAGCTCTCTCCCATCTAAGCTCATACAAGCTCTCTCCCATCTAAGCTCAAACCTTGCTCTCCATCGGCAGATAACCTTCCACAATTCCTGAAAATTGCAGCTAACTCCATTGCCTACCCAGTCCCCATTCTTCATAGGCTCATAGGTAGGTACTAGGCTAACAGCCCTAGGGCCCATACAAGCCTTGCCAAATAATGTACCCTGGCTTTCGCCACCCAAGAAAATTATTTTCCTATACCCCTGTCGAGCAGAGCCACAGAAGTGATCCCCAGGGTGAATTTCCCATTTCCCATCCAATCATCAAAATTTTTCTTTAATAGTGCTAATGAGGAGCTCTGTTTGACATAGATAGTCTGTTCCAGAGTATGGGAAGTCTCTGGGACAGAAATCTATCCCTCCAGCATGTTCTGTTTATTGTGGTGACAAGGTTTAGGTCCCTAGAGCGTGTAACTTGGAGGGATTGGGATTTCTTTAAGTGGAGCATGTCCAACAGCTCTGGGTTTGACATAGCTTTGTATGTTAGGCAGAGATCGCCCCCAAGTAGGCGATGTGCGATGGAGTAAAGCTGTAGTTTTTTGAGACGGTCTGCAAAGGGCATCTGTTTGAGGCCAGTAATCCTCTTTGTGAGGTATTTCTGTGGTCTTTCCAGTTGTTGTAGATGTCTTGTGAGGTACATACCAAAAGGGGTGTTGTACTCTATAATGGGTCTAATGAGTGATGAGTAGAGGGGAACAATGACAGGCAGCCGACAGTAACTTTTCCCTTGTTTAGCCTGGTGAGTGGAACATCAGTGTGCCTGACTATAGAGTCACCTATGACTAGAGTGTTGGGTACGTTATGCCTTATGGGCTGTAGTTGAGTGGCACACTGATTATGTGGACTAATATAGTACATATAGTACATCTGCTTTTCAAAACACCTGTTTCAGCAGAAGTTTATCTTCTTTTGCTTTTGGTAGGTGAAAAAGTTTAAATTTTTTTATTTCGAAGATTATTTAAAAAAATTAACAATTTTATTGTATATATATTTATTCAACAAGATGTGTGGTGTTATAAAGTACAAAGTACTAAATATTGTTTATATTGTTTATTTTTAACGCAATAATATTTGCGACATCTAAAAGGTTCATAGTAACTTTCTGAATGGCACTTTAAACATAACTAATTAATTACACTTGATTGTTGTTAATGGTTAGCTAACCACCCTATTTAAATGAAGCCAAGTTTCCTGCTGTTCATCTTGAAAAAGCCTGACATAGCCTCAGGCGAAAGCGCTTGATTTGATTTTATTCAGTTCTTTGTTCGTGTTGTTCATTTTGCAAATAAAAGTATTTTACTACATCATTGGAAGAGTTTATTGGATTTTGGACGTACCTTTTGCAGTGTGGTTTCGTGGACATTTGGGACCGAGTTCGACAGTTCATTTGGTCGACAAGCAGATTTGCCCCCTTCCCCAATGTTGTGCAACCCTGGAGTTGAGATTATATATATATATATATATATATATATATATATATATACACATATACATACATATATATATATATATATATATATATATATATATATATATATATATATATATATATATATATATATATATAGATATATATATATATATATATATATATATATATATACATATATATATATATATATATATATATATATATATATATATATATACACACACATATATATATATACACACATTATATATATATATATATATATATATATATATATATATATATATATATAGTTGGGGGGGGTGGGGGTCGATCAAATAAACTGTCAACCATATGAACTGTCGATCATATCAGGTAGACCCATATACATATATATTTATATATATCTATACACACACATTTTATATATATATATATATATATATATATATATATATATATATATATATATATATATATATATACACATATACATACACACATACATAGGTGAAATGGTTATGCATTCTGAGGCATGAGTAACTTATTAAGTAATATAAAGCACTGCTAAGTACATTTTACCAGTATTGAGCATATTTAAATCCAACTGCTCATAGCTGAACACCGCGTTAACAAGCACAATATCTTTGCGCGCAGCTGTGCACCGCTCCAACCAGCGCAACTACAAAGTATTTGCGCGTAGCTGCACACTGCGCTAACCAACGCAATGTCGGGCAAAGTCAGCTAAACATGGCCACACCTCCTTTACTGTACCTTAACCATTCAGATCTGGCCAGTAGGCAAATAAAACGCAGTGACAGGGCTCAAACTCAGGATTCTGTGCACTATAGTCACAGTACATAACCACTAAGCCACGACAGCATTTCATAACCATGCACTTTCAACAGACACATATCTATCAAAGGAATTTTAAACATTGCCAACATCAGCTAAGCAGGTGTGCCTACAGCTGAGTTTTTTCAAAACTGGCCAATCACAAACAAGTGCAGGAAATGAGGCATATTTAAGCTCCACAGGTGGGAATACTTGCCATAACTGGTTGTAGCTCCCTTCTGCAGTCAGCATGGCCGGTGTTGGAGAAGGCACTCTATTTCGAGCGCAACGCTGGGGCACTGAGGAGTCCAAAGTAATGGTTTGGCTCCTTGTCCACAATCATGAGTAAAGACTCCTGCGGGGCCAGTACCAGGGCACCCAATATAAAACGGAGGCCTGGAACAGTCTTGCTCATGATCTCACCAGTGCCACTGGCTTTCCTCGGACTGGTGAGCAGGTCAGGCACCATTATTCTGACCTGAAGCGACGTAAGGAGGCTCAACTGGACCAGTGGATCCAGGAATCTCGTGCGATGCCCAATGCCCCAGTACTGAGTAAGTAGCCATTGTATTAAGTAGTTAAGTATTTCTATGCTTGTCTATACTATAGATAGGCATGTCTCAATATCACTGCATTTACTTCACAGTTGCAGGTGTCCGGGCTATGAACCAGCAAGCCCATGAAGGTAGGTTGCAAAGGCTGCGTCATCAGGCAGGTTAGTAATTATTGTGCATGTACTGTTATATAAAATAAATGAGAGCGCCTTCAAAAAGTGTTTTAACCCAAAAAATAAAGGTGCAATAATCCTTTAATAAATGTATAATTCCTGGAGTGCGTCTGTCATTTTCTTTGATATGTTGTACTGTTGCATTTTACAAATAGTACTGTTGTATTAAGCAGTGTTAACCCACACTTGGGTAGGCCCATATAACATGGATGAAGGGAGTGCCAGTAGCTTTTATGCATATTTACAGCCCTCAACTGTTGGCTCATGCCCAGCATGTACAGATTAATCTGGCACACGAGTAGCTTGGTATTGTATTCCCCAGAAATATCAGTGTGCTGCCAGAAATGTAGGGAGCCGTTAACATATAACTGATACTTTCACCTGAACATATCTAGATAATTATAAGAAAGTAGAGATGTCCGTGTACCATCTTAGCAGTAGTGTGTGTGAGCAACTCTCAAAATATGTAGCAGTAACATCTGCATCTTGGACAGTTTATATGCAAGATACAGCTCATGTATATAATGATCTAGCAAAATCCAGTTGCACAATATAAGGACATTGTGTAATACATGTAAGGGACATACAACTACAGTTAATAGCAAAATCCAGTTGCACAATATAAGGACATTGGGTAGTGTAATACATGTAAGGGACATACAACTACAGTTAATAGGAATGTAGTGAAAATTAGAAGGATATACAAGTTGTTAATTGATCTTTTTCCACCCTACTGTATGTGCATAAAAAATGCAATTCCACACCTCAATTGGTATGTCTAATCTCAAAACATTTGTTGGGACATGTGTCCTATTGGTTTATAAATATTTGCATTTATTTCTATGCATGTGCCCTGTTAAAATACCACAATATTGGTGGCCTGTTGTAATCAATTCAACCCGCATGCTGTTGTAATGTCCACTATTGTTCTATATATGCATGTGTTATGCTCGCTTTTCAACTGTTGAAAATATGGTGTGTTAGGTTAATGGGAATACTTCCGCATGCCGTTATAACTGGGAATGCTGTTTGACTGTTACTAACCCATATCTTTATTAAACTCTCCAAAACATAGTTTGTATGGGAAGGCCGGTCCCAGCGGACCCACATGTCCCACCTCAGCTGGCCATGGCACCTGGCACCAGCAGGTCCGGTGCCCAGCCTGGGACCTCCTCCTCCGTAGGCCCCGTGCCATCTTCGGGTGGAAACGCTGCAGCGGATGGGGCTCGGCCCCCCGTGCAAGCACGGGCAGAAGAGGGCCACCTATCACCCTTCGAACGGTATGGGCTGTGGTGCATAGAGAGATTGAACGTTCTGTTGCAGAACCTCTATGCCAGCTTGAGGCACAAGTGGCGCAACTCCCGGGTCAGCCTGCCCCTCCTACACAACCCCCGGCACAGCCACCATCTGGGCTGTTAAAGTGCTGGTGACTGCCCATGGGTGGGGACCTCGGTCCCAATCTTTCCATCTGTGGGCTCATGGGCTTGCGATTTCCAAACATCCCTCCCCATCAAAGGTGTTCACCCACCACGTGTCATATACCGCCCCTGTAGGAGTCTTGTCTGTTTACCTCCCCAACCATACCTACTTCCCCTACCCTACATTCCACTCTCACCTGAAGGGGGGGGGGAGGGCAATCTGCTCCCCTCAAAAAAAAATAAATAAAAAAATTACGCCCCATACATGGCTGCCCATTTTGCAAACATGTCCACCGGATACAAATATAATTTAATTGGCATTACAACATATTTTGTTGTCCTCACCCCTCTCTCAGGGGTTGAAGGTTTCATATCTACCTCCAAATTTATTCCATACGCACAGCTGTTGCTGTTAAAGAAATGGGCAGCTATGGACCTTCCCTACACCCATTCTGCACATCCCGAGCTATTTTCCATACTGCCTTTCCCTCTTTCTGCCCCTTTTTCACCACTTTCCTATTTCCCCATTTTTCTTTTCTTTCAAAGAAATGAGCGTGGGGGTTAGCGGGAGTAAGCACTATTAAGCAGTAGTTAGTGGGTTTGCGCGAGTGTGCTTGTTTGCGCTTAGCTAAGCATTGCTAAGCATCGTGCAATCCCGCGCAAACCTGCTTACAACTGCTTAAAAGTGCCTTAGTCACTCTGTATGAGAGGGCCCTTGTTCTGCGCAGGAGCAAAATAAAAATACCTCTGTCAGTCTCGAACCCCGGACCTTGTACACACTACACACATCAAGTACCACGAAGCCACAGTAGATATACAACACGTTGGCGCTGAAATAAATATATTGTGCATCAGAATAAGTAAATGTAAAGGAAAATAGGAATGCCATACCACACAACTTGTTCTG